>NC_060066.1:64432875-64760854 GCF_922984935.1 Meles meles
TCTGCCCCTCCCCCTCTTGTGCTCTCTCTCTGGTGCTATCTCTCTCAAATAAATAAATGAAATCTTTTAAAAAATTGCTTCTGCACATTTTGAAGAAACTGAAAAGTGATCCAAAACTTTCATTATGTAAACTTAAATATCATCAGTAAGCAACTCACATCTCTTTCCAGCAATGTTGTATGCTAGGTATAAAGGCATTTGCAAGTAAAATCTTTTTTTCTTACTCTTTAGTAAGAAGTTTATAGACTAAATGGAAATGGCCAAAATTTACATTTACACTATCCATCAAATATGCAGTAAATTGGCAAAGTTTAGTTTGTATTTGACAAGAAAACAGTAGTTTTTTGTTTTATGTTTTCTGCAATTTTGCTAAAATCTCAGAATCCAGAAGATAATTTGTTTTTTGGAATTGGGAGGGAGACAAACCATAAATGACTCTTAATCTCACAAAACAAACTGGGGGTTGCTGGGGGGAGGTGGGGTTGGGAGAGGGGGAGGGGGGTTATGGACATTGGGGAGGGTATGTGCTATGGTGAGGGCTGTGAAGTGTGTAAACCTGGCAATTCACAGATAAAAATACATTATATGTTTATAGAAAAAATAAGAAATAAATAAAAAATTAAATAAAAAAAGATAATTTGTTTTTTAAAAAAGTTTTATTGAAGTATGATCAATATACAAAAATTGCACATATTTAATATTTTGATGAGTTTGGACATTGCAAACAACCATGATTCCATCACTACAAACCAGGTACTAAACATATCAATCACCTTCCAAAATTTCCTTGTGTCCTTTTATTTGCCTGTGGTAAGAACATTTGACATGAAATCAATCCTCTTAAATTATTTTAAAGTACACAATACCATATTATTAACTATAAGTATTCTGTTGTACAGCAGATCTTTAGAATGTATTCATCTTGTGTAACTGAAACTTTATACCCATTGAGACTTAATTCCCTATTTTCCCCTCCCTGCCAGATCCTGGCAACCACCATTCTATTCTCTTCTTTTATGAGTTTGACTATGTTAGATACTTTGTATAAGTAGAATCATTCAGTGTTTGACTCTGTGACTGTCTTATTTCACTTAGTGTAATGCCCTCTAGTTTCATCCATATTGTAGGTCCATTGTTCAGAGAGACAAAGAACTAAAAAAATTTTGGTTGTCGTTGCTGTGATCCAACACATCACTTGGTATATGAAACAAAGCATGATTTTTTAAAATAAGATCTGACAGGATATATGTTGTACTGAGGGGCCAACACATTGCTATTAAAATATTCTCCCAAAATGGGTGGCTCAGTGGGTTAAGCTGCTGCCTTCGGCTCAGGTCATGATCTCGGAGTCCTGGGATCGAGTTCCGCATTGGGCTCTCTGCTCAGCAGGGAGCCTGCTTCCCTCTCTCTCTCTGCCTGCCTCTCTATCTACCTGTGATCTCTCTCTGTCAAATAAATAAATAAAATCTTTAAAAAAAATATATTCCCCCTTTTTGCCCATAAGACATATTCATTGCAATTTCTGAATCAACAAATGTTATTCAGCATCAAAGAGCAATGAAAGCAATGATACAATACCCCGTGTTTGTTGCTATGGTATGCCCACGCTAACGCAATAGCTTTTCTTTTTGGCTGAATATGACATCTTTTGAGGAATCCCCCCCCCAAAAAAAAACATTGTGAAGATAGTATAACATCTCTAGAGAAAAAAGTATTACTGATGTCAATTAATCCACACTGTCATCTTTTGCTTTCAAAATAAACCTGAAGAATAAAATTGAGCTAATTTTCAATTGAGCATTGGTAAGATTTAGACTTCTAATTTGAAGTTTGGTAAATTTAGTTTTAATTTCAATAATAGGACCCCCAGGCTTAACTTACAGAATGGTTATTGAAAGACTATCTTATGTCTAGAATATAGCTTTAAAATGTTTGCTAACAATGGCTTTTGCATAAAATTTAAAATTATAATACAGATGATTTTGTTAAGGCAATCACAAAGGGAACTATCTGTTTAGTTTCTAGGATTACATGGTTAGATAATTTTTTTAAATCGATTAACCGTGAGTCTTATCTTACAGAAGACAATTTATATTTTCTTATATATAAGCAGTCAAAAGAATTGGTTATGGACATCTTTTCTTGGCTGGACTTCATGTAAACATCTGGCTTCCATTCTCTCCATGCTATTTATCCACAGTCAGATGGTTAGTACAAAATAAAACAATTTCAGCATATGGAGAAATACTGCTGTGGGAGGGTGTATTCATATACACGTAGAAACACCTCTACAGACTCCCATATACTTCTAAAACAGAGCTGCCTGTTTTCTTCACTATACACTGAAAATCCTATTTGGACTACAGTTTTACTTGTGTTCACTTTGAGATTCCTGTGATTCTAGTAGTCTAGAACTGGACTGAAAATAAATTTCTTCACCTTTTTCAGGGGGGCAGGGAGAGCCATCTCTTACCGAATATTTTTTCATCATTCTCTGAGTCTACACATGACATGACACTACATTGTACGTATTAATTAACACGTTTCAGTTTTCAGAACTGTATTTTTCACACTTTAATTTCCTAAAAGCCTAATCTAGTTGCTGCCTAGCATTACCTATTTGTCACCAACTGGGATCCACTTAAAATTTCCATAGTCACACAGATCAAAACATTCAGAATTGCTTCTGTAGTTGAAAAGCATGTCTTCGTTAATTATTTGCAAGTATAAATTGGATTTTGTTACTCTCTGCTAAACTTACCTCTTCCACCTCAGGTTAAGGAAGGACTTTAGGCAATTATTTGCCAAAGGAAGTTGGGTAGTATTTAAGGCACTTCCAAACCAATTTCTACCATTCTCTTCCAACTTGGACTGCTTTTTCCCAACATGTATTTTATGTTCTCAGAATTGTGTTTCACTCAAAATATCTGTTCCTTCTGGTGTTTCTGACTTTATTGATTTTTTCTACCTGGAAACTCTCTTATCATCTCTGGCTCTTTAATCTTGCCCTTACTTTCAAGCACAGCTCAAATATCAGCCCTTTTATGTTACCTTCCGGTTGTCTTGGCCAATAATTCTGAGCATCCAGTATACTTCCTACCTGTCTGTGACACTTTCTCCATTATGCCCTGAAGAATGATTTGTATTATTTGGTCATATCTTTCTTACAGGAATGGGACCTCCTGAAGATACAGACTGTGTCTATTCAAGGCCTCTGCTCATTTTTTAATCAGGTTGTTTTTTGATACTACGTTGTGCAATGCATTCATTTTAGCGTGGCCCACAGTGCCTAGAAATATGCTCAGCCAAGAAGTGTTTGTTGGAGGGTGCCTGGGTGGCTCAGTGGGCTAAAGCCTCTGCCTTCGGCTCAGGTCATGATCCCAAGTCCTGGGATCGAGCCCCACATCTGGCTCTGTGCTCAGCAGGGAGCCTGCTTCCCCCTCTCTCTGCCTGCCTCTCTGCCTACTTATGATCGCTGTCTGTCGAATAAATAAATAAACAAACAAACAAACAAATAAATAAATAGAAGTGTTTGTTGAACAATTAATTCCAATCCATTGCCTTACTTATTTTGGTTCACATAAATAGGAAATTAGATAAAACAGCACAGAAATTATGCTGTTCTGATTGCAGCTCTTTATAAAGCCTGTATAGGAATGACTAAATGACAATTGCTTCTTTATCTTTTTCCGGCATGTCTAAGACCCACTACTTGAGTACCGGACATATGTTTCCATGTTAAGTGACTCTCTTGCCAGCAACTCTTTCTGGGTCCTCCATTCCATTCATGCTTGGATTCATCAGTCTTAGTGTACTGATTCTCTTTGCTTGTAGTCTCTTCTTTCTTACCTAACGTCTGTTCAGTGGAGGCCACACACACCACATTTCACATTCAGAAGTGGTTTCTTGCTATCACTGTGCTTTACTACTCCCCTCTGAAGCATTAGCGAATTATCTCCTACACCCTTGTGCTTGAAGGTTAGGCAGTGACCTTGTTAGACCTGTCCTTATATCTTCCATGGTGACATAAAACACACAGGAGTTAATAAATGCTCAGTTATTTGTGGTTGGAAAAAATTGGATAGCTGATTCATGGTCAGATCTTCATAGTCTTATGCATTACTTTAATCATTCTTACCTTAGATATCAAAACCCTTTCTTTTTTCTTTTTTTCCTCTTTCTTCTATATATTCTATTACTTCCAATCTCATCAAATTAGATTATACTTATTGTCTCAAATATACCTTGTGTCTAGAGTATACACATTTCATATACACCATTTTTGTGGTCACCCCAAGCAAAGAAATACTATAGCAATATACAGTCAATAGTGTAATTGTTAAAACTGTGGGCCCTCAAGTAGACGGGCCTGAGTTTGGATCCTAACTTTGTCTCTTATTCATCATGTTGTTTTCTGTTTCTGGGTAATTTACTTAATTTTGTTTCCTCCTCATCATCTGCAGATAATAATAAGATCCACCTCTTAGGACACTTGTGAGATATATGCAACCATGTATGCAAATTTTGTTTTAAGGATATGAAGGATCCAGTAAATGGTAGTCATTATTAGGTTAGAGATGGTTGTTTTAGAGGACTTTTCTATCCTTTTAAGTGGCATGAGCCAAGGATCTCTGAGACAAATTAACTCACAAATACCCACTTTAGGATAATAAAAATGACTGCAAGGACATAGAGTAAAGCAGAAGGCATGGTTAATGTTCCTTCCTTTGGCTTCTTGACCACTTTGTATGTTCTTTAGAGTAACTGCAATGATGGGAAATCAATAATTTATCAACTCATCAAAGTCTGAAGAAAAAACTAGAAACCAGAAGTCAATTAGTGATTACCTCCATACATTTGCTTTTTCATTTATGATCATTATAAAAAATTTTACGTGCTCAATGTCTAAAGTTGGAATTGCCTTTTGAAGGCTATTTTGCAAACGAAGACAATTGTTGCATAAATTTCTAAAAACAAGTAACCATTTGCTTTAGCACCAAAATATTCTTTATTTTTTATTTTTTATTTTTTTTTGACAGATAGAGATCACAAGTAGGGAGAGAGGTAGGCAGAGAGAGAGAGAGGAGGAAGCAGGCTCCCCGCCAAGCAGAGAGCCCGATGCGGGGCTCGATCCCAGGACCCTGGGATCATGACCTGAGCGAAAGGCAGAGGCTTTAACCCACTGAGCCACCCAGGCGCCCCAGCACCAAAATATTCTTGTGTAAAGTTTGTAAAATTTGAATTACTTAGAGATCATTATTAAATTTTCTTAGCTCTTTAAAATTGGCGGGGTGGCATCTATTGTATTTGTTTTGAATGGCAATTGCTTTTCTTGTTGTGTCCTTGGAATTCTTTGGAGGTGGTTTTAGAATGGCAGCAGCTTGCTGTATAGAGGATTTCATTCCTCAGTCCAAAAGCTATTGATTATTATCTCTTCTATTTTCAGTGTAAACTTATGCTCTCCTGATAGGAGCCGGGCAAACATTTGTAAAAGTCAAATAGATAGCATAACAACTACATTGATTTAGAAGTACAAGGAATTGGTTTTGATTCAGTGTCTAACTGTAATCTTTAGGGATGGCATGCTTTCACCTTGGATTTTTGGCTGCCTTTGATTCAAATGTTGACAGTAAATAACCTTGTCTGATTCAGTTCAAGTTCTCTTGACACTGGTTTTTCTGGCTTGTTTGCCTCTGTCTCAAATTGAGCCTAGGCATTATTCACAAATCTGGTATGATTCATTACTTAGGTTATAGAAAAGGCATTCACATTCCACTCTGAGGTTGTCACCATGAAGCCCACAGGGGGGGGGGAGAAAAAAAATAAAAGACTTCCAGTAATTGGGTGGAGCAAGGTGTGGGTCTGAAACCTTCCTTAACCATTCTAAAAGAAGTCATTTTAGTGGAATGAACTCATGTTGTGGGGTGGGAGAGCTGGTGCCTTATTTTTAATTTTAAGGGGATTTACACCACATTCTTCCTGCTTAACAAAACAGTGGCAGCAATAAGGGCATTACCTGCCAACATTAGCTGATGTAAAACAGACTTGAAGAACTCCCTCCATTGTCTACGCTAAAACGCCCACTCATGATCCACCCTCCAGTTGCGATGAAGGATCCGATTTTGCTGTAAATGTCAGCCAAAGCCTGGTTTGTTTTTTCCCCATCAGGATTTCAAAGGTTACTCAAAACAATGTTTCACAGAAATTATAAAGAGACGGAGGTTTTCCTAATGAGAATCTGATCTCTGTGTCTTGCTTTTTATTACAATGTTCTTATATGCAGGCTTCTGTTGACTCACCCTTCAATAGTTAACCTCTGAAGTCAGCATTGGAAGTCTGGCTTATACGTAAACGAACACCAATTTGTGGCCTGCAAAATATGATTTCAAAGGCCAGTTACTTTAAGAAAAACAAGCTATTTTTTTTAAGCTGAAAAGAGCACCACAAACCATAATCGGATGTGCAGCATTTTTCCTGTATTTAAAATATAGGTGTACCATTTTATAGCCAATTAATTCTTCAAATAACAAAGAATCATAGGGAATGATTGCTGTTGTGTTTTGATCATATTGAGTTAGGGCAATTTGTAGCTTTGGGGACAAAGCTTCTTTTTCTAAACAGGGTAAAATCAGACCTTGTATTCACCTATTTCTCAATTATTTATTGTTTTCTTTTGGTCTGTGTTCAATCATGTTGACAACAGTTTCATACACAATAAAAAGGACAAGGCGATTTGGTGTTGGAATCTTCTTAACAAATTCTACTTAGAGATCAATGAACTCGTATGAATTGTGGTAGTTCTATCTTTGTGACATGAGCGGGGGGGGGGGGGTGTGGGGGAGGGGTTGTGTGGAAAGGCTGAAGGGTAGAAATATAGAGGGTGGTCAGCCCTAATGCAATATTTTAGGAAAGTCCGCAAATCTGAGTGTTCCAGAAATTGTTTCAGGCAATTCCATTGGCTCTGACATTAGAATGAGAGGAAGAGCAAAATGATTCATGGGATCTGTCTTCCCAACTTACTCCAATAGGTTTTCTTGAGCACAGTGCTCGTGCCCTCCTCTTTATTTTTTGTTTTATTGTATGTAGAAGATGGTTTGTTTAATTCTGTCCAACCCAATCTCTACCATTTTGATTGTGCCAGGCATTGTTCTAGCTTCTACTTAAATACTTACCAGATTACTTCACTTCTCATTCATTCTGGCCTCCTCAGAAATCCTAGAACACTGGTCACTACCAGTGACATCAGAACCTCTTATTCTATTTGTCTTGTCTACCAGGTGGGAGAGTAAATTCCTTGGGTTCATGAAGTGAGATGGCTCAGTCTCTATTTCTTATCTTTATCTTCTCTATCTTCCACTGCGAGCATGGTAAGTGTGTAATAGAAATCAGTTATAAGACACTTAATGATTATCTTGTTTTGCTCTACAATTTTCCCAATAAGGGGTTCTTGAACATCCCTGGAGACGTAGAATTTATGAATCATGGAGGCAGTCCATCTCGTTATTTCACAGCACTAATTGTTATAAAGTTTTCCCTATTCAGAGCAAAGCTCTCCTGCTGTTGTAGTGAATGAAGCATCATTGCCAGTAATTTTTGAAATCATACTTCCAGGGCAGAAATGCTGAAAACAGATAATATATCTGCACCTCTGATGAATTCAGGTTTCCAGTCATTTAACTGGAGATGCAGCAAACCCAAATGTGCTCTCTGGGCTTGGATAAATATGAAATTAGATGCATTTTATTACCCGAGGGCTGTTTTTTTTGGTGGTGCTTATTTTTTGCTGTTACTCTCCTGGAGAGTTCTTCTTAGCAGATGGAAATGAAAGGCACAAGCAACACGTA
Organism: Meles meles; assembly: GCF_922984935.1. Taxonomy (NCBI): domain Eukaryota; kingdom Metazoa; phylum Chordata; class Mammalia; order Carnivora; family Mustelidae; genus Meles; species Meles meles. The sequence goes on from NC_060066.1 coordinate 64,440,720, forward strand.
AAGAAAGAAGTTTCCTCCCTTAAATGAAATAAGAAACCATGACCTACGAAGCCTTCCCGGTACCGCAAAGAAGAAAAGCATTAAGCACAGGACAGAAACTTTAAATTTCAAATCAGTTTCAAAAGTTCCAACAAAATATTTAGTTGACAGGATGAGGTTTTGTACACTTCTCAGTTAAAAAAAAAAAAAAAAAAAAAAAAAAAAGAAGACCATGAACCAAACAGTCTCTCTCTGTTTTTAATCACTTGCAACACTGATACTGAATGATAAAATCATTAGGGCCTTTTATGGCTCTATGTGTAACCCAATCTAAATTTGCAGTCAAATGCTCTACCACTGAGCTATACCCCCCACCCAATCTAAATTTGTTTTCTGTATCTAGTTTGTATTTTTGTCAGCATAAAAAGAACAGTAGTCAGTATGGGTAAACATTTTCCTTCTTAATAAAGCTCTAAGAAATGCTAAAAGCAAATAATAATGTGGCAATTCTTTTTTTTTTTTTTTTTTTGGTCTGTTCTCTTTAAATAGACAAGTAGTGAAATAGTGAAATACAGTAAAAAAACGAAAACAACAAAGACGAGTTTTCCATGATGTGAAATTTCTCTAGTTACTGGTTTATTGTAAATTTCCAGATACACTTTCCAAATATAAATCCTTATAATTTTATCCCTTCATTAGGACAAAAACCAAAACCAAAACAAGGACCTGCAAATAGGCATTTAGGGTTTCAGTTACCCACGTGCTCATGGTGGGTATCTTGCCAAACTAGAGTACGTATCATCTATTGTGAGAAATTTTCCTTAGACAGAATACTAGGGGAAAAAACAAGAAGCTAAATAACTGGAAGAACATATGGAAGTTCATGGAAAATACTGGGGAAAATCCCAGGACCAATGACTAATGCTCTGTTGGAAATAGCTAGGTATCGCACTAGGGACATAGAGGCTAGTACATCTTGTCTGAAGAATATTAGCTCATGATTCATAGTCTTATAGCATTCTAAAGCAGGATATAGCCTTACATTTATTTAAGGAAAACCATGCTTTTGTCTCTTTTAGGTGAAAATGCTAACAAGGTACAAGCAATGAGAAACTGAAAGGCTGCAGACTTGAATGGGGAACCATCGGAGACCCCGGTGGTTTCTTTGAGGGCCTCGTACTTGGAACTCTGGTCCCACAGCTTCCTTTCAAGAAGGCTACAGATTGCAAAACGGTGCTGCCTGAGTGACCAGTGAGCGCTGGCAACAGCATCATTCCCATAATGTAATCTTTCTCACGGAAGAAAGGGCTTTTAGGGGACTTAACCAGGGGGGAGCATGAGGTGGTCACGAGATGGATGTCAGTGATAGTGATTCCTTGCTGATACTTTCTATTAAATCTGGACTTCCTGCTGCTCATTGATCAACTGGCGCAAAACCTAATGATAAATAATTGGACCAGGCTTCTAAATCATTATGTCTGTATCGATGAATCCTGAGGTGGTCTTCCTGCTTAAAGGTTGTGATGTGAATGGTGGTGATATCCACAGCACCTGTGCTCAGGCTCTCCACCAGCAGTGTGTAGCGCCACGAATTTTATTTGGTATCTCCAGAAAGTTTCAACCTTTCAAAAAAAAAATGTTCTTAATGGAGTTTATTGCACCAAAAATATTGGAAAATAGAATAATACAAACAAAGAGGAAAAAACCCCCATATTATGGGGTGCCTGCATGGCTCAGTCAGGTAAGCATGGGACTGGATCTTAGTTCAGTTCTTGATCTCAGGGGCATGAGTTAAAAACCCCCACTAAGCTCCATGCTGTGCCTGAAGTTTACTTAAAAAAAACAAACAACCCCCCCCATATTTTTATTTATTTCTAGTAGGAGCATTCTCTATTCAACTTCCAGATTAATTTTTTCAAAATCAAATTTATTGATTATAAAGATATAGGTTTCTAAAAGGGCACATCAAGTTATACTCTGCTAAGAACTGTTCACATAAAGGAAAACAAACAAACAAAAATGATTTCCACTCTTAAAAGCTCAGAGGTAGCAAGTTTTTAATCCTCTAATGTTTTCTTGTAAAAAGTAGTCACTGAAATAAACTTGAGGATGTATGTCCTACATCTCTAGATTTGTTTCTTAGGCTATCAAGACTGCCAGTAGAAGGAACACTTTCTTTCCCAGGAAGTGAAGCAACTGTATTTTAGTTTTGCATATATTATTCTAATGGTGAGATGTAGGTAAGGCTTTTCTTTTTTTTTTTTTTTTAAATATTTTATTTATTCATTTGACAGACAGAGATCACAAGTAGGCAGAGAAGCAGGCAGAGAGAGAGGAAGGAAAGCAGGCTCCCCGCTGAGCAGAGAGCCCGATGCGGGGCTCGATCCCAGGACCCTGGGACCATGACCTGAGCCGAAGGCAGAGGCTTTAACCCACTGAGTCACCCAGGCGCCCCTAGGTAAGGCTTTTCTAAGAAAAAGCAATTCGAGTCTTCTGGCTCAATTTGGCCAAGTAAATTCATGTGTTTGTATGTCTCATCTCTCACAGTTATGAAAAAAAAAGTATGAAAAAGTGAAGTCTATGAAAGTTTATGAAAAAGTCTATGAAAAAGATCTATGAAAAAGTGAAAATAAAATATGTATTAATTAAAGGAATTTATCCACAATCATGACATGATGGGAAAAAATAAGACTGTCATGACTGCATCTGAAAAAAATGAGATATCCCTGGGAGATTAAGGCAGATGAACATAAAAACTATGAGTGAGGGGAGAGAGGGGGAGGGAGAATTGCTATGAGGTAAGATTAGTGCTTTCTATCAAAACTCCAAGAAAAACGCTCAGCTTAGAAACAACGATTTCAAAGAGGTCCCTATCAGAGTAATTAAATATGAAGCTATTGGCCAAGGGTCAAGGAAAAGAGGACTAGGGAGCACAGAAATAAAAGAGCCAGAAGAAGGGTCTCTGCAAAGCTAATAATATGAAGAACAGAAGTGAAATTAGAACAATGACTGCACAAGAAATAGGTAAAATGGTAAAACAAAACACAAAAATTGCAAGAAGTAAAAAAAAAAATAAAATCTAACTTGTACTTTTAGGGGAAAAAGAATGACTGGCAAACATTTCTTAGATATTGAAATATGATGGCCAAAATTAAAAGTTTAATAGAGGGGCTAAAAAATGTCAGTCTATTAAAGACTATCATAAACTGAATGTTTGCATCCCTCCCAAATTTATACATTGAAATAAAGTCCCTCAATGAAATGAAATTAAAAGGCAGGGCCTTTGGGAAAGTAAATAAGTTTAAATCAGATCATGAAGGTGAAGTTTTTATGATGGGAGCAGTGCCTTTTTTTTTTTTTTTTTTAATGAGGGTCACAAGACACTTCCTTCACCTCTCTGCTCTCTGCCATTTGAAGAATCAGGGAGAAGTGAGTGGTCTGCACCCTGGAAGAGGGCCCTCTCCTCACCATGCCAGCACCTTGATCACAAACACCCAGCCTCAAGAATGGTGAGAAATAAATTTCCGTTGTTTTGACAACCAGTTTAAGATATTTTGTTATGACAACTGGAGCTGGCTAAGACACTGAATTGGACATTGATAGAAAAAGAAACCTTTCAGAAGGTGGAGGCAAAGCAGAGAGGTACTGGAGAAAAGGTAATATCTCATAGTTAGTATCACTCACCAGTAGTTTCAGAACAAGATGAAAAGAGATGAAGGGGAAGGCAATCACAGGCAAGATGTAAAATTACACCAAGATTAAGAAACTCATATAGCCCTTCCCCCGAAGGGCTAGGCAGACCTCCTGAAATTTCTGAGTAATGAGAATAAAAGGAATTATGAAAAAGCAAGACTCCTACTGTGGAAAGAGACCGAAGCTCTCATCAGCCGTCTATGAAACTTACAATGCAGGAAGATAAAGTCTTCAAAGTGCTCAGGGAAAATAGTACATATGCATAAAATACTATTTCAGATGTATTGGTTCTCAGAAAGTACACACTCATTGTCTCTGCACAGAATAATTCCACAGTAGAATTTGATGAAAGGAAAGTGAAGAAAGGAAGAGTGGAACATGCAATATAAGATGACGTGATGATCAAATTGAAAGAAAACCTGTAGGGATATCTGACCAATCTCTGCCAATGTAAATCTGAAATTTAATACAATGTGGGAAAAGATTTCCAAACTGGTCGAGACATTATACAAATGTGTAATGTTGATCTCACGACCCCGAGATCATGACCTGAGCTGAAAGCAAGAGTCTGATGTTTAACCAAAGGAGCCACCCAGGCTCCATATCATTTGGAGCATAAACACACATGACTGTTATACCTTTTTGATAAATTTCATCTTTTAACACTGAGCTATCGAGCTCCATCCAGCTGAATGCTTTTCACTCAGAAACCTATTCAATAAGTTATTACTATCACCGCTGCAGGTAGTAACAGGTTTATTTTTGTCCATTCATTTTGGGTAATTTGTTTGTTATGTGTATCTAGTAATGAAAGAAATGTAACTGATTTTTTAAACTGGATTTTTAAAATGTGTGCCTTTTTATATGAGGATTTAATTCATTCAATTTATTATTTTTATTGCTATGTTTGACTCTTCCTGGACATTTTGCTGCATGTTTTATATTTACTATGTATAAATTCACTTTCCTATTGGTAGTTTTTGATTACTCAATTTCTCTTATTCCTTTTGTCATCTCCTGGGTTTAAAAATATGTGTCTATGTTTGTTTTTCTCCAGATGGTACCCATAATTTTTTGTGAGATCAAGCAGGCTCCACGCTGGGTGTGGAGCCTGCTTAAGATTCTCTCTCCTTCCCCCTCTGCCCCTTTCTCCAGTGCATATTTATGCTCTTTTTCTCTATAAATAAAAAATACATAAATAAATAAAATTTATGAAGCAAAACTGTTAGATATAAGAAATTCATAAAACTACAGTATAATGGCTTATAGCTCTAATGATGCCTGTACCACTGATTTTCATCGGTTTGTAATTAATCATTCCTATTCTGTGAGTACTGGGCTGTTTGTCTCAAGCTCCTTTCAGAATTTTTCTGTCTTCTGTTTCTTTTCTTTCTTTCTTTTTTAAAAGATTTTATTTATTTATGAGACAGAGAGTGAGCACGAGCAGGGGGAGGGACAGAGGGACAAGCAGACTCCCTGCTGAGCAAGGAGTCAGAAGCTGGGCTGGATCCCAGCACCCCAGGATCATGACCTAAGCCAAAGGCAGATGCTTAACCGACTGAGCCACCCAGGCATCCCTCGGTCTTCTGTTTTTCTTTTTGTTTATTCCATTACGATTTGGTGGGCTCCTTCCTCATTAAAAAATATATATATATATATACACATATATATATATTCTTATTGTAATGTGCTTTAGAATTTCAGACTTGATTTCCCCATTGGTGTGGAAATTCTTGTTCTTACCACTGAATATTTTTTGTATTGCATTCTTGCTCTTCTTTTGGGACTGCAACTGCTCATACTGTTAGGCTCTCTATCACATATTGTACTTGTCTCTTACCTGCTTTTCTCTTTAGTCTTTTCCTCTGTAATTGGGAGTCTGGATGATTTATTCTATTCTATTTTTGTGGTGTGTTCATACTCTTTTTTTTTTCTAAATTAATAGTTTTGGAATTTTATTTTTTCTAGTTTTGTTGAGCTAAAACTGACATATAACAAGGTATTATTAAGCTGTACAATGTAATAATCATTTGATATATGTGTATACTGTGAAAAAATTGTCCCACTTTTGTTAGCACCCACCACCTCATATAGTTACAATTAGTTCTTGCAATGAAAGCTTTTAAGATCGACTCTTTAAGCAACTTTCAGATATAAAATGCAATATTGTTAACTATAGTCACCGTGTTGCACATTACATGCAACTTCTTTATTTTATGAGTGGTAGTTTGTATGTTTTGACCCCAAGCCCCCATAGCCTGCCTCTAGCAACCACCAAACTGTTCTCTGTTTTTGAGTTCAGTTTTTTTTTTTTTTAGATTCCATATATAAGTGAGATTATTCAGTATTCATTTTTCTCTGACTTATATATATCTATACACACACACACATATATGTATGTATATATTTATATATCTTCTTTGCAAAAATGTCTATCAGCTCCTTTGCTCATTTAAAAATATTTTTTTGCACTATTGAGTTATATCAGTGTTATACATATTTTGGATATTAACCCCTTATCAGGCACATGATTTGCAAATAATCTTCTCCCATTCTATAATCTGCCTTCTGAGTTTGTTGATGGTTTCCTTCACTATTCAGAAACATTTTAATTTGAAGTAGTCTTACTTATTAATTTTTGGTTTTAATGTCTTTGCTTTTGGTGACAAATCCAAAAATCCATTGCTAAGACTATGTCAAGGAGCTTAACCCCTATGTGTTCTTCTAGGAGTTTTATGGCTTCAGATTTTATATTCAAATCTTTAATCCATTTTGAGTTGATTTTTGTCCAGTTTCATTCTTCGACATGTGCCTGTCCAGTTTCCCAGCACCATTTGTTGAGGAGACAATTCTTTCCCCATGGTACATTCTTGACTCCCTTGTCATGGATTCATTGACCATGGTTGTATGGGTTTATTTCTGGGATTTCTATCCTGTTCCTTTGATGTTTGTGTCTCTTTGTATGCCAGTACATACTGTTTTTATATAGCTTTATAGTATAGTTTGAAATCAGGAGGTGTGGTGCCTCCAGCTTTGTTCCTCTTTCTCAAGATTGCTTTGGCTATTCTATGGTCTTTTGTGGTTCCATACCTAATTTAGGATCCCTTTTATTTACTTTTTTAGTCTAACTGCTCTGGCTAGCACTTCTAGTAGTATATACAAGTGGTAAGAGTGAGCATTCTTGTCTTGTTTCTGATCTTAAAAGCTCTTAGCTTTTCACTGTTGAGTATAATGTTAGCTGTGCATTTATCATGTATGGCCTTCCTTATGTTGAGGTACATTCCCTCTATTCCTAGTTTGCAGAGAGTTATTATGAATGGATGTTGAATTTTGTCAAATGCTTTTTCTGTTAATGATCTTGACTTTTATCCCTCATTTTGTTAAAGTGATCCGTGACATTGATTGATCAGCAGATGTTGAACCATTCTTGAATCTTAGGGATAAATCCCACTTCATCCCTGTAGGATTCTTTTAATGTATTGTTGAATTCAGTTTGCTAATATTTTGCTGAAGATTTTTGCATCTGTATTCATTTGGGATACTGGCCTGTAATTTTCTTTTCTGATAGGATGTATTTGAGAGCACATTAAACATCTTACGAAATGGGCTGGGGTTTTCCATTTGGAGCTGGCAAAAGTCAGGAAAAAACGTATGCTAATTTGGTCAAATTTAAAACTTTTCTTCAAACCAAATAACAGCTGATAATTTCACTTTTCAGAATTAGAGTTCAGAATAATTATTTGGTTTTATTTGGGTGTAGCTAGGTCCAGCCAGTGTTTCCATTTCAACTGAACAAGTGTTTTTAATTTAGTGTGTGATTTGGGGTACTTCAGAGCTCATGGAATGATTTAAATTACTAACTATTCATCTATTCCACATGACTTGTTTCTATAAAATTAATTATATCTATCCATATACATATTCAGCTGGAATTTGCCTCTATTAGATACAACTTTGAAAATGATCAGAAAGTTTGTTTGGCTTCTGTATCTCCCAATGTTGGACTAGGCAGGTTGAAAGAAAGTGATTTATTTTCTAATAGATGTGTTACTTGGATGTGGAAATGGGCCATCTTACTTTTTCATTTTTTTCCAGACATTATTTTCTTTTTTATGACTATTAGGTTCTTTCTCTTTGCTTAGTTGTGAATATAGGAAGTAGGTCAGTTCTTCATTTTCAAAAGAACTAAAGAAAAGAAAAAGAAGCTGTCTTTAATTGGACACCACAGCGCTAATATGATCCTATTTACATGTCCACACTTTAATAGACTGTTTACTATAAAAAAAAGTGGGAAAACATAATCTTAATTCAAGCACAAAAATTTAAACTGCAAACTATAACAAGGCAAGAGGTAGAATCATTCATTTTGTTCACAGCTAGAAAACACTTTGGGAAGACAGAATGAGTTGCAGATTTGCATGGGCTGTGGAGCCAGTGTCCTGGTTCAAATTCAGGCTTTCTCTGTTATTACTCATGAGAGCTGCTTCATCTTTCTGTGTCTTAATGTTCCTCATTCACATAATGCAGTTGATATTAGGAGTGTCCTTGTAGAGCTCTTGTGCCTGACCGGAAACAAGTTCTCAGAAATATGAACTATTGCTATGGACTTCAAGCCCTTCATCTTTCAGATGGGGAAACTGATCTAGAGGGATGAACAAACTTGGCAGAGCTAGGACTACAGTTCTCATTCTCTGATTTTCTTCCACCCCAAATGGCTGCTGAAGACTGTCAGACAAATCCTTTCCACCGAAGAAAATAAATTCTGCTTTTACTAAGGGAGAATTGTCTGATCTATAAATTAACATGGAGCATGTTAAATTTTGAGGTATCTGGAAACCTACAATAGACAAATATTTAAAATTGAAAGATTTATTTTGCACATGCATATTTCTGTTTGAAAATTTAAAAAATCAAAGCGAAAATCTGCTTATGTTGATCATAGAGATTACAGATAAGAGCATAAAGTATGCATTACAAAAAGAAGAAACTTTTATGTCTCCTGAAACTACTCCAGATACTATGGTATTTCTGTCAACAAAGTATCAGGTTCTAGATAAACAATTCCACCCAGACTTTTGGGAAAATGCTATTTAATATCATTTTAATTTTTTTTCACCATAAGCAATGCATTATGAAATATGGTTTCAAGTTTAAACTGAGATAAACCTTTTAATGATTAAGACACAAAAAATGATGTCAGACTATATATGTAGATAGATAGTCATTTTTTAATTTGGAAAATAAAGACAGAGATAATTCTTCACGTTCAGTGAGCATTTGTACACATTCTTTCTAAACACACCATCATTTCTTTAAGAAACCAGAGCATGCTACATGAATAGACCTTCCCATAGGGCCTCAATTTTAATTTTCCAGAGTTCGGAGAAGCAATATCCATCAAGTTCCCTCAACTGTTGAGAATAATGCTGTTTTTGTCACACACAAGGTCTATTTTGAGCTCAGACGTACACACTGACTTTAGACTGTAGGCCTGCAGACCTGTCAGCACAATGCCCCATTACAAATTGTCCCTTTGGCAAGATGACTTCATTTTAGCAGCCTGTTCTGGTTTCTACATCCTTCCAGGTTTCACAGTTCAATGCAGTCAAACAAGGTGATGGCATTTTTAAGGCTCCAGATTTTATTGGTCTACGAATAAAGGTAGGTGGCCAGGTACTATTTCAGGGTTTCAGAATCTGGTACTAAATTTGAGTATACTGAGACTAAGAAGGTTGTGATTTTTTTAAATACTGGAAACATAAATATTGGCATTTATGGAAATGGCTGCCTCAGCAGGAAGTGATTTCATATATCATTAGCTGAAATAAGATTATGGGAATGTCTAACTTTAATCTGAATGATCATTAAAACTTGGGACATATTATTTCTCAAGAAGAATTGATTAGAATCCAACCAACCCCTATTTACATTTTGAGCCTTCTTCTTATTTGATGCTAATAGAAACCCTATACTTTAATTATTTTACCTATTACTTGCCCATTTCTAATTTCCTATTGAGACATAATCATGTCTGAAACAGACACATATATGGCCTATAAACAGCCATGCCTACCTATTTTTTAGGTTATATATATTCTTACGCAGGATTAAATATTGCCCCTAAAATGGGTCATGCCTGTACAGGAGGAAAGAGAGACAGATAAAGGCGATAGTAGATTGAGATAAGCTAATGAAGAGACACATGGGATCACAGGACATTAAAGGAATTCTCAGGTCTAGTAAGAGTATATGACCAAAGAGCAAACTTCAAGTTATAAAATAAATGAGTCACGGGATTGTAATGTACAGCATAGGGAATATAGTCAACAGTATTATAATAATTTTATATGGTGACAGATGGTAACTAGACTTATCGTGGGAATAATTTCATAATGTGTAAAAATCTCCAAATAAGTATGAAGTACACCTGTAACTAATAGAAAATTTTATTTCAATTGTACTTCAATAAAAACATTATTTAGGTTTTTAAATCTTTCATTTCCTCCCTTAAATAGCAGCGCTAGTAGCATGTACTCATAGGCTGGTGAGTACGAAATGAGACAATGCATGCCAAGAACTTAGCAAATTACAATTAAGATTTATCTGTTCTTCCTCTGTGACAAATACTCTGCCAAATCCTTTTTGAATGTGCTATGCATTTTGCAAAATGATATCTAAATAAAAGAAATCATTAAATGTGTAATGTCTACATATATTATATACATAATTTGAAAAGTATATGACTAACTAAATACGGAACACTTCACGAATTTGCATATCATCCTTACACAGGGGCTACGTGAACCTTCTCTGTATCATTCCAATTTTAGCCTATGGGTTGCTGGAGCCAGTAGGACAAACTGTAACTAAAAGCTAAAGAAATGAATGTACAAAACTTGCTATTTTGTTTATTATTTTGGTGATTTTAGCTTTCTCGTGTTAACTTTGATAATTAAATTTTCTTGTCTACTACTTTGTATAATTCTCTCCTTTTGTTAACTGAATCCAGTGACACACATTCTCTATGGGAATGCATTCTCCAAAGCAGAATTGGTCCAAAGTATCTATTGCAAGGTCATTCATACTTTGTATAGTATCCAGTTTTGTCCTATGAGGGTATGCAGCAGTCCAAGTGTTGCTTTTGTTTCACAGACCATTTAGAACAATTCAAAACCAATGAAATACCAAAGTTTTAAGATATGCTATTAGTGGGGCGCCTGGGTGGCTCAGTGGGTTAAAGCCTCTGCCTTCAGCTCAGGTCATGATCCTGGGGTCTTGGGATCCAGCCCCGCATGGGGCTCTCTCCTCTGCAGGGAGCCTGCTTCCTCCTCTTTCTCTGTGCCTGCCTCTCTGACTACTTGTGATCTCTGTCTGTCAAATAAGTAAATAAAATCTTTAAAAAAAATAAGATAGGCTATTAGTAATGTAAAAATCAAACTAACTGCAGTGAAAAATTAGCTCACTCTCAATGAGTTAGCAAGAAAGAAATTTTGGATATCTCACAACTTTGCTTTGGTAATTGAAAAATACAGCAGAATTAGAATCCAGGTAAGTTTTTTTTTCTTTTTTCTTTTTTCTTTTTTTAAAATCTTTTATTTATTTGACAGAGAGAAATCACAACTAGGCAGAGAGGCAGGCAGAGAGAGAGGAGGAAGCAGGCTCCCTGCAGAGCAGAAAGCCCGATGTGGGGCTCAATCCCAGGACCCTGGGATCATGACCTGAGCTGAAGGCAGAGGCTTTAACCCACTGAGCCACCCAGGCGCCCCTCTTTTTTCTTTTTTAATAGAAGTTTTAGGGTATTAAGCTCAATAGATAGGAGAACCAGGGGCTCCAAATATTCTTAAAATGTTGGCATTCATTTAAAGTAGGGTTAATTCAGAAGATATTTACTGGCACAGTAAACACTGATGTTATCTGGGGTTCCAGTTATTCTTTTTTATATTATTAAAGATTTTATTTATTTATTTGAGAGAGAGAGCACGTAGAGAAGGAGAGGGAGAGGTAGAAGCAGACTCCCTGCTCAGCAGAAGGTCTGATGCAGGGCTAGATCCAAGAACCTGAGATCATGACCTGTGCTAAAGGCAGATGCTTAACTGACTGAGCCACCCAGGCACCCCTCTGGTCACTCTTCTTATTCTAAACCTACTTGTAGGCTAACAGAGCCTGATTTCCTGTTTTTTATAAATCATTTGTAAATCTATAACCTTAATTTTTCACCTGCAGTTCAGTTTCTCTTCTGTACTTTGTATCTAATAACCTACTCTATCAAGAGTTTCATTCTTTTTAAGGAAGAAGTTTTCTGGATACCTTAGTTCCTATTAAGAATCAGAAATCTTGTCATTTAAATCTTTCCTCGGTGTCAGAAGAGACATCTCATCAGAAACAATGTTTTTAAAGTTTAAATCTAAATGAAGACTAGCTTTTTTAATGCTTCATTAGAAAAGCACAAAATAGAGAATAATCCAATATTTTGTTGTATTTTCACTTTGATTGGAAATAAAATTATCCTAATTTCAAATATCAAATAAATCCTAGCGCAATTAAATATTGTGACACTAAATTTATAGAACCATAGAGTAAAACTAATATGGAGGAAGTTGCCAATAAAGATTCTGATTTGATTCTGATAGAGATATTTTTCTGGATAATATCTATAGGTAAGCAGTGACTTCTTATATTAGTAAATTCAATATTTAATTCATTCGGCTAACATATTGTGTGAACCAATAGGGAGTAATTTGTTGAATGCATAATTCAATAAACAAATGCTTAATTTGAAATGGTAGGAACACAGAGAGGAATAAGTAGTATAGTTTAAGAAAGAGCAAGATTATAACATCATATAATTATTGTTTTAACCTTGACCCTAAGTTTGATCTTTTCTTTAATCTGACATTCTCTTCTCTATCTGCTCCCTGGAGACAGAGACCCAGTTTTGGAACTCTGAAGCCTTAGAAGGGGATGGAACCATTCTATAGAAACGGCCTGGTTCTCAGGATGTGTGAGTGGAGTAGTGTTTTCTGGGGGGAATCCATGGTCAACTGTGAGGTGAATGAGAAAGAAACATGAATTACAATTAACCACTAGGATATTGGGTGAGCTGGATGCTACATCCATCCTATCTAAGCTCATACAGTTACCTCAAAGGGTTGAGGTTAAGAGTAAATAAATATATTTAATGTACCAACACAGGTGCTCATTTAGTATAAATGCAATATCGAAAAATCCCCTTTACTTTACTTTCTATATCTTAGTGACATCTGTAAATCTGAAGTATATTGGACAATTTTTATTTATAATAATAAATAGCATTATATACTTTGTGCCAGACACTGTACCAAGCACAAATGGATGTGTTTGTTTCTCTAACATTGTGAAATGATAACTGTCATCCTCTCCTTTTTACTAATGAAGAAATGGGACATGTACTATAAGAAACAGTACATGCAATAGTTATTAAAATCAAGTTTATTAGAACAATATAAATTACCCAACTAATTAGAGAAATGCTTCTCTGAAGTGATTCAACTCAAATCAGTCTTTAGACATAAAAGTCACAATAAATCAGTTTCTCATATGTAATTATAATAAAAAAGTAGATCATTTCCTTAATAACCAAACTTGGGGAAAAACACAAAATATCGTGTCAACAAATACAAATAAAAAAATTAGAAACGTATCAAGTAAGATACTATATGTTAAATTATTAGATTATACTCAAGCTTCTGGGGAAAGTGCATTAATTGGGAAGTATGTGATGAAATCAGCAAAATACACTTTAGGAAACAACCTAGTTTCTCCTCACTAATGGAGTTGTAAAATTTCAATTCTTTCTATTGAAAAGCTTCTTACAACAATGATGTACTATCAAATAAGGAATGATACTGCTTGTTAGAGAAGACAGTCTCCTTTAATAAGCTTATTTATCAAATGTCAAGAATAATAGGTCCAACTTTATTAATTTTAATTTTTGTAAAGATTTATTTACTTGGGAGAGAGAGAGATCAGAGGTAAAGGTAGCAGGAGAGGGAAAGCGAGCCTCAAACAGGCTCCCCATTGAGGATGGAGTCCCACTCAAGCCTTGATCTCGTGACCCTAAGATCACGACCTGAGCAGAAAACGAATGGGATACTTAATCGACTGTGACACCCACGTGCCCTTATAATTTTAATTAAAAAAAAAATATAAGAAACAATAAGTTATAGTAAAAGGCTTCACTCTCTGTAGTATTCTCAAACATAAACACAATTAGAAAAGAACCTATAACAGGCTTTCATTTGCATTTTATTTGTGTAAAGACATACACTATGCTAATTATGTTAATGCTATTCTTGGGACCTAGTTAAAAGGCTGTGGTTTTTTTCTTTTCTTCCCCTGATATTATTTTAAAAAGAAGTAGGGCTATTGAAAAGAGGTCATAGAAAGGCAGGAGATACAGTTTTTTCTACATATTTGTCTTTAAGTTCCAGATCAATAAATTTATTCTGTCACACATTTTAAAAAGTTTTTATTTTTATAATTTTTAAGTGTATCAGTAATAAATAATGAATAACTTCCAACTGCAAAACATACATGTTTTTTAGTTATTTATTCACCCACCCTACCATTCATTCATTCAAAAAAAATGTTATTTATTACCCACTACTAAGTGCTAGATACTGTTCTGGTCACTGATATAATGAGTTAGGGAGGTATCTAGAAACAGATGATTTACCAGTGTTTAATGACTAACAATATAATTGTACATTAATTATGTGACTATATAGCAAATATATTTAATATAATTTTTAATGTAATATTTTTAAAGGAAAAATGGCTACTATCCAGTTTCTTCAATGTCAGAAGTGTGTCTTACTAAGATTTATACCTGTTGAGCCAAGCAGAATAGCAGATACTATAATAAGCAGATACTCAGTAACAAACAAATGAGTCAGTGAATCAATATGAAAGAATGAACATTAAGACTAGTTCCACACTAATGGAGCTTCCAGAAATTTACATGAGACGATAGTATTCTTTTTAGTATAAAAAACTGTATTTCCTTCTCAAACTAAGGGAAGACACAATCCTATTCCTTATTGATACCTGTTAAAACTATGGTCTTTTCTAGTATTTATTTATATAGGCTCACCTTCCAAATATGCTGTTTGGTGTCACATGGGAAACATTTATCTTCACGTGCTTCTAAATCTCTCTTATATGATTCATACTGAATTTCAGTCCAACCACCTTTAAAAAAATAAAAACAAACATTCCCTAAGGTGCTTGAGCTCATGAGTTCCAATATACCATATAAACTGTAATAAACCATATGCTGCAGCAGTCTAGAATAAATAGCCCTTTTAAAAACCAAGCTGCCAACAAAATTGAGATTCCATTTTTAAATGATTTTCTGCAAAGTAAACATTTTTCAAGCTTGATCGTTGTGTCATTTTTCACTGGCCTTTTTCAAGCTAGAAACAATCTGCACATGTTCTTTTAGTAAAGAAGGGTTTAATACACCACTGTGTCACCAAGTCCCAGTGAGCTAATTTGTTCTAAAGACAACATTACTACATCAGTACAACGCAGCTTAACCTTCAACTCACCTTATTCTGTTTGCTTTCCACATCCCAGCTGAGGCTCTCAGACAAAATGTTCCCTCCATTCTGGGTTCATTTCTCTCTAGGTGGAAAGTATGTGCATATAAACTATGCTGCTTTTGTATATCAGAGAAAAGGCAACATTCACACAATCCAAAAATCACACACATATACACATGCACACACACGTACACACACTCCTTGTTCCCTATCTTATAAAATATGGAATCCCTTCAGGGAGGCAGAATGCTTCAGACAGGGTTTCATCTTCAAGCGAAGTCTCCAAAGAGAAATTGTGAAAACCCAGAACAAACCCAAATCCACAGCTTCATGTTTTGGCTCCAGTTTGTTTATTTCTTCTTTTTTAAGGTCTCTTGCTCTGACATCCTTTTTTACATGAGCAGATGATGACAGTTCTTGGTGAAACTGCCGTGAAACTAGTTCTTATCTTAATTTCATCCATTATTTCTCCCTAGTTCTTCTTTCCCAGATGCAACATAAAACAGAAACACTTTCAGTGTTTCTTCGTGTGTTGAATTCTGAGATTTAATCGATTTGTCTGCATTCAAAAATGGTAAGAACTAGATCCTTGCCTGTGCTAAGGTGATGTTATTTTCCAATTTTTCCTTTGGAAAATCATAAAACATCAGTACATTGAATGGTTTTGGAAAAATAACTTACTGATCTCATGCTAGATAAGACCATTTGAAAAAGTTCTCAGGTTTGGTTTTCTTTTTTTTTTCTTTACAAAAAATAAAAATTCTATTTAGAAACTGTACAGTGGAAAAAAGAATGTTTTACATTTTGTTTTAAAGGATCAATTTAATTAAAGGTTTGCGGACTTCAGGTTAGATCTCACCATCTCAGATAACCATATACAGCCAAAGACCTGATACTCAACTTTCAAGAAGAAAAGGGGAAGAGGTTAGAAAGAATATGAGCCAAAACGAGCTTGATAAATGAAGAATCAGAAGAATATCTGTTGTCTCCAGGAGTACAGCTTTCCCTACAAAATTTATCTCAAGCCTGGAAAAACAACTCATGGACTGTAGAAACATTCTTGTTAGGGAAAAGTGTCATAGTTTTAGCATCAGATACAACTGTTTTCTCACCACCATTTTAATTTAAAAATGTCTCAAAGCCAATGCATTCTTCAAGTCTAGCACATGATAAAGTCCTTGTTGATGTTTTGCAAACAGGCAATTGTAAAATGTCTTCTCTACAGTTTTATCTGATTAGATGATCGATAGATGAGCTACAGAATCCAATTTCTAAAGTTTTTAAGATTACAAACAAGAGTTAGGTTAGGTTCAGGGCAATTAACTACTTATATTTTATTGAGTTCTAATTCCTTGAGAATTGACAATATAGGTATTACCAAAGCCAAAGTACTTTTGGAGAAAAAACAAAAACAAAAACGGTGACATCTGATATTACCAGCTGAATTGTGCCCTCCCAAAACTCATGTTGAAGTCCTAACCACCAGTATCACAGAATGTGACTTTATGTGGAGACAGAATCTTTATAGAGGTGATTAAATAGAATGAGATCATTGAGATGGGCCCTAATCTAATATAATTTTTATCCTTACAGAAAGAGGAAATTTGGACACAGACATGAACACAGGGAGAACACCATAAGAACATGAAGGCAGAGATCTACAAGCAAGGAACACCAAAATTGGCAACAAACCACCAGAACTCCGGGAAAAGCATGGAATTGCTCATCCCTCACCACCCTTTGTAGAAACCAATCAGGCTGACACCCTAATCTTGGACTTCCAGCCTCCAGAACTGTGAGACAATAAAAATCTCTGTTGTTTGAGTTATGTTACATTGTTAGGGCAGCATGAGCAACTTCTATGTTTGGTAAAGGTCATCTCTGTTTTTGGATACTTTCCCGACTCTCAAAGTCTGAATGAATTGATCGGTGATTTTATGTACTTGTTTTGCTTCAAAGCTATCCATGTAGGTTTTTCCAAACACAAATGCTGAAGAAAAACCTCAAAACCTACTGACTTAGAATCACTAATATGGGGCTTAGAAATCGATACTTCTAAAAAGTTCCATAGAGCTTTTGATGGATCCCTTGTTTTGAGAGCCACTGGTCTAAAATATGGGTAGATCCCACAGTTCTGGGAGTGTTGATTCACCCTTATTTTGGAGGAGGAGGGTGCTCTGGTTTGGACGGTCATGGGAGCTTCATGGAAGTGACTTCAACTTTGGCTACACATTACATTTTTTTTGAGGAACTTTAAAAAAGCACAATTACAGGTTGTACCCAGATCAGGAATTAAAAAAAAAAAAAAAAAAAAGGATACAGACATTGTGTTTTTTTTTTTTTTTTTAAACTTCCATGTGGTTACAATCTATACTCAAAACTGAGAACCTCTGGTTTAAGTTTAAGAAGTACAAGTTGTGAGCAATGACTAATAAGCTAATTAGCATTTCCAAAGATTGGATAACTCTAGGCAACCAAATAAATAACTAACGTTTAACCTCAGAACTTACTCAACTGATACTTTTCTCTTTTGTTCTCCACTTCTCTCTGTGTATCCTCCCTTGATTTCTTTCTTGCCAGTCTACTTTACCTTTCTTGCTCACTCAGTTCTCTTCTTTCTCATACCATCTGATCTCTTCTTTAATGTTGACTTGGAAAAACATGAAACTCTAGTCAGAAACATGTATCATATTGTTGGGTCAAATTTTGTCCCTGAGCTGGAAATTCTGGAAATTGTTTGAACTGAAATATTTCATGTTTTCTTAAGAAATAACATCATCTAAATCAACATGCTTTTTCACTTGCTTTCTTAAATATACTCACCTCTCATTCCCAACCTGCCTTGCCATGAGTGATGGTGGATACTCTATCCTTAGGCTACTTCAGAATACTGTTGGATTGAACATCAGGTCTCTGATATTAAAGAGCTTAAGGAGCACCTAGGGGGGTGACAATGTTTTTCCATTCCTAGGTTTATTTCCCTGGTGCAACTCTGAAGAACTTGGAAGACTTCCTGTGGAGCATGACAGCAGCTGCTAGAAGGCAGCGGGAAAGTACCATACGTTGCACTTAGAAAAGGTGCTGAAAGGATAACAATGAGTTGTCTCACCACTGATGAAACTTTGAATGGTGCCAGGAGTTAAGAACTGCCAACAAAAGTTATGACTGTGAAAGGCAGATAAACTTCTTTTGGGTTGAGTTTCATTCCCTGGGATCCTCTTCTAGGAAAACCTGAGTCCTCATTTTCTTAGGACTGATTTTGTTTTGCTCTTACTACCATTTTGTGAATGATCTGTTTTACTCAGGTCCTTGCTATATCACAGAAGTCACTCGCTAGTCATTCCAGAGAATATACTGCAGACGTAAGACATCAAATCTATTCATCACAAAGCAAACCGGTATTAACTGTACACGAAGCCAAGCAGAGAAAAGGGGTTACGTGTTTGTTACCCATTGTAAGTTTTTTTCTTTGGTCTTTTTTTTCTTTCCTGCACTACACTCCACTTTCTCTTCCTTTTCTTCTTTTGTCCTCCCAATTGTAGTAAGGAATGTGGTTTTAAAATCGTCTCCTGTTCCATGGAACTGTGTGCACAAACAAATCGAATTTCATTATAATGTTTTTCAAAAGTTGGCCATCTAGAAGTGCTTATTGGAGCACAGGACTCGAAAACGTTGGCCCAGATGATACCCATATAATTAGCAGACCACATTTTCAAAAGTTCACCAAGAAATCAGATTTTCATTTATAATGACCAGTTGTTTTGGTGTGTTTTGGATAGTCATGGTTTATTTTGCAGGAAAAAAATGCCTACTTGCTTTGTGAACATTTTGGATGCTTTTCCTTTCCTGCTTCATAAGTAAGTGCTGTAGCTGTTTATTCTTAAGCTTTGTGATTAAAAAGAGAACACAGAGCTGCAAATCTGAAAATAAAAAAGTCAACAACTCACTCAGCTGTTAAATGATGACATTATCTTTGATAAAAAGTCCTTTGTAAAAACATAGGGAACCACCCTCTCCCTGCCTCGCTTCCCTCAAACGTACTGACATAGATATGTAACCACCATTCTTATCAGGCTCACTGGCCCTACTAGTTTCTTAGGGCTGCTAAGTAGTATAAGTACTTTGTCCTGCTAAGTACAAAGTACTCAAACCTGAGTGGCTTAAAACAATAAAAGATTATTGTCTCACAGTTCCGGAGAACAGGAGTCTGAAAGCAAGTTGTCAACACGATTGGTTTCTTCTGAGGGCTCTGGGGGAGAATCTGTTCTGTGACTCTCTCCTGGTTCATGGTGATTGCCAGTAGTCCTTGGTGTTCCTGGTTAATAGATGTGTCAGTCCAATCTCTGTCTCCATCTTCATTTAGTATTCTACCTGTTATTCCCTGTATCCAAATTTCCCTCTCCTTGTAATGACACCAGCCATATTGGATTAGGGACCACCTGAATGACTTCATCTTCACTTGATTACACCTTCAAAACTCTTTCCAAATAAGGTCATATTCAGAAGTCCCAGAGTAGGGCTTTTACATATGTTTTTGAGGAGCCCAATTCAATTCATAATAGTGGGTCATAGGAACATTCCATATATGTCCTTATATTATGGTTAAATTTCAATGTTAGAAAAATAGATTTTTTGACAAAGAAAACTGTGGGTATGCATTCAGAATGCATGTTATAGGTTTATAATCTATTGCTGCCTATTTAAAAATTACTCAGTGTTATTTTGGTCCTAATTCTAGTTCTCACTTTCTCCAATTCTATCTTTATTATTTATTTTTACAGAGATGGAATTCAGGCTTTCTTCTTTATTTAGATCTTACTCTTATTTTGGAAAATTTTAACTTATACAAAAGTAGAGAAAATAACATGAAGGAAGTATATACATCTACCATCCAACTTAACATGTCTGATCCTGATACTCTGACACATCTTACCCACTCCACACATCCATCCATATTATTTTGAAGAAACATCATATCATTTTATCCATAATATTCCAAATTGTGTCTCCAAATATTAACTATAGCCACAATGCCCCTATTCATTAATATTATTGGCCAGTGCTCAAATTTTCTTGATTTTCTTATACATTTTCATTATAATTTGCTAAAATTAGTGTAAAAATACACTTGACATTGTAATTAGTTGATTTTTCTTTTAGATCTCTTTTAATTTGTGAGTTTTATTTCCTCTGTTTTATATAAATTTGAAAAGATACCAGGTCATTTTTGCAATAGTGCTGGTCTGAATGAGATAAGAAGATTGACTTAGAATGACAATGACACACAGCTTCCTTGGGCTGAACTGAAGAGTGTGCTTAGTGATGTAATTGATTTATACTCTGGCACAAGCTCTTTATCTCATTACGGACTTGTAACAATTCCCAAACCTTTCTCTTTGGAGACCACATTTTGAGAAGCACAGTTTTAGAGTATCTCACCATCTGCATGCTGTTTTCTGAATCTTCAGAATATCATGTAGCATATTCCCTTGTCTCCTCTATTTCATGTAGACTGGAAGGTCCTCTAATGCCTCGATCAGATTGAGAATTAATTTTTTGGCAGGACAGTTTCCTAGATGGTGTTGTATGTTTGCAACAGCAGGCATGAATGTCCGGTTACCTCAGTATTTGCGGTGTTAACTGCATTTAGTAATTATTTCTTAGATTTATTAGTTCACAAGCAATGGCAAAATAATAGTCTTATTCTACCATTCCTTTTTCATATATTAGCTGGGATGATTCTATATTTAGAAACTTCTTTTAATCCACTTATGGGGTTACTTTGAGTATAGTTCATATAGGAAAGGCAGGATAAATCTTTGTTTCCCCTTATTACCAGTTCTAAAAATATTGAGGTGTTTTGCTCAATATCCTCTAAAGGTGACCTATGAAGGCAATAATGGATGTGGATGTGCCTACGTGTGTGGTAAATTATGGATTTTAAACATGTGTTTCAATGCACTGCTATGGTTGTTCGAACCATCTTTGGCTAGTGGGAGCCTCTTTGACTTGATTCCTGAGTCCTTCTGATAGCCCCTTAAATTATACATTTCTTTATTTCTTATGGGACTCAATGCCCAGGTTCATTGGTGTCTCTGTTGGGGCAGACTTGAAATCAGTCTTGGTGTTTTCATGGCCTCTGTTTTTTGACTCTCTCTCTCTTTTCTTTAAAGATTTATTTACTTATTTTGCAGAGAGTGAGAGAGATTGGGGGGAAACATAGAGGGGGAGGGAGGGAGAGAGAGAGAGAGAGAGAATCTTAAGTAGGCTCCATGCTCAGTGTGGAGCCCAATACAGGGCTCGAACTCATGACCCTGAGATGATGACCTGAGACAAAACCAAGAGTTGGATGCTCAACCAACTGCGTCACCCAGGCACTCCTTGACTCTATTTTTATAGCACTAGTCTGGGATTCAGCTGTTCATTAGATAGTGTTTACAATCTCTTCCTATATTTTATGAAAGGCTTTTTTTTTTTACCTTGAAAATTATTATAGATGCAACAGAACTCTTATGGTCTTCAAGTTACTCTGATAAAACCCAGATGGTTGATCATAATTACCACAATAAAATTTAATTTTAAAATTTAATAAAGGGAACTTAATGATAAAGTTGCTATCATCCCTAAGAGGACATTTTGGATCCTATGAGATTCAATTCTCTTTAGCTATGACAGTAGATCCAACTATAAATTCCCCTATAGGGATTTAGCCAACAATCTTTTAAAAAACTAATTCAGCCCAGTTTTTTTGTTGTTGGTTTCTTCTTTTTTTCTTTTTTCTTTTTTTTTTTTTTTTGTTTTTGGTATTGTTTTGTTTTTGATTCACAATATGGAAGTAGTCTTAGAAGGTCATTGCTCCAAATGATGTTAGTTCCAGACTCATCCATTTATTTATTCTTTCCATCCATTTATTTATTGCACACTGCTTAAGTATATAGAGGACTGGAGATTCAGAGATGAAGAAGAAGATAAGAAACTGCCATCAAATTACTTATAATGCATAGGGAGATTAAATTTCAAACAGTATCTATGATTTACACAACAAAATTTAAGCAATATAAGGGAAAAATTAAATGTATTTATTCTTTGGTTCTTAGTTGAAAGGGTAATTCAAATGCCCGATAAATTATAATTTTCTTATTTTTCATTGTTGATGATAGATTATAGAAAAAATAAGATTAATAAAAAGAAGTATATTTAATGGAAACAGTAAAACTTTGAGTTAAAGAAAGGAAAATTGAGGCTTTATCTGCTAAAACTGTGAGACCTTTAAATGCAAAGTGCCAGACATCTGGTTACTACAGCCTGAGGGCCATAGCAATAAGCAGGCAAGAAAAAGGACTATGTCATTCTTAGAAATCCTGACCTCAGACTTGACACAAAGCCAACACGTTTTAGTGCTTGGCAATGTTATTTTATTGACACATGTCAAATAATTCTAATTTATGGCCATATAATCCTATATCTTGAGGTTCAGCTTTGCAACACACAATGGAATTCAATACAATGATAATGTTAATATTAGAGCCAAGTAAAATGAGAACTCAACTTTTATGTTGAGTTTCAGGAGTAACAAGGAGAATCATAAAGTGCTTAAGTGTTTTGGTTGCTTTACTAATTCTGTGGCCTGTGAATGTACTTATATCCTTAGTGGGTTTAGCCTTTTTTTTTTTTTTTAACATTAACTAGCCTGTGATACAACTTAATTTAGTAGATTATGAATATAAAACATGTCATATGCAAAAAGCTTATTAAAAAATCCATGGAACGAATTCCCAGTAAGGGTCCAATTTTTTTTAAATTTATTTTATTTATTTTTAATTTTTTGAGGGTCCAATCTTTTTGAAAAAAAGTTACTTACTATTTTTGATAGATGAATATCTTATTTTGAAGGAATCTCAGAAAAATAGTCTCAATTTCACTGTTATCTTTGCCAGTATTAAATATCTTTATTGCTGGCCATTCTCTCATTTATTTTCACATATCAAACATTCCATTTAAATGAATAATTTTTTATTTGTTACTAAAATTGGGTTAAAAGTACACAAAAAGAACTATAGATTGATCTTATGAATAGCAATGTAAAATTTTTAAGATAAAAGTAGCAAACACAGGGGCGCCTGGGTGGCTCAGTGGGTTAAAGCCTCTGCCTTCCGCTCAGGTCATGGTCTCTGGGTCCTGGGATTGAGCCCCACATCCGGTTCTCTGCTCAGCGGGGAGCCTGCTTCCTCCTCTCTCCCTGCCTGCCTCTCTGACTACTTGCGATCTCTGTCTATCAAATAAATAAATAAAATCTTTTTTTAAAAAAGTAGCAAACAGATCCAATAGCAATTAAGGAAAGAGTTGTATTTACTTCAAGATTGCAAGTATGGTTCAATATTAGGAAAATCCTTCGGTCTGATTCACCATATTCTTAGTTCTATTGAGGAAAACCACTTATCAAATCTATAGATACAGGGAAAGTATTAAAGGCTATTCCTTCCTTGACATTATAATATATATATCTCAATCCCCAAGCTAGCATTTTACATGATTTGGAAACCTAGACCTATTCCTGCTAAAGACAGGGATAAAACAAGGAAACTTACATTGCATTGGAAATATGAAACAATGTAGTCAGAAAGAAAATTGTATTTAAAATAGTAACCCTAAAGGTATATCTTTATTACTATTTTAAATCTAGTATTTTACTATTTTAAATATCATCTTCTTTTTCACTATTTCTTCAACTGATTGGGTGTGTGTGTATGTGTGTATATGTTTGTGTACTTGTATGTGTGTGCATGAATGTGTGAGAGAATACAGAGACAATAGATTATGAAGAACGTTCATTAACCCATTAATAGTGATTATTTCTGATATATCTGAAGGGATAGTTCAGAAAAAAATTGACTTTTTTCTTTATACTTTACTGAACATTACTTAAATCTTATTTTACAGTAAGTACATCATTTTTAATTTTTAAACTTATTCATAAAAAGCAATTGTTGTTTAAAGATCTGTCAGAGTGGAATAATATAACATAGATAATGAACTGGATTTAAAGTCAAATACCCTGGGCACAAAATATGATATGATATAATATAGGTATCTGCCATCACATAACTTATGCTTGAAGTCTTTTAATCATTTCAAAATTTCAAAGCAGTAAAAATTACTTAATTTAAAATTTACTTAAAAATTTACTTTAAAATTTAAAATTTACTTAATTTAAAAATTACTTAATTTTTACTCACTTTAATAGATACTGACTGTCTTTAATATTAGATTAAATATAGAATAAGGAATAGACACTGGCTCTCCACTCTCAGTTTCAGTACACCATTCCTTTTTAAATTCTTTTTAAAAATTTACTTAAGAAAAATGTAAGCTATATATTAAGGAGGACATAGGGTCCAATTACTGATGATTAAAACCCTTTAGGAGAAGTCTAGTTTTGCCTAAGTGTTTTAACAGCATGTCTTAATTTTAATCATTTAAAAATCTTCCAAATTGTAGGAAAGAATGGGCTCCTTCAAACCTGATATAGTTTTTCCATAAATAAATGATTCTACTTATTAAATATGTATTTGTTGATTTTCCACTGTCTCAGGCACTGTTTTATGCTTCAGGGTTCCATGATTATTAAAAAGTAAGGCTCTGCACTAAAGGGACTAGAAGGGGAGACTCCCACGTAAACAAAGAGATGACATGAAGTACTTGGGGACACAAAAGAAGGAGAGGTTTTATCTTGGGGATGTGGGCAGGAATAAGATTCAACAAAGAAATAATGGTTGAATTTATTTTTAAAAGCTGAATGTGTTTTTCAAGCAAATATCAGAGTAAGTGTATGTGCAATTGATGGAAGTAACGAAGAGTTGAGCATGATTGGATATTGGATATTGGATATCGGACTAAATAGAGGACAGGAAGAGATGGCTCAGCATAGGGAAAGAAGCAAGGCCTCATTATGAATGGCCTTATCATGTGAAGAGTCCATCAGTGCTGACTCCAATTTCTGGCTTGAATGAGCTCCTCTTAATGTCTTCACTGGTGAACTGCTAGTACAGATTGCAAGATTCTAGTGAAAAATCAACTCTTCTTTGAAGCCACTCTGGCTTAGCACTAATGACAAAGCATTTACACATAAACACTTATTAGTAACTAAAACACAGGTGAATAAGGTGAGTTGGATTATTATAGGAATGTCAGAAATAAAACCTCATGTGTTAGAATAGGCCATATCCTTGGTATAAGAGGATATGCTGATTTTGAGCAATTGAATTTTACTAGTACTTTCCTTAAGTGGTTATGATGGAATGATTTTTAGAAAGACATTTGTTTCCCACCTGCTTTTACCCTTCAAAGATCTATTTTTCTTGGCAGAGTCACACCTGGAGATTTGGCTCCATATGAAGTTTGCATTTCCATTAATTCTGAAAAAATATAGTCAAGGTTTAACACACGCTTAACTTTTAGTTAAGTTTGCTCTTTTTATGGGCCCCAAGCACAGGTGTATTCAGCTTTCATTGGTCATTATGTTATGACATTATGTTATTTTAAGCAACGATACTGATTTTGCTGAAAAACATATTAAACATGTATAGAAATGGTTTTGCAAAGGTTTGTTTCTCACTGAGATTATTCAAGTGTTAGAGTAACCAAGTAAGCTATGTTCTAATAAACTAATAATTCATAAGTGTTATTTATGGTATTATCAATTCTGTCCCTGGGAGCATTTCAATTTGTAGCATTTCTGTCATGCAAACAAAAATGAACAAATACACACAAAAAAAACTTAGTAGAACCAGCTACAACACGTAGACTTTTGTTAAAGTTATTACTTTATCAGAAGAATTAGACTTGTTATTTATTTAGTGGCTATCATTCAGCTGACATACTGTGCCAGCATCATGGTAGGCAATTAATAATGTAATAAATGTGTATGGAACTGAGCTGAAATATTAGGCATTATGGAAACTATGAAGAAATAAAATAAGAAGTCCACTCTCAAGGAATGAAACATATATTTAGAGATCTTACACAGAGACCGGAGAGGTTTCTAGAGACAGAGATTTTAAAGACTCTTCTCCAAACTCTTCATTTCAGTGTTGAAGAGCACACTTCAAAAGCACAAGCCCCATCGGAAGAAGTGACTGGTCTAGAATGCACCATGGGGCCTCCAGAGAAAGAGGCTCAAGGGGCAAGTGAGGTCACGTTGAGGGCAAATAAAAAATCAACTGATTTATCTTAAAATATACATGGAGATGACTAGCCAATGAGAGTAGAGGACAATATTTACAATATGTGGGGAGAACATAGTCTTGTAGCCCAGGCATCGGCTGCACCATGACTATTTGTCCTCATCCCCATATCCTTTACCTGCTGTCCCAGCTCCTGTGAGAAACACAGTCCATTCCTAGTGTCCCCCCAAATCCATGCAGAGCTTGTAGGGCATCTGTTAGGAACTTTACTAAAGATCTAAATGGTGCATTGGAAACCAAGGCTCAGAATTGATGGTGCTTGACCTCTCTCTCTCCATTCCCATTTGTCTTTCCTTCGTACTTTTTCCATTTTATCTTGGAACAAAACTGATGATAGCAATTTTTACCTCTGTGAGGTGGAATTTTAGTAATTTTAGAAACCTAAAAAAAATACCATAGCTCTCAATTCATACAATGTTTGTATTATTTTATAAATAGACAAAAATCAAAACAGTAAGCCATCATACTGAAAACAAAATGCAATTAAATTTAATGTAATCAGTCTATGGACCATAACCAAATGATGTTCAATTTTTTTTTTAAAATAACATGATACAATCAATTGATCTTCTTTTGATAAAAAAAAGTTAAGATCAAAGAATGGAATACTTTATTGTTAAAAATTCTTCAAATTTATCTACTCATACATTTGTTTTATTTTATAATCATTTATTTTTATTGCTGTGATTTCTTCCTTGTACATATTTTGGCAAGGGAAAATACAAAAGGGAAATAAATTATAAGCCATTAAATATCATGGTCTGGAAATTATTTCTAAATTTTACTTTTCAGCTATTTTTCACGTGTAACTTAGCGCAAATAATGTCTGATATTAAGCTGGGAGGTATTTCCATTTTATCTTTCGATAAACTGGAATAGAGAACAACTGAGTGACTTGCTTTATTTAAAGGTATGATCAGGGGTACCTGGATGGCTCAGCTGGTTAAGTGTCTGACTTCAGCTCAGGTCATGATCTCAGGGTCCTGGGGTTGAGCCCCCTCCTGGAGCCCCGGGTCCAGCTCTGTTCTCAGCAGGGAGTCTGCTTGTCCCTCTCCACCTGCCCCTCTCCCCAGTTATTGTTCTCACTCAATATCTGTTTCTCAAATAAATAAAATCTTATAAAAGAATCTTGAAAATAAATAAGAAAATAAGTAAACAAATAAATAAAAAATAAATAAATGTATGACCGAACACAAAAATTTTGGCATGGTGAAGAAGTAGCATTCTTGTCTTAAGCAACAGGAAATCCATCTAAGCGGCCTCTCCCATTTATGAGAGTGACCCAGCTAATCACTCTGCTCTTCTGGAAGCATAGCTCATGATCACACAAGTGGGTATGCTCTCCCTCCTGTCCGTCCTGTGACGTGATGTTGATGCAGTAGGACAAATCTGCATTTTAAAATTCAAATTATCCATTAGTGGGGGGGCGCCTGGGTGGCTCAGTGGATTAAGCCGCTGCCTTCGGCTCAGGTCATGATCTCAGGGTCCTGGGATCGAGCCCCGCATCGGGCTCTCTGCTCTGCAGGGAGCCTGCTTCCTCCTCTCTCTCTGCCTGCCTCTCTGCCTACTTGTGACCTCTCTCTCTGTCAAATAAATAAATAAAATCTTTAAAAAAAAAAAAAAAAAATTATCCATTAGTGGGTCATGAAATTAGTTTCATAGCCTGCAATAAGAATTATTTAAGGAAAGCCAATACAATGATATCAGTTTTCCTAAATACGTCCAATGAACTGAAGGCACACACATAAAGATCTTTTACAACTATCTACCTGTATGAGTCAGCTAAAGCTGTCATAATAAATTACCACACATTAGGTTATTTAAATAACAGATCTATTTTCTCATAGTGCTGGAGGCTAGAGTCCAAGAGAAAGGTCCCTGGCAGGAATGGTTTCTCCTGAGGCCTCTTTCCTTTGCTTGCAGACAGAGGCCTTTTCATTCTGTCTCCACATGGCCTTCTTCTTCCTAGTGTGCATTCATCTTTGGGTCTCATCTTTTTATAAGGCCCCTGGTTCTGTTGGATTAGGGTCCTGGCCTTATGACTTCATTTAACCTCAATTACCTCTTTAAAGATCGTATCTCCAAATGCAGTACAGGGGTTTAGAACTTCAATATATAAATGGGGGGGGCACATTATTTAGTCCATAACACAATCTGACTTGTTCTTTACCTAAACTCCCACCACAGTTTTTATTTATTTTTTTTTATTTTTTTTTAAACGTCAGTTTTCTTTTTTTTTTTTTAAGATTTTATTTATTTATTTGACAGAGAGAGATCACAAGTAGGCAGAGAGGCAGGCAGAGAGTGTGAGAGGGAAGCAGGCTCCCTGCCAAGCAGAGAGCCCGATGCGGGACTCGATCCCAGGACCCTGAGGTCATGACCTGAGCCGAAGGCAGCGGCTTAAACCACTGAGCCACCCAGGCGCCCCCCCACCACAGTTTTTAATGTGAATGTCAGGACCACAGTTATCTTCTGCCATGAGACTGAAAAATATTTGACTCAAGATTAATACAGAAAGAAATTAGACAAAAAGTGCCGGTGGAATTAAAACCAGTGAACCAGAATTAACTAGATGAAAATGTAACAATGCAAGTTAAATAAATTTTAAGATAATTAAGCAACAAGGTTTCTTTTGATTGTTTTGAACTCTGTATTCTTCCACTGGATAAAGTATCTGCAAATTATTGAATTTAATTTAAAAATTACACTTAAAGTTATTAGCTAGATTATAAAGTAAAAAGTTACTTTTGTATTCTAAAAATAGAATTAAACACACTTGGCATCTAATTATCTTACTTATTTCCCATGAAGAATAATCACAAAGTTTTCTTTTTTTTTTTAAAGATAGCCCTCAGATTTCTCTATAATGTGGTTTTATGGAATAGCCATGATAGTAAATCAACACATCCATAAAATACAAAAAGCATTCCTAGATATTATAGGAATTGAATGGTTATAAACACAGCCTAATCAAACAATGGCGAAATAAGAAATTATTCAACAAAAGGCAAGGGACAATTGACTATTTAAAGAACATATACATACGAATAAATCCTAGTGAATTTAGAAATTGAATATAAGTGAAATCATAAAATATAGAAGAAAACATGAGTAAACACATTTAATTTTAGAATATAGAAAGACTTCTAAACATAAAAACAGATAAAATATTGCCAAGGAAAAGGTTAATAAATGTCACTTTATAAAAGTGAAATATTTCTATATTCAAAGCCAAATTAAGTTGTTGAGAGTGAACTGAAAAATTGCCTCTATTTCTTCCCAATATCCATCCAAATGACATAGATGCTAAAGGAAAAAATAAGTGAACTCATAAGGAAAGGGAGAAGAGAAATGAAGATCACAGATACGTAACTCAAAAGTATGGCGCAAAAGGATTGTTGAAAACTGATTTAGCAAATGGAGAGAGAATTCTGTCAGCAGTAAGGAAAGCTGAGAAGCAACTTGATTTGAGCTGCAGACTCCCCCAAAGTGCAGGTATCAGTACCAGGTACCTTGGGAAGTGAGAGTGAGTTTGGAGCTCAAAATAAAGGGGTGGTGTGAAGTTCTGTTTAGAAAGAAGTTATCCCCAACCCTAATTAATGTCACTATAAAAAGCAGCTGGGGAATTTCTCCTTTTCTACCTGGCAGAAAACCAGAGGCATACTCTCTGAAGAGAGCAAAACATGTTTTTTAGATTGGAGGACACCAGATACAGTAGTAGGCAAGATTATTATGAAGAAGCAGATTAAGGAAAGTATACAGATTGAACGTTAAGAAACCACTCCCTTGCCCATTGTTGGCGTCAGTCCACAGAGTTTTGGCAGCCAGATTTATACCTTCCAGGCAGAAGAGTAGAAGATTCTTTTCTGTGGCATATTGAACAGCTCCAAAGAAACCTAAAATACATCATGGTTTCCCCATTGAAACAACATCAACAGCTACAAAAACCACCCAGCACCGTAGCCTGTAGTGAAGCCTGCAGGTGATAGCCCAAGGCACAGAAGGATTGTTGTTAGTGCTTTGGCACTTCCTCTTACATTAACAGAAAACCAGTAAAAACTAGACATGTCAAGAAAAGTCCAACATGAAATATAAAAAGAAAGGGGCGCCTGGGTGGCTCAGTGGATTGAGCCGCTGCCTTCGGCTCAGGTCATGATCTCAGGGTCCTGGGATCGAGCCCCGCATCGGGCTCTCTGCTCCGCAGGGAGCCTGCTTCCTCCTCTCTCTCTGCCTGCCTCTCTGCCTACTTGTGATCTCTCTGTGTCAAATAAATAAATAAAATCTTTAAAAAAAAAAAAGAAATATAAAAAGAAAGAAAACCTAGGCTTCTCCCTCTCCCACTCCCCCTGCTTGTGTTCCCTATCTCGCTGTCCCTCTCTATGTCAAACAAATAAATAAAATCTTAAAAAAAAAACTTAGGACTGAGTACTGGACAAATAAACTAATATTAAAAAAAAATAAAGGGGGACCACTCCAGAAACAAAAAAAATATACAAATATAATAGCTTTTTTTTTTAAAGGAAGAAGGTTATACATGGGAAACTCTTGCAGAACGTAGAAAAGAAAGATAAAAAGATGTAACTCAAGAAGTAAAATGTAAGAGGGGCACCTGTGTGGTTCAGTGGTTAAGCCTCTGCCTTCGGCTAAGGTCATGATCTCAGGGTCCTGGGATGGAGCCTTACATCGAGCTCTCTGCTCAGCTTCCCCCTCTCTCTGTGCCTGCCCCTCGGCCCACTTGCGATCGCTCTGTCAAAAAAATAAAAAATCTTAAAACAAAAAAAAGAAGTAAAATGTAAGAAAATCAATGTATTCATCCAGAAAGCTTGATATCTTAATAGTAGATATTAAAGAAAAAAAGTAAAAAGAAAGAACACAGAAGGATAAATAAAAAAACATTTCAAGAAAATTTCCTTAACTGAAGGACAAGAGTGTAAATTTTGAAAGGGTACATTGAACGCTCATTACAAATGGCTAACATGGAAACATATCGAGGTACAATATCATGAAATTTCAGAAGCTCTAAAGACTGAGAGAAAAATCCTGAAAACTTCCAGAAAGAAAAACAAAAATTCAGATTATATTCAAAAGATAAATTTGGAATGAAAGAGACCCTCAACAGTAACCCTCACAGCTAGATGAAAAAGGAACAGTGCTTTCAAAACATTGGGGAAAATTTCTAACTGCAATTTGCTGGTTGTTGGACTATTATCTGGGAATTTTCTTTTATTTCATTAGGGAGCCCAGGATGGCATTATCTTTAGCTTTTATTTTATTTTATTTTATTTTATTTTTAGACTGGTCAAGATTTCATAGAAAAGAATTGTCTGATCTGCCTGGAGGGTACAACCTGGTAGCCAAATTCTGCGAGCTGAGTCCAGAAAATGAGGATGCATGGTGATATCTCATCATTGAGTTGAAAAACCTTCACATAGCAACAGTAAAGTGTGAGAGAAGGATGAAAATAATCTCAGATAGGCAATATTTTAAGGCAATTTTCAATCAAAACAAGGGACTAAACAAAGAAGGAATAAATCACAAAATCTAGAAAACCAGAGTTCAAATATACGAGGGAGATAGCAGAAAGACGTGTTAAGATGTCATCTGAACAGAAGGCCCAGGGAATAGCATATACAGATTGCAGCTGCTCAGAGGCTCTGGGAGAAAGAAATATCTCCTGGTTGATTAAATGTATAGGATATCTATATTCTATATTCTATATTGTGTTTCTAGGAAGAAACACAATTTAGAGTGCTTGGGGGAAGAACTAGACACAGCAATTTAGAAAACAAGAAATATTAACTCCAGGGGAAACAAAAAGTTGTACTGAAGACTGAAAATAATGTTATCATTTGTACATGGTGTAGCTGTGATGCTACATGATTGCATATTCATGATGATGTAGACACCTAAAAAATAGTATTATTGTATTAGTATTGGGTGGATGGGTAAGGTGTTTGTGGATAGTGTGTTGTAGTGAGGCAGTGAAAGAGAGAGAAATCTTAATTTTTCATGAGAGGAAGTCAAAAGGTAATGACTAACATTAAAAGAAAGAAAGAAAGAAATAGAAATAGAAATATGCTATTTATAAATACAAATATGAATGCCAAAAGAAAGCACTAAAGAAAATGTTAGTGCCTCTTAGAAGGAAAATTTTGTTGTGGGTCATTGAAATATAGACTGAGAAGATGATAGATAGATGATAGACAGCTAGATAATAGATAGATAATAGAACGATCAAGCTTTCTAGAATTACTTATCCCTAAATGAATTACATGTATATATTTGAAAAGTTAAAACTAAATTTAAACCATCTAGAAAGTGAAAAACAGTAGTCAGAAGTAGAAAACGATTTATATCATTAATACCCTTAATATACAAACTGTTTTTCAATTTAAAAAATCAGTAAAACTTCAGTGGAAAAAATAAATGAAAATAAATATAAATGAAGGAGAGAGAATTGCAGGGAAAGAGATGCCAAAGAGTACAATTCTTTAAGTAGTAAAAATTGAAACAATAATGAAGTTTTTTTTTGTTTTAACCACATCAAGTTGGAAAATATTAACAAAGCAATAGTACTCTACAGGCACAGATGCTTCTCCATGAGCTCCTTTATTGGATCTATGAAATGATTCAATCTTTCCCAACAGGCATTTGCCAATATATTGAGAGAACTTTAAAAATTCTCCTGTTATTTAACTAGTAACTGATTTTCTAGGAATCTTTCCAAAGGAAATAAAATCAGAATTGTAAATAAACTTTTATGTGCTGGGAAATTGGAAACAACCTAAACATTCAAAATTATGCTTTTTTTGTGTGTTTCTTAGTCTGGCTGCTGGTTATATCAGTGTTTTCACTTCATAAACATTTATCAAACTGTAGAAAGATGATTTGTTCACTATTCTGTGTATATATATACACATACTCACACACACCTACATATATAATGCATTATATGCAATAAAATGAACAGTAAAAAGAAAATGGTTAAAGACTTAAAGACCATATTTTTAAAAATCAATAAAGTAAAAATCTTCATTGTATAACTAAAAAAGCAGAAGTATATACAGTATTGCACAATATTGTAATGGTATAAAAAGTAAATATGCAATGTGTTATAGAATCTTGTGTTACAGAAATGTATTATTTTACTTGTATAATTACATTTAAAGTAATGATATTAAAAACAAGATATTTGTGCATTAAGTTTTGGCAAGAGGTTTTTGCAATCTGTAATCCATTTTCTCTCCTTCCTATCAAGGGTATCTTTTATCTAGGTCACTCTGTAACCAGTTTAATACATTTTCTCTCCTTAGGTATTAGTTTTTTGGGAATTGCCCTTAATTGTGCTTATGAACACGTGAATCATTACAGTGAGAATATAAGAATGTTACTAGATGACCAAAGAAAAGCCATTAACCTTTGTCCACATAAGAAACTAGCAGAAGTTATAACAGAAAACAAATACAATTCACAAGAGCAAGAAACGAAAACCAGCAAGAACAACGAAAATGTTTAGAGTCTAATAGGATATTACAACATCTCTGTTTGTTTCTAAAACTTGCACACTGATTCTAAAATGTATCTGAATGAACATCAAAGGCAATTTTAGAAAAACAAAGCAAAACAAAAAAATCCCCAAAGAAAGTGGATTTCCCTATTAGTTATCGACATGCTATAAAACTACCAGACTTAGAATACCGTTGTGTCAGCACAGCAGCTGTCCAATAAGCCCATTGAGTAGAGAAAGCTCAGAATAAGGCCATTTTATAGATAATAATCTGATAGAGATGAGAAAATATAAGTTTCAGAAATGAGAAATGATCAATAAAGGATATGGAATAATCAGCTCAAAATATGGAGAAGAGATGATTACATTAGATCCCTATCTTATATATGTAACTCCAAAGAAAGATAAAGTATCTAATAATGCTTTGATTTTTAGTAAACATCATATATACAATAAGGAATTTGAAAGTATCACAATTCTAGATTCTATCCAACTAGAATTGGATATCAAAGCCAAAATTAACAGGTGACAGAATAATGTATTTGCAATTTCTAAAACTGGTCATTATCTAAAAGCTAGAATATAAAACAACTTCCTATAAAACAAGAGAAAGACAAAATATCCAAAAGAATACCAAACAAAGGACAGGAAGAAATATTCAGTCTCACTGGTAATCAGATACATGTACTTCAATTAACAAGACACCTTTTTAATCCCTCTAGAATGCCAAAAATAGGATTTAAAAAATACATACTGTAGGGAGATGTACAGAGAAACAAAAGCCTTCAAGGACTTCCGATGGAAGGTTGAACTAGTGCAAGGTTTCTGCAGAGAAATCTGATAGCACTTAATGAAATCAAGTGTGTATATGCCTTATAACACAGCAATTCCATTCCTGGATATGTAGCCCTGAGAAACTCTCACACAGCTCCATAAAAGAACAAAGGATGTGATTACAAAAAGTTGGAGGCAATCCAGTTTCCAATTCTAGAGGAGTGGATGAACAAATTGTGAATCTGAATATGACAGAAACTCTTACAACAGTCAGTGAGTAAAAGGGACAAAAAAAGCAACAGAACATGAATGAGATTTATAGCACAATGTCTTATATGACCAGTCTGATAAAATACCACCCCACCAAAACCACTGTGTATTTATCAAGGTTGTACATATATTAATGACATGCAGAAGGTGGATTAGTAACAATACTAAATATACTATAGTCATACTGTATGTGGGGATCAGAAGTAGGAATGGGAATGGGGATGGAGAGGAATAATATAAAAGCAAAGAGTGGTCCCATAAATGACAATTGACAAAATGTATAGGATTGAGAACTATAATCAACTCAATTCTGTGAACTTGAATCTTTATTATATAAATAAGTACACATCTAAAATTTTATTTTCATTTGTCTCTGTGTATTTTTTTTTTTACTTCCTCTTTGATTTCCTGGTTAGCCCATTCATTATTTAATAGCATGCTATTTAACCTCCATGTTTTTGTGTTCTTTCCAGATTTTTTCCTTGTGGTTGATTTCTAGTTTCAGTGTTGTGGTTAGGAAAGATGCATGATATGATTTCAGTCTTTTTGAATTTGTTGAGATTTGTATTATGTCCTACTGTTATGATATATTCTGGGAAATGTTCCATGTGCACCTGAAAAGAATATGTGATCCACTGTTTTAGGATGGAATGTTCTGAATGTATCTGTAGGTCCAACGTGTCATTCAAAGCCTCTATTTTCCTGTAGATTTTCTGTTTGGATGATCTCTCCATTGATGGAAGTAGGGTGTTAAAGACACTTACCATTAACATATTACTACTGATTTCTTCTTTCATATTTGCTAATATCTGCTTTATGTATTTGGGTGCCCCATGTTGGGTGTGGAAATATTTTTGATTGTTATAACTTCTTATTGGATTCCTCCCTTCATCATTGTGTAGTGTCCTTCTTCATCTCTTGTTACAATCTTTGTTTTAAACTCTGTTTTGTCCAACTCCAGCATTGATACCCCAGCTTTCTTTTCACTTCCATTTGCATGATAAATGCTTTTCCATACTTTCATTTTCAACCTGCATGTGTCTTTAGTTTGAAAGGAATCTCCTGTAGACAGCATATAGATTGGCTTTGCATTTTTATCCATTCTGTTGCCCTGTGTTTTTTGATTAAAGCCTTTAACTCACTTAGTAATTCAAAGTAATTACTAATAGGTATATATTTATCATCACTTTTTTACTTGCTTTATGGTTGTTTTTGCAGTTCTTTTCTGTTTCACTCTATTCTTGTTCTCTTCTGTCAGTTTGCTGACTTTCTTTAGTGATAAACTTGGATTCCTTGTTCTTTATTTTTTGCATATTTGTTGGTATTGATGTATGGTTAGCATATGGTTTGTATATAGCATCTTCTTCAAGGAGCAGTCTAAATGAAGTGGATGGTTGCTTAAGTCCAAACCCATTCTTTACCCCTCCCCCCACACATTTTGGGTACATGGAATCATACTTTACATCCTTTTATTTTGTGAATCCCTTGACTAATTTTTATAGACATACTTAATTTTAATACTTTGTGCTTCCTATTTTTCTTATTCCTGTTTATAGTCTTTCCATTCCACTCAAAGTTAACTTTGAGTGAACTTTTCTTGTAAGGCTGGTTTCATGTTATTGAATTCTTCTAACTTTTGTTTGTCTGGAAAATTTCATTTATCCTTCTATTATTAAATGTTATATATTTATATCACCTTCTATGCTGAATGGTAGTCTTGATGGATAGAGTATTCCCGGTTGCAGGATTTTTTTCTTCAGCACTTTGAATACATCATGCCACTGTCTTCTGGCTTGCAAAGTTTCTGCTGAAAAACTGGCTGATAACATTATGAGGTTTTCCTTGTGTGTACCTGTTTTCTTTTTATTTATTTATTTATTTGTTTGTTTGTTTCTTTGTTTATTTTCAACGTAACAGTGTTCATTGTTTTTGCACCACACCCAGTGCTCCATGCAGTATGTGCCCTCCCTATTACCCACCACCTGGTTCCTCAACCTCCCACCCCCCGCCCCTTCAAAACCCTCTGGTTGTTTTTCAGGGTCCATAGTCTCTCATGGTTTGTCTCCCCTTCCAGTTTCCCTCAACTCCCTCTCCTCTCCATCTCCCCATGTCCTCCGTGTTCTTTGTTATGCTCCACAAATAAGTGAGACCATATGATACTTGACTCTCTCTGCTTGACTTATTTCACTCAGCATAATCACTTCCAGTCCCGTCCATGTTGCTACAAAAGTTAGGTATTCATCCTTTCTGATGGAGGCATATACTCCATTGTGTATATGTACCACCTCTTCCTTATCCATTCATCCGTTGAAAGGCATCTTGGTTCTTTCCACAGTTTGGCGACCGTGGCCATTGCTGCTATAAACATTGGGGTACAGATGGCTCTTCTTTTCACTACATCTGTATCTTTGGGGCAAATACCCAGCAGTGCAATTGCAGGGTCATAGGGAAGCTCTGTTTTTAATTTCTTAAGGAATCTCCACACTGTTCTCCAAAGTGGCTGCACCAACTTGCATTCCCACCAACAGTGTAAGAGGGTTCCCCTTTCTCCACATCCTCTCCAATGTGTACATGTTTCCTTTTCTCTTCTTGCTTTTAAAATTCTTTATCACTAATTTTTGCTATTTTAATTTCTCCAGTAATTATGAAGTCTTGGTGTGGGCCTACTTGGATTGATTTTGTTGGGGCCTTTTTATGTTTCCTAAATCTGGATGTCCTTTTCTTTCTCCAGATTTGGGAATTTTTCAACTATTATTTCTTCAAATAAATTTTCTGTCCCTTCTTCTCCTTTTGGGATCCCTATCATGGAAATGTTATTATGCTTGATGGTTTTGTTGAGTTCCCTTAGTCTATTGTCATTTAAAATCATTATTCTTTCTTCTCTGTCCATTTCAGCTTGACTGCTTCCCCTTGCTCTGTCCTTGAGGTTACCAATCCATTCTTTTTGCTTCCTCTAGTTTGCCACCTATTTCTTATGCTTTTTAAATTTCAGTTATTGAGCTCTTTATTTCTGACAGGGTCTTTATGTTTTCTCTCTCTTTGTTGAGGGTCTCACTGAGTCCTCCATTTTTTTCTCAAGTCCAGTGAAATCTTTATGATCATTACTTTAAATTCTCTATCAGGCATATTATTTATGTTCATTTTGTTTAGTTCTCTTGCTGTGATTTTGTCCTATTCTTTCATTTGTGATATACTCTTCTGTCTCTTCATTTTATCTATCTCTCTGTGTCTGTTTCTATGTGTTAGGAAAGTCATCTATATCTTCTGCTCTTGAAAGTAGTGACCTTATGAAGAAGGAATCCTATAGTGCCCTACAGTGCAGTGTCCTATGTTCAACAGAACCTGGCACTTGAAGGGTGTTTCCTATGTCTGTTGTGTGAGCCCTACTACTGTGGCTCAGCCATATTTGCCTTCAGTTTAGTTATCTACAATGACTATTTATCTTTTGTTGGCAGGATTGGTTCCTGTATTGTTAATCGACTAATCTGTGACTGCATTGGGCTTGAGTTGGGTCAGACCAGGAGTTTGCCAGAGCTACGAAGGCATTGAGCTGCAAGGTACTCTCTATGTTCCGTTTCCCGAGAAGTTTCCACTGGTGGTTGGGGCCCACAGTCAGACCAGGTGTCTGCCCCCAGCCCACTGCTGGAGCTATATTCAAATTGGTGTATATGGTTCTCTTCTCCTCTTCCCAGGACAGGAGTCACTTTGGATTGATGCTGACTCCTGTGAAGGCTGCTAACACACTGCTATGCTTGTGGTGCTGCTTTGGGTTGACTCCTGCCACAGCTGGGTTGGAGGGTGCAAGTCCATAGCAGAATGCACAGGGGCAGCATTAATAAGGTTTGTGCTGTCAGCTGTGGGAGGAGACCCAGTGCTGCTTTGGGTAGTTGTCGAGAGTGGGGTGGAGTGGGTGGGTCCAGGGGTGGGCTGTGCTGTTAGCAAAAAATGTTGACTGTTTCTGTTGCACTGGTTCCTGCAGGTATCTGTTTATCTAGGCTGGGGGTGGACAGGGAAATGGTCCCTACCAGCTCTTTTTTTATTAGAGAAGTCTCCCAGAGAACCTTGCCCTTCCAGTGCATGTTCTAAGATTAGTCAAGAAATCTTCCCGTGTACCCCAGACATTTTTCAAATTGCTGCTTCTAAGCTCTATTTTGGTAGGGCTGTTTGTTATGCTGTCTCTTGAAGGCCAGGGATTCAGTCTCCTATCACTCTCTGGCTCTCCCACCGTAGAGCTACTGATTTTTAAAGTTCCAGCTGTTAAGTCTCACTGATTATAAAAACTCATGATGTTAAGTCCTTCTAGTTTTCAAACATGAATGTTACGGGTATTTGTCTTCCCAGCGAGGGTCTCCCATGTCTTTTCTGTGTTTGCAGTGGCCCTCCCTCCTGCAGATAGTCTCAGGGGTCAATTTGGTTCCCAAGCATGT
The DNA here is from genome assembly GCF_922984935.1 of Meles meles. Lineage (NCBI taxonomy): Eukaryota > Metazoa > Chordata > Mammalia > Carnivora > Mustelidae > Meles > Meles meles. The sequence continues at coordinate 64,480,195 of NC_060066.1, forward strand.
CTCCACCCTTCTTACTGTTTTTGATGTGACCTCTGCTCTATGTTTAGCGGTGAAGAGTCTATTCTTTGGGCCATTTTCCAGATTATTTACAGTGAAGTGAAGGCTATCTAGGTATATTCACAGGATCTAAACTCACAGGTGAGTTTAAGATCCTCCTACTCTGCTATCTTCTTCAGAAATCTACATTTAAAATTGTAATCTGTGTTTTTAACAAGCACAAAGTGTGCTATAGACCACACTTTGACAAACACTGAGAAAGTCTGAAATGCTAAGGTCCCACAACCCATTCTTTGTGATTTCTCTAAGTCTGTTCCTTGTGTCCCCTGTGGTAGCCAGAGTTTTAATTCCCCCAATCCACTCTGATTCCTGACCCCTGCTGTACACACATCTTCTATGTGATCAATCAAACACTAACTAATGTAGCTCCTGCTGTGAGGGATTTTGTGGGTGTAGTTACGATTTCAAATCAGTTGACCTTAAAATAGGGAGATGATCTGGTAGGTTGACCCAATCACATGAGTCCTTTACAAGCAGAGAATTTTATCCAGTGGATCACAGACTAGGAAATCAGAGACATACACTTTCTTTCCTGAAAGCAAGCAACTTTGTAACTATGAACAGCCACATGGCAAGAACTTGAAGTTGGCCACTAGTTTCTTCTGAGAGTGGTCTCTGGCCAATAGCTGGGAAAAAAAACAGGACCCTTGGTCTTACAGTTGCAAGAGATGAATTCTACCAACAACCAGTGAACTTGAAAGAAGAGCCTAAGCCTTGTGTAGAACGGTATTGTGATTAACACCTTGATTTCAGCAGTGAGTAGATGCTTGTTTGCTTGTTTGCTTTCTTGCTGAATGAATGAATGAAAGCTAAGAGAACATAAATAAAACTCGGGTTTCTGACTGGATAATGGAAGAACTGTAATTCCATTGACTAAATCTTCATGGGCTGACCATGTAATTTCATGTCCAAATTGGGGGATTTTTGAGTGAAAAGATGTACAATAATACTCAAAGATGAATAAGACTCTTCTTGGTGAACTGGGATGCACATTCTAGCTTCTCCTGAATATAGAGAGACTACAAAAAGCCCCATTATTGTACAAAAGTTTATCTCCTTCCACTTAGCAAGGCACCAGTTTTAAAAACTCTTGGTGTATTTACATTGAGGATACATGTATTCCCCACCCTTCAAAAGTACACCTTTATCACTTCCTTTTTACAAAAGACCTGCCTACATTAGTATCCCTTTTTGTTAACTGAAAGAAATCTGAGGAATATTTTCACTTTCATGGAAAAAGGAAAAAGAGAAAATAGCGCTCAACAAGGTTATGTAGGCAGTGTGCACCCTGGGCAGTAAGAGTAGACACGCCAAGCTCCTTCTCTAGGAACTACACTCGGTGTCTCAGAGTCCAGCCTCCATGATTTTGAATTGTGTCTGTGAGCCTCTGTGCTCTATCTGGTTTGCTCTGGGATCCATTAGCAGGATGTGGTCTAAGGTATCAGAAAAGCCTAAGAATAGTTATTTTGGGGTCTGGGAATGCTCAAAGCTTTTTCCATGTAAATTAATGGGAATTGCTTTTTCATTTTATACATTTCAGTTTACAAAAGTTTTAATAGAAATGCTCTACTTTCAGAGAGTGAGAGAGCCTATAATGTATTTCTTCACTAATTCCTTTGTCTCCCATGTATCCCACTTAGAACAGGTTTTCTCTTTAATTTCTTGTTTCTTGGGACTGCCTAAAGAACTATCTTCTTTACCTTATTCTCCAAATCAGGGTGTTTGTTTGCTTGTTTGTTTTGAGAAAGAGTGAGAGAGCAAGCATGGAGGGGAGTGGCAGAGAGAAAGAGAGAGAATCTTAAGTAGACCACTTCCTGAACAGAGCCTGACACAGGGTTTGATCTCATCATCCTGACATCATGGCTTGAGCTGAAATCAAGAGTCAGATGCTCAACTGACTAAGCCACCAAAGTAGTTCTAGTATCGAACACCTACAAGGTAGACATTTTATAGTCATGGAGAAAGCGCATCTTTCAGTCAAAGAGTAAAGTAGAGTAGTTCTTGCCACACTGTGAAGTATCAGAGAATGTGGTGGAGAAAGGTGCTAAAACTAGGAGGAAATTTTCTTTTGTAATTCAAAAATTACAAGCTTCTGTGGTGTATTAAGCAGCATAATTTTCATTAAAATGGGAGACTGTTTATAACAGTAACAATGACAGCTATAGTTTACTGAGCCCTTAGTGTGTCAGATAATTACTAAACAATACACATATAGTAGTTCTCTTTGTATCTGTTCTATTGCTTCCTAAAGTCTTCTGCATGTTTGAAATAACTCATAATGAAAATGTGTTTCATTTTAAAGCAACATTATGAATTAGTTATATGAAATGTTGAAGATACGAACATTCTTTCTACAATTACATATATTACCTTATTTAATCCTTGTGAGAATACTGAGGAATCATAGTTTTGTCACTGATTCATCTTGTAACTTTGAGAGAGTTCTTTAATCTCTTTTAATTTCAGTTTTCTAACCCTAAAATAGGAAAAATAAAAGGCCTTTCTTTAGAGAGCAATCATTTATATTAAATAAAGAAATAAGTATAAACCACTTCAATAGGCAGTTTTTGTATTATTATAACATCTCATGTTTTAGAAGAGGCTACTAAAACTTACAAAGATGAAGTAGAGGCGGGTGTGAAGCCTTGAAGTCCTCAATCTTAGTACAATGCATCTTGGCTATCTCCTTACACAGTGATAAATTCACTTTTGTGGTATTAGTAGATTGTGGTATTAGTAGATTGTACTTTCAAAGATGGCCACAAAAATGACTGTAATCCCATAACCTCTTTTGAAATGTGACTTTACCCTTCTCCCAAAAGATACGGTTTATTTCTCTACCCCCTTGAATCTTAGTGGGCTCTCTGGCTGCTTTGCCTGAAAAATATGGCTGAAGTGATGCTTTGTCAGCTTTGGGTGTAACCCATAATGGCCTGGCAGCTTCTCCTTTTTGTCTCTTGGCACTCTTGCTCCTGGGATGTTCCCTCTTTGAACCAATAGCCATGTAATAAGAAGGCCAAATCTAATGAGAAGGCATGTGTAAGTGCTTTGGTTGTTAGCCAGCTGAACTCCCAGCCAAGAGCCAGCATCAATTGCCAAGTATGTGAGTGTCCACTTTGGACATTTCCATCAATTTAGCCCCCAGATACCTGTAGCCCAATATAACACCGCACGAAAAGAAAAACCAGCCGACTCACAGAATTGCGAGAAATAATAAAAAACACATTTTCTTACTAAATTTTGGGGTGGTCATTTCTGAAGCAATAGATAGCTAACAGTTACTATGTGTCTACATTGTTAAAACAGAATTTCAGGGCTGGACCAGGATCCTATCCATAAGTTAAAGCACTGTTTTTCTAGGAAAGTATTTTCTAGGTTCTAAACAACTAACACATAAATCAGTTTTAGATAGTGTATTTGTAAGATTGGAACTACATATATCCAACTTTGTCCAGGATATGGTAGAATACCTGATTTTTGTGAACAGAGCTTACCAGGACAAAAGTTAAGAGTATGAATTAGACAAGTTGTTACTGAAATTCAATGTTATCCTATTTTTCTCTGTGTTGACCCTCTTCCTCTCTTCCCTTACTCAGTGTTTTGAATGTCTTCCATCTAACTATGCCTCTCCAATCAGAACTGATCTTAGTTCCAAACTCCAGATTTTTCCTATATCCTAGATACACTAGGATATTCCTAGGAAATTCCTATTTCCTAGATACACTAAAATCTTTTTTCAGTGAACTTGAACTACTCTGCTAAAGGATGAATAATGAAATGTTACTGAGATTAACATCATATATATGTAACTCCCTTCAGAGATGTGTGCATTTCAATGAGGATCACAAACTCAGTTCAAAGTAATGAATGCCTAATGTTGAGGGTGAATGTAATATTTTTTAGGTTGAAGGCGTGATAAAATCGTTACCTGGGTCAATTATGCAGATGCTAGGAATGCCTATAAGACAAATCAATATAATATGAATATATACATTTAAAGCAAAGTAATTTTAGAAAAATAATTAACCCATCTGATAATGTCTTAATGTCAATTGTAAACATTTTTTTTCCTTTGAACTAGTAGACTTTAGTTCATTCAGTTATACACATGCATAAATTAGGCATATGCACTTGAGTTTCTACAAGGACGTGCACATTTCACAGGGTATATTTCTTGGCAGAGACCCAGCTTCACACACTGTTTTACATAATGTAGTTTGAATTAAGACAGAGGATCTGAAGCCAAACACTAACTTTCCTCTATAAAAGAGTATAAATGACTTCCGGATGAATATATGTTAGGGGCTGTCTTCTGTCCTTGACTGCTAACTCTCTGTTATACAACTATTTTATAAATGTGGCTAGTCATGTCCTCAATAGCAAATTGCCATGCATTATCAAATTCATTAATTAGGACTCTATTTGTTGTTCTATTCTGAAAATTAATCACTTATTACCTTAAATTGAACATTCTGTCTGCTTCAGAACTCTGTTTCTCTAAAGATATTAACTAAGGTAGTCCTGTGCAAAAATGAAAATATCTGAATTTTGCATACACTTGTGAAATTCCAAAACATTATTTCTTACATAATGACTATCAACAACTAAGGAGCCTGCTGCTTAGAGTTAAAAGATGATTTATAGCTGACAAACAGCAAGTATTATCCCAATTAAGGACTTGGTTAAGAGCAATTATTCTATGGACATTAATCCATTTTTAGAGTTTAAGCATTTGAATATATGCTAGGCTTACAATAAATATCATAGTTGCATCTCTGGATAATTAACTATCTAATAAAACTTGATATAAAAAAGAGCTATTGTTACAAGCAAGTCTTTATAATTTAGATGATATTATTTGGGAATTCCAAGGACCCTCCACATGTCCAGTCTAATGACAGTCTAATTTATTCTCAATACTTTCAATTGCTTAAAAATAGAAAGTAATTCTACTAATTACTGTATTTTATTTCTCTGTGGATATTTCTAAAAGATTAACTTTAGTCACCCACTTCATGATTTCTTAGGACATTTAAAAAGATGACTATATCATTAATCAAATATGTAATCTCAAAAGCTTAGTTTTTAAAGGAACGATTTATCTCGAATTTGCAGGTTCTTTGGTTTTCATGACATAAATATGAATGCATTGTTCACAGTGTACGGTGCCAATAAACTAATCTCAAAGGATGATAAGAACTAGAATCATACTCCCTAATATTTTCTATACAAATATTTATACTTGGAAACTATTGTTTCATTCCCTAGCAATTAACTCTCTTAATGGGAGTCCAGGTTGTCAGATTAGATCAGCAGCTTGCCAGGAGAATGTAGGCCACAATCCTTTGCAGTTCCACTGACTCTCAACTCAATAGCTTTTAATTCAGCACAATATTTATGGGTTCATTATATTCCTGAAATTAGAGGTATGGCAGACTTCTTTGTTATGGGACTTAAAAGTTCCTATTTTTTTTTTTTTTTTTTTTTTAGTTTTAAATCACCATAACCATTTGTTACCTATCATTTCTCCACTTTCACTATTCCTCTATGCTGATTCAGTTTTCCACGGACTGTTACACACCCTTGAGTATTTTTATGAGAGTCAGTCAGTGTATAATATACTTTGCTTACAAATCTTAAAATGTCTAAGTAATATTTCAAATGTCTCATCCTTTTTTTTTTTTTTAAAGATTTTATTTGTTTATTGACAGACAGAGTAGGCAGGGAGGCAGGCAGAGCGAGAGGAGGAGGCAGGCTCTCCGCAGAGCAGAAAGCCTGATGCAGGTCTCGATCCCGGGATCCTGGGATCATGACCTGAGACGAAGGCAGAGGCTTTAACCCACTGAGCCACCCAGGCGCCCCATATGTCTCATCCTTTTTACCACAATCAGAATTATGAACATGTTTTAGATAACATTTCATGTATTTTCTTCACTTACTTACAAGTAAGTCAAACGAAATTCCTTCATACAATGGGATGAAGGCACTCCTATATTTCAGTGTCCTGTACTTTAAGCAGACTTTTTTTTCCCCCCATTTTATTTATTTTTTTCAGCATAACAGTATTCATTGTTTTTGCACAATACCCAGTGCTCCATGCAAAACGTGCCCTCCCTATTACCCACCACCTGTTCCCCCAACCTCCCACCCCTGACCCTTCAAAACCCTCAGGTTGTTTTTCAGAGTCCATAGTCTCTTATGGTTCGCCTCCCCTCCCCAATGTCCATAGCCCCCTCCCCCTCTCCCAATCCAGCAGACTTTTTAAAAATAAATTATTGGAGTGCCTGGGAGGTTCAGTAAATTAAGCATCTGTCTTTGTCTTATTTTCTTGTTACTGACCTGAAGTTCTCATTTCTTGTACATACTAAATTATTTCAAACACTTGAGTGACTATGTCCACTGATCTGTGTTGATGTCAGTATCACAGTCACATTCTGTGGCCCTTGAAGTATTATAGAACATCATGACTCCAAGGGGCAGAAAAGAGTCTCTTCCAGCTGCCAGTGATACCTGCACATAAATTGTTTTTGCTATTTTTGTGAGTTTTTTTCAGATGAAAATTTAATAATATTGCCACAGTCTTAAGCTAACCAGAATAGAATTTTGTTTAGGATTGACTTAATATATATGTCATTTGGAGACTAATATTAATTTTACCATTTTAAGTCTTCCTATTTGGAAAGTTGATATATCTTCTAATTTATTCATGCTTTCTTATATTCCCTAATAAAAGTTTGATTATTTTAATCATACAGGTCCCTTACAATTTTTCTTATACTTATTCTTACATATTTTATATATTTCTTATTATTCTGATTGGCATTTTTTCTTTCTAATGTATTTTCTAACTGGATTCTGCTGCATGTATTAAAACAGATGCTTACATATTTATTATAAACAGACATTTCTTATTTTACTATATCTAATGTCTTAAACTTCTAAATAATGAAAGTTTTGCTTCTTTTTCAATAGTAAAGACTTCTTATGTGATTGATTTGCTTAAAATTGCTAGAAAAAATTGCATAATAATGGCATAGAGGAATTTTTGTTTTACTTTTGAGATTGAGAAATGACTTTAGTGTTATACTATTAAGTTATGATTTTAGTTATAGATTTTAGAAATATATTTTTTATCTTTTTATTTTTTATCTTTATCTTTTTTATATTGTTCTTCCATTCCTGGTTTATTTAGAGGGTTTTAATATATTTTATTTTAACAGAAATTTTTACCGAGTTTTATTAAACTTCATTTTGTTATCTATGCAGATAATTTGATCTTTGTATATTAGTTTATTAATGGCTTAAATTTATCATTAGGGTTCTAATTATTAAACAAATCTTGCATCCTGAAGTATAGCTTATTATATAGGTTGTATTACTTTTTCAGTGTTGGAATAAATTTGCTAATCTTTTATTAAAGATTTCCATGTTTGAGAAAGATACAGGTTATACAGACCTACTATGCTGTTAAAAACTATTAAAACTTTTTTTTCACCTCTTCTGAAAATCATGGAAGCCCTGACAAAATTGTAAGGATTATCAGTCCAAAGTTAAATGAACGTTTGGACTGAGAAAGATAATGAGTATCCAAGGTACCTTTTGCCCTGAGAGCATTGTTGCCTATGAAAACCGGAACTGCTGTTACATTCACTCACAGGGCATGGGGGACTGAGGACTGATCTCAGGTGATCATCCTATCCACAAAATTCCAACCCGCAAAGCACAACAGCATTAGGGTGAAGTGACCCAGAAGCAGTCCACTCTGACAGCCTCTCCTGGAGGACTGCAAAACCAATTGCACAAAGCAGAAAGAGACTGAGGGGAAGAGTACATCTTCGAGACAGGATCATCACTACTCAGTTCTTGAGTGGATTGGGGTCTTAAAGTTACATCACTGAAGGATCCCATAAGCCTCAAACTGTGAATATTTTATAAAGTGGACCTAGACTGGTAGTGTTCCCAAGGTACTTGGCAGAAACAAATGTGAATTCTCTTTAAAAGAAAACTTTTTTTTATGTCAGGCCTAAATGTGTTCCACAAATAATTTTCCCCAAGAATGACTGATTGATGGTGAATGTTAGCTAACAACTAAAGGGACTGATGCAACATTATTGAGATATTGAAAACTAAATCCACAAAATTTTCAAATATTGGAATTATCAAATAAAGAGTATAAAACCAAGATGCTTTCTATGTTTAAGAGGGAAAAGAAAAACTAGAAATTATGGAGCAAGAAATTATATAAGAAAGAAGAAAGAAAGAAAGAAAGAAAGAAAAAGAAGAGAGAGAAGGTGGGAGCAAAAGAGGAAGAAGGAAAGAGGGAGGGAGTGGATAGGAATAAGAATGAAAGATAATTTTTAAAATTAAAATATTAATACCTAATATTAGAGACTTATATTTCTGGGAAAATGGATCAAATCACTTTCCCTTATTTTGCTAATAAGACTAAAAATCATGTACATTATACTTAAAACAAGCATTATAAGATTCTGAAAGATGGAGAGAAGGCAGATCAGCTAGGAAACTTAGGACCCAAGAAATGACAGATGACGAGTTCTCTGAGTGTTTTTTGTGGTTTGTTTGTTTGCCTTATATATGCCAGACTTGATGAGGAAGCAGACCCCCGTTAAATACCAGCAGGTGCAAACCAAAAAGAAAAAAAAAAATTCTGCTCTCTCCATCCAAAGGATGAAGAGAAGGGGGGACATTAGGAGCCTAGCAAGACAAAAAACTTATAGACAATAATCTTGTTACCCCAATGAAACATGAAAGAAGAATTGTGGCCCACCCGACTGCCATTAGCGAAAAGTGGATAATCTAGACTCCATCCTTGAAAGGCTATAATGAGGCACACTACCACTCACAAGGAGCTGGGACTTTGATCTCTGCTGGCTTGTAACCCATGTCCCCCGACCCTGCAGTGTCAGTGAAGACCACAAGAGGAAACTAGACTCCCAAAGACAGTAACAAGGCATCCTTCCCTCTCATTCCTGAAGTGGTATCAGAGGAAGCCTGGTGAAGAAGTCAGGTCTTTTACATTGCCCAATGGTAAGATGGTTATTCCAACTGTGGTGTGAATGGAAACTAATTTGGGAGCAGGTAACTCACCACCCAAATGGGAATGAGGAACCTACCCACCTACCCGCTTCAGATGTCAGAGGAGGTTATATAGAGAGCCTAGACTTCTACTCCAGTTAGCAGTAATGGTGTGAAAGAGGCACCTGTGGTGGCCCAGAAAAATCAGTCAAATAAAGGAATGAGGGAAAAGAAAAAATATTTTCTCTCTGTCATTCAAGAAAACTAGAATATGCAGCTTCTGGCAACTATCCCATCACATCCAATATTATATTTTATTTTTTAAAATTTATTCATTTGAGGGGTGCCTGGGTGGCTTAGTGGGTTAAGCCTCTGCCTTCAGCTCAGGTCATGATCTCAGGGTCCTGGGATCGAGCCCTGCATTGGGCTCGCTGCTCAGCAGGGAGCCTGCTTCCCCTTCTCTCTCTGCCTGCCTCTCTGCCTACTTGTGATCTCTGTCTGTCAAATAAATAAATAAATTCTTAAAAAAATATTCATTTGAGAGAGAGAGTACTGCAGGAAGGGCAGATGAAAAGGGAGAGAGAGAATCACAAGCAGACTCTGACCACAGAAAAACATGAGACTCAATTCACGACTCTGGGATCATGGCATGAACTGAAAGCAAGTATCGGAGGCTTAACCAATGGTGCCACCCAGGTACCTCTAATAAGAAATCCAATAATATTGCAGATTTTGTTTATTATCCTTTTCTTTGTCCATAATGTGGTCACTATGTTAATGACTCTTTCCCAAGTAAATCCCTCCACCTATGTACTTGATTCACCAGCCCCAAATCCACCAGCACCTAACTGCATCATTAACGATGTACTGATCTCAGCTTCTCTATTCCTTTTCAACCTATTAAAGTCTTTCTCACAGACATACCTCCTTCCCAAGCATTTGCCCTATTCTCCTGTTGTTTCCCATTTTCCCACTGCCATTCTTGAAAGTGTAGTCCTGGCATGCAGGCTCCATTTCCTCTGTTTTTAATTATTCTTTAACAAAATGCAACTTAGAAATGGTTACATTGCTCTGTGGTATTATGGCATCATCTTGTTATCATTTATGTTGCTCATCCTCATCCCATCACACTAGCAAGGAAGAGACCATATTTACTTATTATCATATTAACAGAAACACATAAAATTCTTTCTACTTCTGATAAGTACATTCATTTTGACCACTGGGAAACTCTAATAAATGTGTTCCTCAGTGGAAAAAATATTAATAGGTAAAATTAAGTATAAGAATTATATTTAATGGAAGATTGTTAAATAATACATGTGAATGAGATAAATAATCAAAGTAAAAGAACACAGACCTAATATTTTAAAAATCTAACTACGTGCTGTTCATAAGGGACATATTTCAAGCCATATTCGGAAGTCTAAAAAGTGTTGGAAAGATATACCACAAAAATATGAATTAGAAGTATACTCATGGAATAGTATGCATATTAGACCAAGAAAACATTAATGTGAAAGTCATTACTAAAGTAAAAGGGATCACTTCATAAGAAAAAAGAGTTAAATATACCAGGAAGAGTATTTTAAGGCTCTAATAACATGGTTTCCAAACCTCTGTAGGAAAAATTAATGGAACTATTTAGAGGGATAGACAAACCTTCAATGTGGTGAAATCTAACATGCCTCTTCTAGTAGTTGAAAAAGAAAAAAAAAGTTAAAAATTAGCAAGAAAGATTTGAACAGTGGTGAGCAAACCAGATCTAATGAGCATATGCCATTATGCCAACTGGCTTTCTTTTCAAGCAAATCAGACCTTTACTAGAAAATTGACTATATACTTGGTCATAAAATAAGTTATAACAATATTTTAAATAAGTGAAAACAAGTTAAGCATGTCTTCTGTTTATAATGCAGTTAAGCCAAAAATCATTAACTACACAATTAGAAAAAACAGATTTAAAAATTAGGAAACTTCTTAAGAACTCATGATCAAATAAGAAATCATAATAACATGATAAAATATTCTGAACAAAATAATAGTTTTAACTTGTAAAATACAGCTGAAACAATGTGAAAGAAATGCACTCAGTCTTATGTGCATATAGGAGGAAATAAGAAAATTCAAGCAGGTAAACAAACAAAAAGAATAGCAAAACATTCCTAGAGAATATAGAAGGAACATAATAATAATGGGTAGAAAAGACATTCATGAAGTAGAGAGAAAAGACATAAAACAGAGAATGAACAAAGCTCAAAGTGGATTCCTTACAACGACAAGCAAACTTGCCAATCTCATGGTGAGACAATCCAAGGAAAAAAGAGAAAGCACAACAACAAACATTGGGGGCAAAGCAGATATAGCCTAAGATGCTAAAGACCTTCAGAGGATATTAAGTCAATATTTTGAATAATTTTAGGCTAATAATTTTGGAAGTTCAGGTAAAGTATATTCCTAAAAACATGATTTCCAAATCTGCCTCAAGAAATCTCACAATATAAAACCAGTTTAGAAAATGGCTTCAGGGGCGCCTGGGTGGCTCAGTGGGTTAGGGCCTCTGCCTTCAGCTCAGGTCATGATCCCAGGGTCCTGGGATCGAGCCCCACATCAGCCTCTCTGCTCCACAAGGAACCTGCTTCCTCCTCTCTCTCTGCCTGCCTCTCTGCCTACTTGTGATTTCTCTCTGTCAAATAAATAATAAAAATATTAAAAAAAAAAAAAAGAAAATGGCTTCAGACCCTTGGACAGATAGGTTTTAAATCATGTATTAATAGTGGAGGCAGGCCTGAATTTGAATCCCAGACCCACTGTTTATCAGTTGTTTGGACAAACTAACCCCCTCAGTCTCAGATAAATCATTTAAAAAATGAGGCTTAGACATCTGAAAAGCAGTTTTATAGTATTCAAAAAAGTATTTCAGTTGTTCATGTGCACTGATCATTTAGAACAAAAGAAACTTTTTTTTTTTTTTTTTAAACCTGAGTTTCCCTCTTTGGAGACAGAATATTTGCAAAGTTGCAATGAAAGAACCAGTTAACATCACTAAATATTCTATCAAGACTCGTCAACCCAGGAATCTGAGATATGTTTAAAACTATCCTAGAATACCAAACTTCACACTGGTGCCAGTTAGTTTCACCTTTGCATTAAATATTGTAAGCTTACATCTGATAACAAGAAAGAGAAGAGGAAGAAACACCTTTATGATGTTTATTTCAGTTAATAGTGGGGGGGGATGGAAATTATCTGTATCTATAGTACCCATGACTATAACGAACAGACCCTTTTAAATAATCTTATGGGTTCTGGGGCGCCTGGGTGGCTCAGTGGGTTAAGCCTCTGCCTTCGGCTCAGGTCATGATCTCAGGGTCCTGGGATCGAGCCCCACATCGGGCTCTCTGCTCTGTGGGGAGCCTGCTTCCTCCTCTCTCTCTGCCTGCCTCTCTGCCTAGTTGTGATTTCTCTCTGTCAAATAAATAAAAAAAAATAATAATAAATAAATAATCTTATGGGTTCAGCCCAAGAACAAACTGTCAGGGAAATAGATTGTCATAGTACTATAATATAATCAGACTCAATATTGAGAACTATTTCCAGTAAGAAATGTTTTCATTAAGTTCATGAAATCTCTACATCTCTATCTGCTTTCCCAGTCATGTGGTCACAGACAGTAATGGAAAATAGGCATATGTTAAAAATTCAATAAATTCCTAAGTGAAAGTGTACAAAGCACTTAGAAATAATCGTTTTTACTCTTTGGTTCTCAAAATCATGTGGATATTCAGGTCCTTTGCTGATTAAAGTTAGGTAAAAAGTTACAAGGAATTGACAAACATTTTCTGCCAGAAATGTGAGAGCAACTCAACTATCAAATAAATGTGAAGTCATACTTCTTTGTTGGATAAGTCATATGTAACAGAGCATTACCAGAAATAAGGTAAAAGAGACCTTAGTACACATGGAATAACACTCTCAAAGCAACAGATATCTTTCATCCCACTTTGTCCCCGGGAACTCCAGCTCCAGAAGTATCTACTTGGCTAGAGTGCTCTGTTGTTTATTTTTTCTGCCCAGTGAAATTGGTGGTTTTTCTTTTCAATCACTAGGAAGATGCTTTTGCTCCCTCCTCTGAGTTCTCAAATATTTCAAAAGGTTCTGCTGGAAATTTACACCTTTAAGTTGGTAGGTAATCCAAACAACTTTACCATGAAAGATGCGACAAAATACCAACACAGGTGAGAGGTTCCAACGCACTCCTGTGCAAATGGCCCCGTCTGGATGGCCCAGTTTAGCACATTTTATGTGTTGTACATCATGTAATTGCTGCACGTGTGTTCATTGTACTTCTTTGACTACCCTGTATGTTTCCTTAGGGCTAGGACTGTCACTTTTTTTTTTTCCTCTGTATATCTTATAAGGTTATTTGTAGGGGAAATGAAGGTCTGGGCTCTCTGGGTCTCTACCTAAACTTCAGCCTAAACTGCTTCACTGTTCTGTTTCCCTTATTGAAATACATTTTTAATAATTTTTTTGAAATATGATTTAAAAAAATATAGTCTATTGGTAAAAAACAACTTATTTTTTTAAGTAATGAGTTTCTTCTTTTTTAAAGATTTATCTATTTATTTCAGACAGTGAGAAAGAGAGAGAGCTTGGAGGGGAAGGGCAGAGGGGAAAGGGAGAGAGAATGTCAAGCAGACTTCAGGCCAAATGCAGAGCCTGATATGGGGCTCAATTCCACAACCCTGAGATCATGACCTGAGCTGAAACCAAGAGTCAGATGCTCAACAGACTATGCCACCAGGCACACCACTATAAAAAAGTTCAAAGGAAAGAAGGTAGGAAGGAAGGAAGGAGGGAGGGAAGGGGAGAAAGAAGGTAAAAAGAGATGATGAGAGAGAGGAGGAGGGAAGGAGACAATAAGAGAGGGAGGAAGACCATTGCTCTACTGCTGCTGGTATATAGCTAGGACCAGAGAAGGATAATGCGTTGATAAACCGTAACAGATTATTAGCCAGGCATATTCATTTCTTGTCTGTCTCAAACAAAAAACGATAAAAGCTTTATTTTCTGGGAAGTGGTGGTTGGTTAGCTAAAATGAAATAAATTTTTAAATGCTGTAGATTTTGTGGACTCTTTCTGGTTTACACAATTTCATTCTGTAAGAGTCACATGTACTTCTGGAATCAGATCTGCCGTTCTTATGATCAACAACAAAAAGAGGAGGCCCCACTGAATTGCTGATGTCGTGAAGTGACACTGGATAGTAGGACTCCAGAGATAGAAATGTCACAGTTGTATTCAAGGTAGTAGACAGTCCGTAGTACATAAACACAACTTTGCAGTCAGTCCTCCCTTATTTGCTTTTAAAAAGCCCCTGACCTTCTAGAAAAAAAAGATTTTTTTAAAAGATTTTATTTATTTATTCGAGAGAGAGAGAGAGATCAGGGGGAGGAGAGGTGGAGAGGGACAAGCAGATTGGCTGCTGAGCACAGAGTTCAATCCCAGGACCCTGAGATCATGACCTGAACTGAAACCAAGAGTCAGACACTTAACTGACTGAGCTATCCAGGGCCCTCCAAAATTTCTTTTAGGCGCATATATTCTATTACACATGAAGCTGAATTTCTAAAACATTCCTTTTACCAGATCATTCTAAACTGCCTACAGACTTAATGTCTTTTAAAAATGTGTTGATTTTTATATTAATAGTGTATGTTTGACTCCTCACTTTCACCTCCATCTTTTTGTTGTACAAAGATAAAGGATTATCCATTAGAACTCTATCCTTTAAAAGAGAGCTTTGCAACTTAGAGAAATAGTATGTGCTCTCTCTCTTCAATGAAATAGAAAAATTCTTTGTACTTGTGGAATGACATTCGAAATATATCCCATTACTAAAACAAAATACAGCAACCAGCTTTTAAAAATTCAGTTTCAATTCCCCTTATGCATTCATTTAAAGAAAATCCTGTCCTCTCTGCTGACTTCTTTCTTTCTTCCTTTGTCTTCAGTTTACCAAGTACCAAGCTCTTATTCTATTATACCTCAGTGTTGGTCTTTTAATTTTCTTTTTAAATATTTCACTTCTTGATGAATGCAAAGAAGGTGCATAAAGTAAAGAATTTTAGCAAGATAAGAGTCCTGGGCATACCATTTTAGAATATGGACCCCTTAAAACCAAAATTTTATAGGCATTTGTTTACATGTTAATAAAAAAGGCAAAAAGAAGAAACAAATCCCCTGGGAAAGAAAGAAGGAAAAAAAGAAAGAAAGAAAGAAAGAGAGAAAGAAAGAAAGAAGAAAGAAAGAAATCATGAAGGGCAAACTCCATTTTGATGGGCCAGATCTGGCTTGGAAAAATGCAGAAAGACTATGGTGATAATCCCATTGCTTGTCATTCATTATTTGGCCATCATTTAGAAAAGAGGTATCCAGTAATAATCTATTTTTCCCTTATTTAACTTCAAAAAAGTGGAAAATTATATCCTGAGAGCACATGAATATATTCTAAAGAATATGCGTGATTTTCTCCTCCTTGGTGTATTACAATACTGTGGTATAGAGATTTTTAGGGGACAGAATGGGTGGAAAATTATTTCCCATCCAAAAATCACTGAGATTTTTATGTGTCCTATTTTGTAACTCTTTAAAATAACTACCTTTATTCCCTTACCACAAAAGTCTTCTTTTAACTCCTTCATTGGCAACTCTGGTTTCTCTTCAGATCGTATAAATCTTTCGCCTTTTTAACTCCTTCATTGGGAACCTATTAAGATTTCTTCAGTATGTTTGGTAAGCAGAGCAATATTTCAAAGTGTGATTCAGTCCACCATTTGGAAACTTGGAATAAGAAGACAACACATTTTTATAAATGTAGTGTGACTGACCAAGAAGCTGCTATTCTGAGACAAATCATGGGATTAGAATATCTATGAGCTTCTCCTATTCCTTACAAAAAGATATTTTCTCATTTCTTTCCATAGTTCAGAGTATCCTTTGTTGAAAATTCTATCACTGCATTTTATTTATTTTTATAAATTTAATTTTATTTTTTCAGTGTTCCAAGATTCATTGTTTATGCATTACACTCAGTGCTCCACGCAATACTAGCCCTCCTTAATACCCACCACCAGGATCTCCCAATCCCCCAGTCCCTTCCCCTCCAAAACCCTCAGCTTGTTTCTTAGAGTCCACAGTCTCTCATGGTTTGTCTCCCCCTCCGATTTCCCCCAACTCACTTCTCCTCTCCTTCTCCCAATGTCCTCCATGTTATTCCTTATGCTCCACAAGTAAGTGAAACTATATGATACTTGACTCTCTCTGCTTGACTTAGTCCACTCAGCATAATCTCCTCCAGTCCTGTCCAAAAGTTGGGTATTCTTCATTTCTGATGGAGGCATAATATTCCATAGTATATATGAACCACATCTTCTTTATCCCTTTGTCTGTTGAAGGACATCTTGGCTCTTTCCACAGTTTGGCGACTGTGGCCATTGTTGCTATGAACATTGGGGTACAGATGGTCCTTCTTTTCACTACATCTATCAATACATACATATTTTGGGGGTAAATACCCAGTTATCACTTCATTTTAAATAAGCATTCAATTATGAGTCTCTAGAGTATTTTTACAGAATGAATGTATGTTGATATGAAGAAGACGTGCATTTAAATCTCATTTACTGGGGTGCCTGGGTGGCTCAGTGGGTTAAGCCGCTGCCTTCGGCTCAGGTCATGATCTCAGGGTCCTGGGATCGAGTTCCACATCGGGCTCTCCGCTCAGCGGGGAGCCTGCTTCCCCCTCTCTCTCTGCCTGCCTCTCTGCCTACTTGTGATCTCTCTCTCTGTCAAATAAATAAATAAAATATTTAAAAAAAAATAAAAAAATAAATCTCATTTACCCTACATGTGAGGATTTCTTTTTTAGAATCTTCAGTTGTAACTACTTTAATATTTTTATTATATTCTGATTCTCATGAAGTGATCTGATGGTTTCCTGAAACTATTTCCAACAGAGACAGCATCAGCTCAGTGTGACTCTGAAAACGTTCATAATTTTGATATCTAAAATACAAGATCACTACTCAGAAGAGAAGAAAACTTTTTGCTCCTGAATGGCAGCTACAAAACAACCAGAAAAAAAATCTCTTCCAAAGTTTTTGCACCTACTTGTTTGTGTTAAATTCAAATGTGATATCCATCTGAGAATAAATTCTTTGGAAGGGTAAAACCTGAATCTTGACTTTCAGTGTTTACTTTTTGATGGGTTATTGTAGTTTGGTGATTCTTTGTTTTTTACAGAAACATCACAACAGAGCCAGAGTGTCTAGGCCACACACAGAAACATTCTAAACATTCTTTACATTGTTGATAGAGGCAACACAGGCAATGACAAAAAATACTTCAACCTTTACCTTCAATGCCTTTCATTTTCAAACTCTTGAGATTCTTGTGAATGAAATATAAGTCATATTTATGAACAAATAAGGGAAAATGGGTACCCCAACAGCATGATGTCATGATAAAAGTAAAACTCTGAATTCTGCAACAAATGCCTACTTTTAATACTTATTTAGACTGGCTCCAAAAGGTAGCAGAGTTTGGGGACTCTTCTAGTACATCCTTTCCCCGATTAAGCCTTTGATCTTGCCATTTGCAAAATATGGATGGACCTAACAGGTATTATGCTAAGTGAAATAAGTCAGACATAGAAAGACAAATGCCATATGATTTTACTTATATGTGGGATCCAAAAAACAAAACAAGTAAATAAACATGCAAAAAGCAAAATCAGACTCCTAAAAGGGGGAGAAGTGAGGTAGTGGACAAAATGGGTGAAAGAGAGTGGGAAGTACAGGTTATCAGTTATGGAATGAATAAGTAATGGGAATAAAAGGCACAGCACAGGGAATATAATTAATGACATTGTAACAGTATTGTATGGTGACAGATGGCAGTTACTCTTGTGGTGAGCATAGAATAATATATAGAGATGTTGAATCACTATGTTGTACCCCCCAACCTAATGTAATATTGTGCATCAACTACACTCAAGTAAAAAAAAAAAATCATAAGCATCTCTTAAATAGACTTAAAAATCTCTTAAATTGGAGAAAAATGATAAAATCTGTAGTTATTAGGTTTCTGAAGAAGATGGCAGAGTGGAAGGATTATAAATTCACTTTGTTCTATGGATACACCTAGAGAATATCCATATGTATAAATAATCCAGGAAACAACCTGAAGACTGGCAGAACAGACTCTCCACAACTAATCATAGAGAAGAGGCCACATAAAAAATGGTAGAAAGGGTAGAAACCCAGTGGGGAGTCATACTGAACCACAAAACTATCACAGGGAAGGAGGAACACTGGAGGTGTGAAGAGAGGAAAACAGATCCCACACAAGACACCCCTGTCATGGAGGACCCACACCAGGAAGATGAATCCCTACAATATTTAACTATGAACACCAGAGGGGCTTAGCTTTGTGGTTTTTAACAATCAGTGGGGCTTAACACCTGGAATTTTAAAAATCAGCAGGCTGGGCTCTGAGATTGCTGGAGGGTGATAGGAAACTGAGTCTATACTTTTAAAGACACAGTATAACAAAAAGCCCCACTGAGATACAGCATAGAAGCAACAGTTTAAAAAATGCCTGGGGTATAAAGAAAGAGATGTATTTACTAATCTCAGCAAGTATCCTAGAGGGGCAAGAATCTTTAGGAGACTTCTCCAAGATAAAATAACAGGCAGGCACCATTTCCCTCCATGGCCCCCCAGCCTAGACACATGGACACCTACAGGAACCAGTGTAGTAAGAACACTCTCCACATAGCTTGTTAACAGCTCATGTCCCATCACTGCCTTCTCCCATGGAGCTACCCTATCCAACACACCCTTATCAGAACTCCATCTAAATCAGGGCAACAAGTGTGGCATTATGCAAGCAGCCCCAACAGGGGTCAGTGTCACTCCAAAGTGACTCCTACACTGGCAAGAAGGGAAGAACATCACACACACACACACACACACACACACACACACACACACACACTTCAACTGCAGCCCCAGCAGTAGAGGTGGACATCTGGTCTGACTGCAGGCCCTACCCACCAGTGAAGGTCTCAGGGAGCACAGGGAAACCCAACAGTGTGGTGCAACTGTAGCTCTGGAAAATGCCTGGTCTGAACAAACTCAAACCCAAAACAGCCCTACACCAGCCCATTAACAACACAGGGACCAAATTCTGCCCATAACAGACAAAGAAAACCATTGCAGACAACTGGACTGAAGGCAAATGCAGCTCAGCCACAATAGCAGGGTGCATGCAATACACATACGAGACACTCCTGAAGCCCCAGGTTCTAGTAAACATGGGACTTTGCACTGCAGGGCACTACAGGAACACTTCTTCATAAGGTTACTACTTTCAAAGCCAGGAAATGTAGCTGACTTTCTTAACACAGAAAGAGACACAGAGAAATAAAATGAGAGGACAGAGGAATATGTCACAAATGAAAGGACAGGGCAAAATCACAGCAAGAGAAATAAATGAAATGGAAATAAGTAATATCCCTGATAGAGAATTTCATGTAATGGTCATGGAGTTACTCACTGGACTTGAGGAGAGAATGAAGGACCTCAGTGAGACCAACAAAGAGATGGAAAACTAAGACCCAGTCATATATGAAAAATTCAATAACTGAAATTAAAAGTACACTAGAGGAAATAAATAGTAGACAGAGGTAGCAGAAGAATGGAACAGTGAACTGGAGATGGGAGGAATGCAAAGCAATCAAACTGAACAAACGAAAGAAAAT
Organism: Meles meles; assembly: GCF_922984935.1. Classification (NCBI taxonomy): domain Eukaryota; kingdom Metazoa; phylum Chordata; class Mammalia; order Carnivora; family Mustelidae; genus Meles; species Meles meles. Next base: position 64,500,116 of record NC_060066.1, read on the forward strand.
AGAATAACAAAAAAAGAGACTAGATTAAGGGAACTCAGCGAAGCCATCAAGCTTAATAATCTTCACATTATAGGGATTCCAGAAGAAAAGAGAGAAAAAGGAATAGAAAAAAATTACTTGAAGAAATAATAGCTGAAAATTCCCCAAATCCTGGGAAAGAAACAGACATCCAGACCCAGGAGGCACAGAGTATTCCCAACAAAATTAACCCAAGGTGGTCCACATAAAAACATAGCAATTAAAATGGCAAAAAGAACAGATTGATAAAACCAGGAGCCGGTTCTTTGAAAAGATCAAGAAAATTGATAAATCTTTGGCCACATTGATTAAAAAAAAAAGTAGAGAGAACTCAAATAAACAAAATCAGAAATGAATGAGGAGAAATAACAACTGCACACCAGATGTGCAAAGGATTATAAGGGAATATTATGAAAAATTATATGCAATAAATTTGACAACCTAGAAAAAATAGATAAATTTCTAGAAACATATAACTTCCCAAAATTAATCAGAAAGAAATAGAAAATCCGAACAGATCAGTTACCAGCAATGAAATTGAATCAGGAACCAAAAACTCCACAAAACAAAAATTCAGAACCAGATGGCTACAGAGGGGAATTCTATCAAATATTTAAATAAGAGTTAATATCTATTATTCTTAACTATTCCAAAAAAATAGAAGTGAAGGAATGCTTCCAAACTCATTCTGTGAGTCCAACATTTCCCTGATAGCAAAAGTAGATATAGCACAAATAAAGAGAACTACAGGTCACTACCCCGATGAACATAGATGCAAAAATTCTCAGCAAAACATTAGCAAACCAAATCCAATAATATGTTAACATTCACCACAATAAAATGGTATTTATTCCTGGGATGCAGGGGTGATTCAATATTTGTAAATCAATCAATGTGATATCACATCAATAAGAGAAAGGATAAAAACCATATGATAATTTGAATAGATGCAGAAAAAGCATTTGGCAAAGTACAACATTCATTCATAATGAAACCCTCCATAAAGTAGGTTTAGGTTAAAGTAGGTTTAAGTGGAACATATGTAATAAGATCATATATGAAAAACCTAGAGCTAACATCATACTCAATGGCAAAAACCAGAGCTTTTCTCCTAAGATCAGGAACAAGATAAGGATATCCTCTCTTACCACTTTTATTTAACAGAGTATTAGGAGCCCTACCCTCAACAATCAAACAAGAAAAAGAAAAGCCATCTAAATTGGTTAAAAAAAAAGTAAAATTTTTACTATTGGTAGATGAAATAATACTATACGAAGAAATTTCTAAAAACTGCACCAAAAGAAACTGCTAGAACTGATAAATGAATTCAGTAAAGTCACAGGACACAAAATCAATATACAGAAATCCATTGCATTTCTATCCACTAACAATAAAGCAGCAGAAAGAAAAATTAACAAAACAATCCCATTTGCAATTGCATCAAAAGCAATAAATACCTAGGAATAAACTTAACCAAAGAGTTAAAAGGCCTATACTCTGAAAACTATAAAACACTGATGAAAGAAATTGAAGATAACACCAAAAAATGGAAAGATATATCATGCTCATGGATTGGGAGAACAAATATCGTTAAAATGTTCATACTACCCAAAACAATCTGCATCAGTGTAATGCAATCACTATTAAAATAACAATTTTCACAGAACTAGAACACATAATCCTAAAATTTGTATATGACACCACAAAAGACCCCAAATAGCCAAAGCAACCTTGAAAAAAAAATCTTGAAGCATCACAATCCCAGATTTGAAGGTATAATATAAAACTGTAGTATCAATACATATGCTACTGGCACAGTAATAGACACACAGTCATAGAACAGAATAGAGAGCCCACCAATAAATCCATGATTATATGGTCAATTTATCTTTGACAATGGAGGGAAGAATATATAATGGGACTACACTATGGTCATTGGACCTGAGAGAGGGGATGCAGAGCAGTGGGCCATCATTAGACCTTACACAGTTGATGGAGAACACTAGTCTAGCTGGTTAGTTACTTAATTTGAAATTGACTAAAAAAGATTCTACTAAGAAGCAGTGTCACAGTCTGCTTGGATTAGAATCTTGATTCTGCCACTTACTAACTCTACAACTTCAGTTAACTTACTTAACCTCTCTTTGGCTTAGTTTTCCCCTTTGTAAAATGAAGCTAGTAATACATGGTTTCTATAAGAATTAATTCATTCATTCTTGTGTTACACTTAAATAATCGAAGTAATGCTAAATAGTGCTATTATTATCTATCACCAAACTGGAGGCAATTAAGATTCAGAAATTCCTCCAGTTTGGAGATAAATGTCCTAGGTATATACACAAACCCACACCAATACTCCAACAAATACACATTCACACCTACATCCCCAGCACTTAGCTCTAAGTCAAGAAACCACCAGAGAGAAATCTAGGAGAAAAGAGGCCACTTAGACAAAAGGAATCTTTAAGTCTTTCCACAATCTAGCCTTGCACTGCATAGGTTTAAAGTTTCACTTTGGAGCCAAAATCCCAGTAGATGTTTCTTTCCCTAATATCAATCTCTATCCACATACCTCTCACAGGAATCTATGGGAAGGGTGATTGTCTGGGGATAGAATTCACTCATCACTTGGATATGCTGATCAAAAACCATAATAACATTTCCCTGTTTCCAACAGAATGTGTTATTGATCTTGCCTGTTAGGTTATTGTTATAAGTGATAGCAGTCCGCACGGCTCGATGAACCAAACGTTACCCACAATCACTTGCTGTCATATTTTGAAGTCAAACTAGAACTGATCCACCCCTCCCTCAAGGCCAGCTTTTTTCTTGGCTTATATAAATGACACCCCTAATTTTTCACTTGCTCAGACCTCAGACCTCAGAGTAATGTTGAATTCTCCTTTCCTGTCTCCTCACATCATATCATTTGGAAGCCTTGGCCTTAACTATTACCAGTTCTCTAGCACTTGCCTAGACTCTGGCAACAGTCCCCTGAATAGTCACCCAGGTCCCCTCTTCTCATTCCACCCAGGCCATGCCAGATGAAGCTTCCACGCACAGCACTGGCCAAACTACTTTTTTTTTTTTTTTTTTTTTTACTTCAAACAGTGAGTGCTTTGTGAAATTTTATGACCTATTATTATTGTTGGTGCATGTATATCACAAATGCTAACTTTCCAGTGCTGCTTTACTGTTTAATTGGCATCTAACACATTAAATTTTTAATAGTTTATTCCTATTTTTGCCATTATATGTAACAAAGCATCTCTACATCTCACTATATTTAGAGAGTGTTTTCGAAATGGCATGGCTTCAAGACATAAATGTATATAAATGATTAGAAATGAAAAACTCGCATTGGGGGCCCAGTGTGAGTGCTTCAAAAAGATAAGCAAAATTTCTCTTGAGTATCTGCAGGTCATGATTTGTGCAATACGGTGAATCTGGTTTGAATGTCCCTGGGTAAGTAGAAGCTTTTCTACATCTGGTCCAGTCTTCTCCCTCATTTATTTTCATCCCCAGAACTGAACACACTTCTCTACTCCTTTACCATCTCTTCCCTCTATCACAGCCCTGTAGTGAATCATTGTTTTAATTTACTAGTTCCTGTGTCTCCCTCTATTGGAATGTAAGCTCCTCATTGGCAGGATTGTGCCTTCCTAAACTTGGTGCTTAATCTAGAATGATAAATATTTGGATGACTCAATGATTGCTTGGTAGGATTATTACCGCCCCCCCCATGACTGAATCTCCCAATCGTAAGTGACAAATAAATTTGGGATCCAAAATACTTCCCCAAGTCAAGGTACTTTAATAAGCTTTTTAGCTGGATGCTAGAGAAATAATTATACTAGGATGCAAGAGGGAAACAAATAGATACATATAAAAAAAGTGGTGTACAAAGATCAGTGTGGTAAATTTACTTTAAGTCTACCAGGAAAGATTTATAAATAATCTATGAATATACACAAAGTATAATAATTATCTATTATATTGGCACACCTAATTTTGCATTTATATAAATGATTGATTCACTTGCATAGCAAAGTACATAAACTGCTCTTCTTTTTCTAAAAAAAAAACAACTGTTTTTGCTTTAAGTAATGAAAATAAGAGGTCACTTTTAGCTCATCTTGGAGTTAGTAAAGAATAACAGAGAACTTTAGACAATCCATTGGTTCAGTTTCTAAAAGCCCTAAGCTTATCATTGCTCCTTATAACATACTGAATTAATTTAAATTCTCTAGCATAAATAGTCAAAAACCCCTTTCAAAATGGCGTTATCTTTCCTTATACCTGTCATAAGCATTAGTTATGCTGAAATAATTTTCATTCCAAAATGTATTCTATGTACTCATGATACTTTATGAGTTTCCTCTGCTATTAGAACAATAACCAGCTCTAATGACTTAAATATCACTTTCTCCATGTGGCCTTTATAGATTTCCACAACTGGAGGTAACCTGTATGTTCTTTGAGATGCCATAGGACTTTAGTTATTCCTATTATTACCACCAGCTTTCTATAATCTGGTGTTTCTCATCATAAGAATCCCCATAATACTTGGTAACATATCAACATGAAGCCACAATATTCAGGAGAGGCCTGCAGGATGCTATAGGGTTACTAAGTGTGCCTAGGGGGATTGTATTGTAGGGGAACCTGGGCTAACACTGTTGTGCATTTTAGCCATTTGTGTAAATCTTATCACTCAGTAGATTCATTTCAACGTCTTACTCATTTATTTTGGTTGTAATCTTCCAACTGTCTTATGCAAAGTTTTCTACAGGTTAGCTAATAATAAAAAAAATGTCTGCTTGAATTAAAAATTATCACATATGGGATATCCATTTATATGTACCTAAAATCCTACCAGAAAAAGTAGACACAAATAATAGAGACAAAAAGATATTCATCACAGTCAGGCATAATGTGTGATTTGAGAAATAGCATAATGAGTTTGGAGAGTGTGAGTATCAAAGGATCTGCGTTTGGCTTCCAGCTCTGTGGCTTATCAGTTATTTAAATGCTTTGATTTTTAGGCCGCTCGTCTCTAAAATGAGAGTGATAACAGTTATATTTTCCATTCTGTCAAATGAGACAGTGTGTTTAAAATTGCTTTGTAATCACATAAATGCTAGTTATTACTACAGAAGTAATGATCTTTTGGAAGTTTGTGAGTCCTAGGAGTGGCATGTTTAAATGGGTTAAGATCAAGTACAAAGTCTTTGAAAAGCGAAGCTGGAAAGGTGCAAGATGTCTTGTATGATTTGACTTCGTCTGCTTTTCTAGTTCTGCAGGACTTTCTAAATTAAAGGCCTCTCAGGGTGGCGATGTTTACTACTTGGTGACTGAAGGGTTCTTAAACCTTTCTGTTAACTTACTTTGCAAGCTATTGGTCCAACATTTCTGAACCAAAATTTTTATATCTTTCGAAAGTCACCTTTTGTTCCTTTCCTTCCTGAAGTTCAAAACCTTGCCCTGCCTTTATGCAGCCCTTTGTCCTATCCTACAAACCAAATATTTGCATGTGGACATAATGCTATGGATTGGAGAGGCTGAATGTGTGTTAGCATTTTTAAGCTTATTAAAATAAGGGATAATGGATGGCAAGGATGGGGTTTACCATTCTCAGCATAGATTAACTAAAGCCCAAGGCCAGAAACTCATAAGAGGATTAGAAATTAACTTAAGCCAAGCAGGCTTTAAATAATACTAATAAATGTATTTCGTCTCGAAAAGAATTAATACTTGTGAGTAGAGCTGTAACGCCACATAATCTAGTTGAGTAAGTGTGGCTTTAGGAATAAAAGGATATTTAAGCTTATCTGGCTAGACTGTGGAGGGAATCCTGGGCAGTCGGGGGGATACGTGATAGGTAGATATGGGTAAAGGTGATCCAGAATGGTGTATTTTTATTCGGGCTTCTGTTTTAATACTAGAGGCTTACATTGAGAGCCAGAATGAAATAGATGACTAAACTCTTTTATGGTAGGGATTGATGGTGGTGGGGATTAGGAGGACTCATGCAGCAGAAGATATGAGGAGTCAGGGAAAGTTACCTAACTCAAGGGAGTTTAGGGCTACCCTGCCTGAGTAGAGCTCAGATCCCAGAAACGTGAAGAATGGTCAAGAAGAAATCCTGTACTTAGTTGTAGTGATGGGAGTCTGCCTTTGGATATGCAGAGCTGATTCTTACAGGTTTTTTTATTCTAGAAAATGCCATTGGATGTGGTATTCTAGGGACAGGTGTCAATTTTCCTTCCTTCCTTCCTTCCTTCCTTCCATCTTCTCTCTTTCTTTCTCTCTCTCTCTCTCCCTCCCTCCCTCCCTTCCTTCCTAAAAACTGAAGGGAGATTCACACAACGTAATATTAATCACTTTAAAATGCACAATTCAGTGGGTACATTCACAGTGTTCTACAATCTCTGCCTCTAATTCTAAAACATTTTTATCACCTCCAAGGAAACTCCCATGCCCATTAAGTAGTCACTTTCGACTCCTCTCCCCTTGCCCCTAGCAACCACCAATCTGTTTTCAGTCTCTGCAAATTTGTCTATTCTGGATATTTGATATAAACGGAAGAATACAACATGCAACCTTTTGTGCCCAGCTTCTTTCATTTAGCATAATGTTTTCAAGATTCAGGTATGTTGTAGCATGCTATCAGTAGCTCATTCCGTTTTATTGCTGAATAGTATTTCATTGTATGTGTATACCAATTTGTTTATCTATTCATCCATTGATAGGCATTTGGGTGATTTCCACATTTTGGCTATTGTGAATGGTGCTGCTAGGAACATCTGTGTATATGTTTTTGTCTGAACTCTTGTTCTCATTATGCCTGGTTTATACCCAGGAGTGGACTTGCTGGGTTGCAATGTCTGAGGGTTCCAATTTCTCCACCTCCTTGCCAAGACTTACTTTTCTTTTCCTTTCCTTTTTGAAAAATGACATCTATCCTAATGGCTGTAAAGTCTTATTGTAGTTTGGATTTGCATTTCCCTAATGGTTGTTGATGTTGACCATGTTTTCTTGTGCTTTGAATATGTTTTTTGAGGGACTGCCCTCTCAAGTTCTTTGTCCATTTTTAACTGGGTTGTGTGTCTTTTGTTGTTGCATTGTAAGAGTTCATTAAAATTCTGTATGCTGGGCCCTTATAAGATATATGATTTGCAAATGTTTTCTCACATGCTGTAGGTTCTCTTTTCATTTTGTTGATAATGAATGTCCTCTGCTGCATAAAAAGTTTTAAATCTTCATGAAGTCCAATTTATCTGTTTTTCTTTTGGTAGTTGTATTGGTAGTGTCATATCTAAGAATCTTTCGCCAAATCCATGAATATTTTTCCCTATTTTTTTCCTAAGAGCTTCATAGTTTTAACTCTCACATTTAGGTGGTTGCTCCATTTGAGTAATTTTTGTATATGTTGTGAAGTAATGGTCCAACTCTTTTTTCTTTTTAAAAAGATTTTATTTATTTGACATAGAGACAGATCACAAGTAGGCAGAGAGGCAGGCAGAGAGAGATGGGGAAGCAGGCTCCCCGTGGAGCAGAGAGCCCAATGTGGGGTTTGATCCCATGACCCTGAGATCATGACCTTAACCCACTGAGCTACCCAGGTGCCCCCAACTTCATTCTTTTGCATGTGGCTATCTGGTTGTTCCAGCACCATTTGTTGAAAAGACTATTCTTTCCCCATTGATAGGTCTTGGCATCCTTGTCTATAATCACTTGACCACAGAAGTATGGGTTTATTTATGGACTTTCAATGTTATTCTATTGGTCTATATTTTTATTCTTATATTGGTACCATAATGATTAGATTACTATCAAATGGTAGTAAGTTTTAAAGAGGTGTGAGCCTTCCAACTTTGTTCTTCTTTTTCCACATGACATAATTTAATCCTAATTATTTCCCTGGTTCCAAATATAGTCACATTGGGGGTTTGGGCTTCAACATATGAATTTTGAGGGACCACAATTCAGTCCATAGCAAGTATGATGTTAGCTGCAGGTTTTTGACAAATGTCTTTTGTCATGTTAATGAAGTGTCCTTCTATTCCTAGTTTGTTGAGTGTTTTTAATCATGACATTTGCCAAATGCTTTTCTGCATCAATTGAGGTGGTCATGTGGTTTCTCCCCTTATTCTATTGAAGTATTATTCTGTGATATATTACACTGGTTGATTTCAGTATTTCAAACGCCCTCGCATTCTTGGGATAAAACTTAAAAAAAAAAACTCACTTGGACCTGATCTATAATCCTTTTACTCTGCTGTTGGATTCCATTTACTAGTATTTTCCAAAGGAATTTTACATCTATATTCATAAGGGTTGTTGGCCTGCAGTTTTCTTTTCTTGTGCCGTCTTTTCTTGGCTGTGGTATCAGTGTAATGCAGACCTCGAAAACTGAGTTAAGAGTTGTTCCCTTATCTTTTAATTTTGGAGTTGCTTGAGAGAAGTTGGTGTTAATTCTTTAAATGTTTGGTAGAACTCAACAATGAAACCAATTATCCTGGACTTTCCTGTGTTTCGTGGTTCTTGATTACTAAGTCAGTCTCATTACTTGTTATGTATCTATTCAGATTTCCTATTTCTTCTTATGCCACTTTTGATAATTCATGTTTCCAGAAATTTGCCTATTTTATCTAGATTACCCAATTGGTTGACATACAAATTTTGCTCATAGTATTCTCTTATGATCCTTTTTATTTCTGTCAGCAGGGTTAATTTATGATGTGACCCATACTTTTTTTTTAAATTTATTTATTTTTTCAGTGTAACAGTATTCATTGTTTTTGCACAACACCCAGTGCTCCATGCAAAACGTGCCCTCCCTATTACCCACCACCTGGTGTGACCCATACTTAAATCCACTCCGTGCAATGTCTGCATTATTAATCATGGGTTATATTGATATATTGGTCATGCTATCTTAGGGTGACTGTGCCTTGAAATAAAAAACTTACGCTTTCTTTGCCCAACATCTGGCTTCCTGGAACATTCAAGTAGTGTTACCATTTGGAGAGATCATAGTCTCTCCATTTTATCATGCATGCCTGACAAACTGAACTCCAGGATATCATGAAGGCTTTAATGAAATAAGGAAGCAGAAATAATGACAAGATCTGCCATTTATGGGGCTCTGAGTATATTCTAAGCACCACACTGAACCTTTGTTTTATGTAGCCTGCATCACAGCTCTCCAAGGTAGGCACTACTTTCACTACTTTTATCTCATATTTACAAATGTGATCAAGGAAATTGAGCCTAACTGAAGTTAAAAAAGGAAAACAAGACTCTTCCAAGATCACAGAATATGGGGCAGAAGTGAGACTTGAACCCAAATCTTTGTTACTAATGTCTAGTCTTCCTTTCATCTGACTATACAGAAATAGTAGAAATTAGTCTTAGTGACTTTCTATAGCCCATGGAGATTTTGGCATTTATTCTTCATAGAGGAGTAAGTTTCTCAATTTTCCCAATGATTAGGTTGGATTGAGAACATATTTGAATTATGGTTATTTCCTCCTTACAAAAAAGAAAAATGTCACAGGATTTTAAAGTTATTGACATCCTTGAGACTTTCTGGGAAGAAGGAAAACTATATTTAATAGTTGAACAACATATTTATTTCAAGGTAAAAAAAGTTACTAAGTTCTAAAAATCTCAATGTAGCATGAAGCACATGAACTCAAGTTATAGAAACAAATATACCATATTTCAGTCTTTAATGACTCAATAAGGTTCTTATTATTCCAAAGTGTATTTTCTTAGGCCAATAAATCCAATAATCTGTCTAAAATGTTCCTTTATTTTCTTTTTATGGCTAAACAATAAAATGAACTCTACCTAAAGATAAATGCATTAAAAGAAGAGAATAAACTTTTAAAGAAGCTCACCATGTTCAAAATTACCAATGTTCTTGCTGTAGACATTGTACAACATTATTTCTGATATTTTTGGTATAAGAGAGGCAGTTTTATAAGTCTTTAGAAGTCTTAGAGCTACAAACCCTATTATGTAGCACACACTTGATCTCACAGTTGAGGGAAAAGGATGGTTGCAATAAAAAAATTCAGGCCCACTATAATTTGGAACATTTGGTGTCTGATTTTAAGCTATTGCCATCTCATTAAAATGTTAGATTTATGATTCGCACTGCAAATGATAATGGAATAACTAAAAAAAATCTGGCATTAAATCAAAGGCTAGTAACAATAACACAAAAACACATACATGAGACAATACAAAAGAAAAAATACCTTTGAATAATTTTAGGCTTCATAAGTTAGCACTTAATGAAATTTCTCTCTAGAGCAGATGGGAGACAATTATATTTTTATGATATATACAAAACTCTTATACTTTTCCTTCAAATATTTCTAAACCTAACTAGGAGAGCAGACAAATTGCTCTAAGCAGATTTTGATGAAGATGAAACTTTGTTCTGTCAACTAGATGTGGGACTGCAAAACACAATAATCTCAAATATTATAATTAGATTCCTTTCATATAAATTATTCTCCATATAACACCTTTGTCCAGGAATCACAGAACATAAATGTTGGTAACTAGGTAGAAGGAAATATAATTTTTCCTAGAAAAATTCTCCTGTGGAAATTCTTCATGCTTTCTCTGCTCTTATGGTTACTGAGAACATATGGCATGTAGAACAGTTAATCACAGTTGCAATGGTAATTCTGAACTCAGACTGTCTGGTTTGAGGCCTGTCTTCACCACGAAGGTGTGATCTTGCAAAGATCCCTTAAGCTCTCTCTTTCTGTAAGAGACAATAATATCTACTACATAGAGTTGTTGTGAGGATTAAATGGGTTATACTAACTTCTTGGAATATCACCCAGCATATGGAAAGCCACCAAAAATATTACTTGTTATGATTATTTTCCTCTAATCTACCTCCATGATCTTTTGCCAAGTTTTCTCTATGCCAGTCTTATCTCTCTCCCTTCCATCAGCTATAGTTGACTACTGTGATCTCTCTCTCAGAAGCTCTCTAACAGGTGACCTCTCTTTGAGGGACATCTAACTTTCCTCTTTTTAAAAAAACTTTAAACATTACTATAATAAGCATCACTGTGTGTGTCTCCTAGAACATATATTGAGTAGGTACATCCAGCTGTTGGTAAATGAACAGATCATAAGATATGTGTTTCCCCAACACTCCATATTGTCTGCTTAAATTTTTCTTCAAAGCACTTACCTTCTCTACTACATATTCTTCACATACATATATATCTTTTACGTATGTATGTATTTTACCTGTCCATGTGATGTATTTTATGAATCCATTTTCATTATTTTCTGTTCCTGTTTTTCTTTTTCTCAATGGAATATACACTTGGGGCAAGGATTTTTATCTGTTTGGCTCAACACAGACAAGGTGTGTGATAGCAAAACAGTGTCATGCACTATGGATGAAAAAGTCAGACTTCACTGTGTACATGTGAAAGCCCAAGATCATTAAGAGGAGGCACACCTCATTCTCTCAGAGTGTCACAGAGAGGCATTTGAGATACTTCTGGATACCATAGGGCTGTGCTCCAAAGGATGAAGTCTGGTCCTTTGTTATGTCTTTTATAGTGAGAATAGCCTTGTGTGTGCCTATTAGTCAATAGGGCTCTGGCACCAAAAAGCCTTAGTACGGGCCGTTTCTGATAGCACCAAGTGTTAGCGCCTGATGATCTTATAAGAAGAGGCTTCAGGCTAAGGGGAAAGTAAGCCTCTTTCTGCCATTCTCATGGAAAGTTAAGCTCAGTGGTTGCATTCAGAGACAGCCTCTTTTACTGAGCTCGAAAAGCCCCCTCCCCTGACCTAAGGGAGGCAAAACCCAAATCTCAAAGGGCTCATTAACAGGTAACCTGAGATTCCAGAATAATTTACCAGACAATTCTGCTTGTTTCTTTTTAGGTGTAATATAGAAAACTAGAACTTACCTTTAAACAGCTTGCATTTTAGTAAGGGGAGACAGCCAAGAGCAAGTCTTAAGTTATAATCATAAGGACAAGAACAACCATTCTCTCCAATATGGAAGTTGCCAATTTTGGCTCAGCCCAGAGTAAAGTTTCTCTGTATGTTATATTCACTTAATCTTTACAAGACCCCTAGGTGGTAAGTATTATATATCCCATATCACATGAAGGAAAAGTGAGGCTGAAAGGGGTTAAGAAGATTTTGTAGGATGCTGTAACAGCAGCTTACAGGTAAAAATGTGAATTTGGAGTTGAACCCAGAACTGTCTGACTCCAAAGGCCATGGTATTTCTAGAATAATAACACAGTGCTCTACCTCAATGAGATGCAGAATGGACATTTGGAGAGAAAGTTATTTAGAGATAAGAAGGGTTAGAAAGAGAGTGAATGAAAGGAGAGATAGGTAAATAAGAAGATAACAGACTTAGTCCAATCAAATGACCTATTAGTTTATGGGGCGCCTGGGTGGCTCAGTGGGTTAAAGCCTCTGCCTTCGGCTCAGGTCATGATCCCAGGGTCCTGGGATCCAGCCCCACATCAGGCTCTCTGCTCAGCGGGAAGCCTGTTTCCTCCACTCTCTCTCTGCCTGCCTCTCTGCCTACTTGTGATCTCTATCTGTCAAATAAATAAATAAAATCTTTAAAAAAAAACAAATGACCTATCAGTTTATGTTTTATTTTCTTAATGTCATTAAGAAAAACTGGGGTGAGTGGGTGGCTGTGTCTGACTCTTGGTCCCACAGGGTCATTGTTCAAACCTTGTGTTGGACTCCATGCTGAATGTAATCCACTCCATGCTTTCTTGTTTATTGTTATGATGTGGCAGAGAGATCTTTCTAAATATGCTGACTTGTTTAGTATCATTTTGATTTTTTAATATCCTCATGAATACTGCCAAAACCTCTTTTACTAGAAACAAAAATGTTGAGAATAACTCTCTGATTTTTTTATGATTTCATTTCTCAACTACTAGTTTTACTTTAGCATAAAAAAAAGAGTATGTGTTCATTTTAGTTAAAAAATCAAAGAGAGCTGATTACGTCCAATGAATATGATAGTTATCCTCTGTTTCCTCTCCCTCACAATACCTCACAATATATATTGCTCAATCAATTAAAAAGTGAACAAAAACCAGACTACCAGTCAGTTGTTTTGCCATTATAAACACAAAAGTTCAATTTGACGATTTGTGTCTTTTAAGTGAATCAGTGTGATGTTTTGACATCAAATATACACTTTCTTATTTCTCTCAGGTGAAATTACATTCAAGGGAAATGGCTCTATTTAATCTAGTTTTTTCATTAATACTAAACAAAGCCCATCTAACTGTGGGGCCCAATGCCCACAGTGACACTGCCACTGTACTCTATTGTCACCATGTGACGTGTCCCATAAATCATTCCGTGAGTTACTCTCTTTGAGAAATCCGGGGTCTCTACACGAAGACTAAATTCCTATTGCCAGATGATGAGCACCTTCAGGGTTAAACCCCAGAATTGCTGATTCATCATTGCTGATTGGAACTTTTACTTAATGTCTTTGTTTGGGTTGGAAAATTTTTTCCCGTGTGGCCAATAAAGGCTGTGAGGAATGCAGTGGTCTTTGGTAGATGGGTCCCATTACGGGCTTCTGCCAACCTTCTTTTAGGGTCTGTGGGATTCCAAAAGAGACACAGGACAGCTGCATAATCCTCCTAAGCATCACATGAGAGACCCCCTAATAATACTAAGCCATAGTATTTAACTCATCAGTAATAATCGTTGGGCTTCAGAATACAGTTGCGTTGTTTAACCAACATAATTTCAAGGAGTCACAGAAAAGCATAATTACTAAGTTCTAATCTTTCAAACATATCTCTGCAGGTCGGGACTGTAGATGTCAACATAATAGTCTTTTCAAACTCTGGGAATGTGTGTGTGTGTGTGACTGTATGAATTTCAATAGCCAGTTTATATTTTCAGGGTTATTGACATCTTTTTTTCTGATGATATAAGGTTGGAAGGAAAGTATTGCAAAGGGAATTTTTAAAGGAAATATGAACTCCAACTAAATAAAGCATGGACATGTTCACTGTAACTCTAACTTCCAGAAAGGGGAAAAAAAAGACTCTGAAGAGCTCAGGTGAAGGAGCTCCTGATGTACTTAGCCACATGCAACATGCTGAACTCTGTATCTATCGTGCTGGCCCCAGCCAAGTCCCTTAACCTTTCTGCTCTTCATATGTACATGAGGATAGAGTAGTAGAGGCTCATATAAAATACTTAAAACAGGTTCCGATGCACAATAATTCGTCAATAAATGTCATCTATTATTATTTTGTAGAAAACAGAAGGAGAAAACCAACACCTCATGGTTATTTGAATTGTTGATCTCTGAAATTTCTCAAAATTTTTTAAAGTTCAGCCTTCGGCTATGTTGCCAGGACTTTCTGGCACTTTGCCTGCAGTATAACATAACTTCAGAGATGCAAATACAGGCTACATAATGGCAGCTTCTTTTCCTCTAAACCTTGGAAGAAAAACCTTTAATGAGCTGCAAAGTTTTACTTATAAAAAATTATTTAAAAACAATCTGGGCAAGATTCAAGCCTGTACTTTTTTAATTCTAAAGGCATTTTTTTTTTTTTAAATCTAAGGTTGGTGCTATTTTTTAAAGCAGTAACCTGCTTTATGTAGACACCAATGCTCTGCATCTTATTTGAATTCTGGTTGCTGTTCTGAGAGCAGATGAAAGGGGGATAAAGATAGATGCAGAGACACCTGTTGGGAGACAAGAGAAGACAATTGTCCTTTCACTGGAGCAGGTGAAAGGTCAAATTCTTGATAATTGAATTTGAGCTTAGACCTAGTATATATGATGATAATTCAGCTGGGATGTGAGAAAGGACGTGCATCAAGATAACCACAGGTTTTGGATTTGAGTAATTTGAAGAATGGACTTGCCTTGCCCTGAGATGAAGACTACATGGGAACTGGTGTGGGAAGGAATGTCAGGAGCTTAGGTTTGGATATTTTGTATGGAGATGCCTCTTGGGCATCAAAGTGGAGCCATGGAGGTATTGGGTAGTAGCACTGTCAGATAAAGCACAGGATGCCCAGCTAAATTACAATTTCCAATCAACCCCAAAACTTCTTTTAGATAAATACAAAACAGGTAACCTCATGGCATATGCTTAGTACTAAAAAAATTATACTTCGCTAGTCAAAAATTCTTATTTTACCAGATGTCCTCCATTTTTATTTGATGAGTCTGGCAATCCTATCAAGCGGGCAGTTGAATAGTGAGTAAGAGGTCAGAGGCTGCCATGATCAACGTAAAAACCATCTTTGAAGTCATGTGATTGAATGAAATCATCAAAGGGGTAAGTTTGGACAGCAGTGAAATTGATCCAAGGGTGGAGTCCTGACATTCAGGGTACAGGTCAGGTCAGGTGATGAGGAGAAATAGTAAAGAATGGTAGGAAGAGAGCAGAAAGTTAGGTGGGAAACCAGAGAAGTGTACACAGTAAGCCTAAACATAGCAAAGGTTGCAAGCAGGAAGGATTGCTTGCATCTGTAGTTGCTGATAAGTGAAGGTTGATGAAGGTGAGGACTGAGAAGGGCTGAATCAAGGAAGACACCCTTAATGATAAAAACAGTTCTTGCTGGATTGAAAATGGTGCTGATTAAACATGTGCTCAGATTTCTTTTGGAGACTGCAAATAGGACAATTATTTCAAGGAGTTTTATAAAGCGAAGGAAAAGAATATGACATCATTCCCTGGAGATGAAAATGAAGTCAAGAGGTTTGCTTTTGTTTTTATAAAAGAAATCACAGAATGTTTGTGTGCTAATCAACATAATCCAAAGAGAAAGAAAACTTAATGATGCAGGAGGCAGAAGGGAGAACGGCCGGAGAAGCATCCACATAAGGAAAGAACGAATAAGGTCTAGAGAGAAAATGAAGGGACGGGCCTGGAGAGAGGTATAGGTCATCCACAGAAACTGGGGAGAGAAGGGTACAGGGATGTGGACAGAAGATGTGGTGGTACTTAATGGATGCTCTCTTCTAATTACTTCATTTTTCTCAGTGAAGAGGAAGCCAGGTAGCATTTTGCTGAGAATGAGGAGTAATGGGAAAGAATAAGAAGCCTATACACCTTTGTCTATTATCTGTCAACATTTTTACAGTTTCATCTTTTCCAAATTTGTTCTTCTGTTATAAAACGTTGATTTTTTTTGTTTTGTTTTTTTTTGTTGTTGTTGTTGTTGTTGTTAAAGAGAGGAAAGTGTGTAAAGTATGGGAAGAGCAGGGAGGGGCAGAGGGAGAGAGAGAGAATCCTAAGCAGGATGCACGCTCAGTGTGGAGCCTGCCCCAGGTCTCCATCTCATGACCCTGAGATCATGACCTGGGCCGGAATCAAGTGTTGGATAGCTACCAACTGAGCTACCCAGGTGCCTCTAAAACTTTCATTTTCTATCTCGTTTCTATCTTGTTTTCTATCTGATTTGTTGGTGTATGTGTCCTATCTCCCCTCAGAGTTGGTAAATTCTCTAAGGGCAATGTTCATGCGAGCTCCTGTGTGAATTCCTAAGCCTTGATCATAGCAGATGAACAATGAAGATTTATTAAGAGAATTAAGTTTTTTTTTAAAATGAAATACACTGTAATCACCATAAACTCTTTTATTTAGGCTAAAAATTATTTCTTTTTCCCAAAGATCTGCTGTATATTGTGAAAGGTTCAGATAAATAGATCAATGCTTTCATATAGCAGTTATAAAAATGTGCATTGTTGAAAACATTGTAAAACTATACTGGCAATGTACACTGAATGAAAAAAAACCACTTCAGTGTGCATAAAATTGTTAAATAGCATAAACATAGCAATTATGGTTCAAAGTGAAAAGAAAAAATTTTGACATAAAGCAGTACAGATTGCAAACAGTAAGCAATATATTCTACAAAGAACTTTAAATATAATTTTAAACATGGAATTTTAAAAATGTTCCCAACCATATTCTTCTAAAATATTAACCAGGTGAAATGATACAGATATTTTCAAAAGAGAACATAAATAATTATTGTCAAGAAATCACCATATATTAGTGGCTAAAACTGTTGATATGCTAACATATTTACAAATAAAATAATAGTTGTATTTGGTAAAAAGATTAGGCATTAACTTCAAAAGTATATATAATTATGGCTCTCTTTATTTTAGAGTATAGATTTAACCACACACTATGCAAATTAAAAAGATATTATATTCAGTGTTTATGTAATTGTGTGGTATTTCCTCTAAAATTATAGTGAAAATATCTATAATTAAATAAATGCTCTCTCCAATTACTGAAAAGTCTCATAAGCTTTTTGCCTCTATAAACAAAGACCTATTGTAACACCCTTATGAGAGTTAGCTATTCATAATAATTTTACACATTTCCACTCTTTTACTTTAAATTTTTTTCTTCCGCCTCTATTCTTTTTAAGAAAGAAGATATAACCAATAACTTTTTTTTAAAATATTTTATTTATTTATTTGACAGACAGAGATCACAAGTAGGCAGAGAGGCAGGCAGAGAGAGAGGGGAAATAGGCTCCCTGCTGAGCAGAGAGCCCAATGCGGGGCTCGATCCCAGGACCCTGAGACCATGACCTGAGCTGAAGGCAGAAGGCTTAACCCACTGAGCCACCCAGGTGCCCCTAACCAATAACTTTTTGAAGATGAGTTTCTACATAGATACACTAATCTTCAAATAATTAGCAATAAGGCCAACGTATTCCTTAAATATTACAAATAGGCTAAATGTTTTTTAAGTTTACATATTACACTTTTTTTAGAGAGGTAGAGCAAGCACGAATCGAGGTCAGGGGATGGGACAGAGGGAGAAGGAAAGAGAGAATCTTAAACAAGTTCCATGCCAAGTGTAGAGGCCAATGCAGGACTTGATCTCACAAACCTGAGATCATGACCTGGGCTGAAATCAGGAGCCGGATGCTTAACTGACTGAGGTATGCAGGCACCCCTACATATTAGACTTTTTTTTATTGTGTTATGTTAGTCACCATACAGTATATTATACTTTTAGCACAAAACTGTTTCAGGTATTTCTAACATAAGATGAGGTTTTAGTTATTTTTAATCAAATCATCGATCTTCCATTTGCACATATATGCCCGATAATGTCAAAGAAGCTCTACATCTAGATCCATTTCCAAACTATTTGATGGGACTATTTTCAAAAGAACCACAGAACAATAAAATAATTCATCAAGTTAAAGTTTAAGCTTATTATAAACAGCTGACTTGCAAGCATGTGACTGCTGAAAACTATCATCCCTGCTCATTTTATTCTATTTACTCTCATTCGATTTGCAAATTCATTCTTCTCATTTCTGGGATTTTTCTTTTAAAAAAGAATTCACGAATAATTCGTTTATTTTTGGTATGATTTGCGTCTGATACATCACACTTAAATATACTCAACAGCTATTATTTCTAAATCTTCAACATCTGTAATATGCCCACTGGCTATGCTTCCTTTGTGGACCTGACATTGTTCGGGGGTCCTACCTTATTTCTGAATTGTGGCAGTAAGCACTACTCTGCCTTCTCTGACTGTGAGAGTTTCACTGGAGTTGCCTATTGTTATTGCTTTCCAGCACTAAGACACAGAGTCAGAGAACACCAGAGCTGGAATGGTCTTCAGAGTCCATCTTGGCTACCCATCTTGCGTTATGGTTGAGGAATGAGGTCCACAGATTGGATTTAACTTGCCACATACACTAAGTAGGGAGAGAACAAGGATGAGAACACAAATCCTATGACTCTTAACTGGGTCCTCACATTTCTATGTGCTGTAGTTTAAAATTTACTTTTCCATCTCCTTTTTATAATAATTGCCCCAAGTTATTCTTTTTTACTCTCCACAAGAGGTTTCATGGTTGAGTATCATTTTGGTTTTCCTTCTTGGGATTATATTCATGTCTATAACCCCAACTTTGGTCTTGCATCAATGCCTACAATATGGGCAGAGAAGCCACCTTCTGGCAACCTGTTTTTGCTTCCCCCCCTTCCCCTGTCCAAACAATGGAGCTATTTACTTTTCTTCTGTGTTCTCTTTGTGTCATGTATTATCTTTGTTATAGCACTCATTGCGCTAGACTCTTATTATTCGTGGAGGTGACTGTTCTTCCTTAGAGATAAAGACAAACACCTAACTGTGGGTTCTTTGTGCCCAGGAAGTCCCCTCAATACTTCCCAGCATTGTTTAAAGGCCCATGCACAACCACAGACCACGTCCAAAGGCAATAATTTGTGGCCACCCATATTTTTGTCTTATGAAACTAGAGTATCTTATCCACCTGAAAGAGGGTCAGAAAATCTCTTTTCCCCACGTCAGAGGGCTCAGTGCCCTGTAGAAAATCAAACCGTTATCTCATTTGTACCCAGGGGCTACTTTTGGAGGTGGCCAAAGTGCAACTGTTTAGTTCCTTAAGCTTTTCTTTCTATACTAATTCAGAGCCTGCAATCCGAGGAAGTGTTCAAGGCGGAAAGAAGAATGGAAGAGGCTGATGGCGGACTGCTGTATTCTGGGGAGTATCATCTTCCCCAGTATTGTGCTGCCAGCAGGAATAGATGCAGGAAGAGTCCTGGAAACGGGATAAGGTGGCTCTTATCATTTCTAATATATATCTGTTTTTTGGAAACTTGAAAAACTAAACAGAAAGCAATGGAGATCTGCATCAGTTCAGCAATAACCCAAGGACGATGCCATATGAGAATTGGCAAGAACCACTCCCATTAACCTTCCATTTAGTTGTAGAAGGTTCTTTGGCATTATGTTTCATACCATCCTAAATGCCCAGAAGAAGTTGACTTTCCTGAAGGGGGATAGGGTGGGAAATGTGTTTTAGACAGAGGAATCCGAATGCAGTTGCCCGCTGACCATTGAGCCCAGTGGGTAAGTATTAAGCATCCTATTTATCTGGAGTCATTCAGCCTACGTGTCAATCTCAGATTTAACACTTTTTAGTTACATGGTTTCAGATAGTTGGTTGGTGCCTTAACTGAGGTTCCTCAGTTTCCTCTCCTGTGAACTAAAAATAATAATAATCCTGTGACAATGAAAAATGACTCACTCCATGCCAGATCTCTGGGTCTAGAACATTATACAATTGTTATTTTATTTTTACATATACTTTATAAGTCAATTCTAATACTTGCTCCATTTTACATAGGAGTAAACTGAGGTTTAGAAAAGTTAACTAACTTGGTCAAGGTCATACAGCAAGAAAATGGTAGAGCTGGGGTGTGAACCAAGTCTGCTTTCCTCCAAGCCCCTACCCACTGTGCTATAACCAGCTCAGTTAAAGAGGCAAATATGGAACCCCCCATCACAGCCCTTTTACTTGCTAATATGCATTCCAGTGGTAAGAGATATTATTTGGCATGATTTTGAGATATGCATGTGTATCTAAAATCGTGACAAGGGAGATTACTGAGTGGGGCATAGCTCAGTTACTCTTGTTTGGTTCCTGAGATGCTCTGATTGCCTACATTGTAACGTTAGGCAAGGTTCTTACCTAATTGTATCCTCTTTTCCTCATCTTAAAAACAGAGTAATATGAAATAATAGCTATTGTTATCTTATAGTAAATGTGGGCTTAAGACTTAAGGATCTTCTTCCTTGCCCTGCCCAGGTCTCATTTCAAAGTGGGATAGCATTTTTGCTTTACAGTTTTTACAAGATAACATGAGCAAAGTGGTATGGAGAGGGTTTATACCTGGTATCATTTAAAAATATTATGAAAGCTTGTGTTAGAAATAATCACACTTTTTAAAATAACAAAAATGCCTCACTATTTGAAGAAAGCTGTGTATTGTCATTTTTCTTGTCATAATCCAAAAGACCATGTCTGGAATATAATAGATGTTTCTTTAGAGATATGTATTACTGCTCAAGAATTAGATGGAATAATAACAAAACAATGCTAGGTAAAAAAACGATTTTCTAGTGTAACAGTTTATTTTGTAATGATGAATCTTACAGTAAGATTTTCAGGATCTAAGGATAACAGATACAACTTGGCCAGTTTTGCAAACTATATAACGTATTAGTTCTTAGTTTAAACTTTGTAAAGTCCTTATTAATGAACCAGGTCCTTTTGAAATTTTATCTTTTTAATACATTAATGTAAAATGAAATTGAAGATTTGATTCAAAATTTTTACTTGTCTGAGTATAAAAGAGGATATTGTTATAATCTTTGTATATTAATTATAATGCAATTATTATTTGTTCATTAAATTACCACTGTTCCCAAAGTTGTAATATTTTAAAACCACCTCCAGAAAACCAAGCAAAGGCCAATTAAACATCATATGGTGTGTTAAGGAAATCATGCCGTGTTCCAAGGTATTACTTACAGAAAAAGAAACATTTATTTAAATGTCCCATATGAATAGCCTGTCTTAAAAACCAGTGTTACAGCCTGGATATACTCAAGCAATAATTTGGTGATAAATATTAGATTGGTTACTCTCACCAAATACAAAGGAAAGCCTTTAAATTTATTTCCTATTAGGCATATACACTAGTTTATGTTTATCAGCTTTCTTCCAAATTGATAAATCTTACTTCTCATAAACTCTATTTTGTATGATAAGGGACAGACCTGATCCAAACCCAAAACAAAAGCCACACAAACAAACATTATTTCTGTAGCCTCTGGAATTAATCAGATACATGGATTAGACCATTTTGGAAACCGAAGACATTAACACACTTTCTATAAGATACTTTTGTTCCATCTCCATTTATTTCACCAGCACAGGGGAAATAAAAATAGCCAGAAGTAGCCAGATCACTGAAAGTAGTATTTCTCAACCGATGGTCCGCAGGTGGGAATCACCTGACAGGTTAAAATTGCCTATTTCTGGGCCTCACCCTAAATTCGCTGAAGCCTCATGAAAAGAAAAGCACAAATGTTCCCCTAGAGGAACTAGGAGCTGTAAAGTTTGGGTTGGGGGGTGGGGGTAAGCTAATTGTGTAAGCAATTTGCTCATGGAGCCTCTTTGTGTGCATTACTTTGCCTTTTATTAAAAAGGGGGATTATGTCTAAACACCTTACATTGTTGTTAGCTAGGT
Organism: Meles meles; assembly: GCF_922984935.1. NCBI lineage: Eukaryota > Metazoa > Chordata > Mammalia > Carnivora > Mustelidae > Meles > Meles meles. Next base: position 64,522,263 of record NC_060066.1, read on the forward strand.
CATCTCCTGGTATACAGTGAGAGCTCAAATCAGGTTAAATGTTTTAACTGCAAAGATCTTAGACTGTCTGAGAGACATATAAAATCATTACCCTAGATTCAAAAGACTGTGGGATGCCGGGAAATTTGAAATGATTAGGACAGGGAAAACAATGCACAATGAACGGATGGTTTAAGGTGGGATCTCAATGCTTCTTTTGAGAAACTGATGTTTCTTTGTGATTCCACCTTAAACCATCCGTTCACTGTGCACTGTATTTCTTATTCTAATCATTTCAAATTTCCTGGCATCCCAAGGTCTTTTGAATATAAGATAATAAATTTATATGTCTCTCAGACAGTCTAAGGTCTTTGTGGGGTTTGGAGAATCCTATAAGCACCTACAGGAAATGAACTTCTGGCCTTACAATTGTTTTCTGGGGTCTTCTTAACAAATAGTTAAAAAAAAAGGAATCCTGTCTATTTGCCAGATTTAAGAACACATCTCACTAGACATTCCTTCTGTAAAAGAAACTTGCCTGAAGCCAGGATTAAACTTTTTTTTTTTTTTTTAACATGCTAGCCGGTAATAGTAAGACTTTTTTAGATGAGATAGTAAAATTCTTTTTTAGCAAAATCTACTCAGAGTTTGGTCTTGTTTTACTGTGCAATGAAAACTCTCAACTGACACATTAAGCTTAAGGCAATAATCAGAAACACAGATATGATTTTTGTATAAAGATTGCCATGTTAATCATAGTATCAAAGATGGAAATAGCATTAGTGATTATGGCATCACATGGATCCGAAAAACACCACAGATAGTCCAAGCAATATTTAGTGGCATTGGAAAATAGATTATAATGTTTTTTCAATTCTCAGTTGTATATAGAGGATAGGATCTGAATTTTTAATATGTATATACATATATATACACACATATATTTAAATATATGTTAAAAAGCAGATGAATATTAAGAATGTTAACAATTCTTATCTCTTAATTTTAGATAACTTAAAATTTGTTTCTCATTATCTTTCTTTTTTTTATATATATTTTATTTATTTGACAGAGAGAAATCACAACTAGGCAGAGAGGCAGGCAGAGAGAGAGGAAAGGAAGCAGGCTCCCTGCGGAGCAGAGAACCCGATGTGGGGCTCGATCCCAGGACCCTGAGATCATGACCTGAGCCGAAGGCAGAGGCTTTAACCCACTGAGCCACCCAGGCGCCCCTCTCATTATCTTTCTAAATGTTCTAAATAACTTACAGTGAAGAACAAGTCTTTTATAAGCAGGAAAACATGTGTTTATCAGGAAATTGAAAACTTTATGAGAAAGCAACTAGGAATCCACTTAAGACTAGTCAGGATGCTGGAAGAATATACAGAAAAATTAGTGATTAATAGCAACATCTTCATCACTTTGGATAAGGCAGGGGAAGAGCCCTGTCCTTCCACACCTGACATGTGATGTGGGATTTCTACACTTACATGGTAGGAAGCAGAGCAAAAGGGAGAACTCCATGTCCTTAGCTGACATTCTTTTTTCTTTTCCTCTTCTATCAGGGGACAGAGAGGGAGTATATACTGTTGGAATTCCGTTTCAAAGGATAGGGAAGTGGACATAATGAGGGTAAGACTAGGAGTAGGATCATGGCACTGGCATTTTCAGCAAGGCTAACCCAAGGCACATGACTCAGCCCCCAGCTCAGCTTTCCAACTGCAGGGTTTCCTGGCCCCACATCCTGATGCCTGTGAGTTACTCTTCTGTTAAAGTGAAATATTGAGCCATATGCTAGAATCATATACTTTACTCTCAAAATATTTGACCAACAAAACAGGATTAAAATTGTGTTGGCAAATGTGGGTTATAATGGTTTTACCTATTAGGAGCTATTCATCTGTATTTTTTTTTTTTATCATTTCAGATGTTGTTTGTGGAAGGCGAATGTGGTTACTTGCCAAAATCTACATTATGTCATCTGGTCTGTTCTATAAACAGATTACACACACTGTACAGACAAGCTGTGAGCTGTGGTTAGCTAATTATGTTTAATGCAAATACACACACATGTACAATTCATTTTATAGGGATCAATTATAAGTGCTAGATTTTAGTTACAAGAGCTTTTGGAAATACCTCATCATAGCAGTATACCAGAGCCATTTGACAGATTTTTTTTTTTTAACGAATAAAAACCATTTGGAATATCATATACAAAACTGATTTTTGAGAAAGAATTCACTAATTACACAAGTATTATGAAAGAATTTAGTAAAATACAATCTATATTACACATAGGTTTAATCCAGGTACATCTGTTGCCAAAACATAGCATTTCTATTTTTATTTCAAATCTAGCACATAAACTGTTTCCAAATACACTCATTTGACTATTAAAGCTAAACTATGAAGCATAGCGTTTGCCCTGGCAGCAAATAATTTAGACTAAAATTTAAGGATAAAAGACTTTTGTTCTTCAAAAAAGTTTAAAAAAAATCTCATCACGTTGAACAAATGGCGAAGTTTGTATGGTTCACTTGAACTTCTGTCTATTGCAACAGATGCTTCTCTTTGTGGACTCAATGTCTGTTCTCTTTCCCTGTGGTGATATAACCTGACTTCGATGGAGGTAGTATGTAACCAGGTGCAAAATTACATCTCTTAGCCTCCCTGGAAGGTACAGTGGCCATGTGGTTATTCTGGCCAATGAAATGAAAGGGGAAGCTTCTGAGAGTTCGAAAAATCTTTCTAAAAGAGAACCCATTCGCTAGTCCATGACTTTTATTCTACTTTTTCCTCCCCAAAATGCTAAATGTAGAGAATCCAATCAGTGAATATGGGGCGACAGCCATGAATCTAAATATTGCCCCACAGGGTACCAGATGGAGAGCTGAGTGGTGCTGTGTCATTGATGGCATCCCAGAGTCACGAATACTGGGTGTGAGCTGCGTTATCTCGGGGAGTCTTGTTCCATTTTTTTGATTTTTAAAAGTTTTGGAAATTTAATCTATTAAACTGAGTGTCTGTGATTTGGATATCCTCTAAGATGAGGCAAAAACACATTCCTTCCTCACGGAAGTGCCAATTATGATTGTTAGCAGAAATTTATTATTTAGTAGATGTTAAAGTCACTTAAAAATTGATTGTTCCCAATTTATGAAACGTTTGGCTGACTCAAAAATCTAAAGAATTTCTTCTTCTTACCACTAAACACATTGATCCTTTGGTTTTAGAGGAAGACTTTTTTTTTTTCTTTTTTTTTTTTACTTCTGAAGACTATTTTTCCATATTACAGACTCTTCTTTATAAACCATGGTTCCTTAATACAGACATTTGTGAATGGGCTTCACGTATCCTAAAGCTGTCTATCAGCACCAGTATTGTAAAAGACATTTAATGCCATAGATTGATGTTTATCATGAAGGTGTTCATGTTCCTCTTTTTTTTTTTTTTTTTTAAAGATTTTTTATTTACTTATTTGACAGAGAGAGATCACAAGTAGGCAGAGAGGCAGGCAGAGAGAGAGGGAAGCAGGCTTGCTGTTGAGCAGAGAGCTCGACGTGGGACTCGATCCCAGGACCCTGAGATCATGACCTGAGCCGAAGTCAGCGGCTTAACCCACTGAGCCACCCAGGCGCCCCTCATGTTCCTCTTTAAAGGAAAAAAATCTCAGTGGTAACCATTGCCACATGTTCTATAGCCTAAAGAATTTTATAAGGATTTCCACTGGAATTCATTCCTAATATGAAACTCAATGAATTAAAACATCTGAATTCTCATATCTGATTCATAAATTAGTTATTAAAGCCCAGAAATTTAGTGAAATATCAAAATCAATACTTATGTGGATAAAATTTCAGTGTACTTTGTTCAGCGTCTCCTTGGAGAAATCATTGGCCACCACAAAATGGAGATAATGACTTTTATCCTACTCTACCATAATTACTTCATGTTTTACAACTATGCTTCAAGATCAAACTAGGCAAAAGCTAGGTTTACAAATTAAATGAATTCTGAATACTTCTCTGTATAATATTGGTTTTCTTGTTTTTTTTTTAATTTTGGAAATACGAATTTACTTCTCTATTAATTCATTCTTATATCAATATTTTAAAAACTGCTTTGTTCATCATATCTAATCTAATAACTTATGCAATGCTTCATTACCATCATCGTTACTGAACATGTGTGATGTAATTGGATAGTCCTGGTAAGTGATAAGAAGGGGGAACCACAAAGCCAAAATGAGGAGTGAAGGCATGCATCCCTTACTTATCATCAGCATTTCATTTTTCATAGTTCTGTTCATCTATCAAAGGCAGTATGGTGAGTAATTTCAAATGCCAAACTTAAGTGTGCTGGATGAAAATTGGGGTAGGTTTATAATCACCAAACAGATAGGGAAAGTATTAACCTTTAAAAGCTTTGCATTATGAATCTCCACCTGGATCACATAAAATATGTTCTATCATCAGACTTTTTGATTTTAGACTTTCTGGTGGCATATAGTGAAAAATTGTAGTTTGAGTCTGAATTTCCCTGGACTGTAGATGTTGAAACATTGGACTGACAACACTTCTGCTTTTGTAGGATTCCTAACTTACAGTTCTCTTCGGTTAGGCATATATTAATGATGTTTGTTATCATCATTTATTCCTTCTCTCTCTGTCCAATCCCCTCAGTTTTCTACAGTTCTCCCAGCCCTCACAGATGGGCAATGATTGAGTCAGGATCTCTATTACGAAATGGTACTTCCTTAGAGGTTAACACTAATAAATTCTAATAAATTAGAGGGAAAAAGAAATTATTTCCTTAACATGAAAGAAATATGTGCTTACAAATTCATGCAGTTCACAAAGACATAAAATTGAGGGTGAAAACTGCTCTATGGGCTTATTCTGGAGTGTCCATTATGTTATTTCTAGATAACAACAACAACAACAACAAAAAACGCTCAATGCTTTTATGTTTTATCAAGGTTTGGAGGGGTCATTTCCATCCATATCGTTACATAAAAATACCATGTCTATTGTTCTTTCCACCCTCAATCATTCTCAGTCCACCTGGATATATATTCATGCTTACCTTCAGAACTTCAGAGCCACACTTAAAGTTCTGTCCTCCAGTAAACGTGTCTGGGCCACTGTAGTCTCTCTTCTATGTTTTCTCTAATTACTCTGGATTTTCCACTATTAAGTTACTTGTCAAATTGTGTAGTGAGCACCAGTTCATATATCTGACTCCACAACAGACCTGTAAATACTTAAAAGAAGGAATACAGGGCACCTGGGTAGCTCAGCTGGTTAAGCGTCTGCCTTCAGCTTAGGTCATGATCCCAGGTTCCTGGGATCGAGTCCTGCATCAGGCTCCTTGTGCAGCTGGGAGCTTGCTTCTCCCTCTGTCTGCTGCTCCCCTGCTTATGTTTGCTCTCTCGCTGACAAGTAAACAATAAACAAGATTTAAAAAAAGGCATACATTCTACAAATTATTACACCCCTAAATTATAGCATAGTATTTAGCATCAGAATAAATTAAATTAAATTCTCATTTTAGCTAATAACATTAATATCTTTCTCATTTATGGTTTGCCTATTTCTTGGCCACAGGAGATCAGTAGAAAGAAAAGTATTTATTTTCCTTGTTTTCAACTTATGCATGAATTAGTTATCCAAGTAGATTGTGAGCAGGGTTAATTTGGCATTTAATTCTGTCTTGCATAGATTTCAGTACAGATTTTTTTTAAGGTTTTATTCATTTATTTGAGAGAGAGCACAAGCAGAGAGAGAGGGAGAAGCAGGCTCCCTGATGAGCTCCATCGCAGGGTCCTGAGATCATGACCTGAGCTGAAGGCAGATGTTTAACCAAATGACCCATCCTGGTGCCCCAGTACAGTTTCTTGTTACTGTAAATCGTCAATAAATGTTAAATGAATAAAAGAACAAAAATTGAGCAAAGAAACAAAAAAATTCAGAATAGTACTTACCTTTCAATATACTTAAGTAAAATTAAGCATAGAGAGAAAAGAATAAGAACCATTTCTGAGAGCACAATCCTTAAATATTTTAAAATAATTATTACTTAGATTTCAGTTATTTATGATGGAATTTTGGAAATGAAATTTCCCTTGAGAAGGGAAATAGATTTGGCATGGCCTCATAGTGGCTGAGAGGTAGTAATTAATTTAAGTTTTAGAGTATCTTTAGATCATGATGGTTTTATCTGTGATCAGTATCAGTATTTCTCTTCTAATTATGAATAGTACATGCAAGCTTAGAATTTTTTCATCTTTCAGTGTTAGATTCAGATTATACAAAATTTTTTATAAATACAATAATTTCTGTATTTCATGGACTTTAATATAAAAAGTGTTCATAAAAGAAAGCATAGAGGATGAAACTGAATCCTCTGTTTTAAATTCTCACTGGTCACAAAAGAGAAAGCAGGCCTACGAAAGGAATCAAGCTTAGAAATTTTTCAACATACTTATTTAGAAGATTTTACTGTGTGACTAGTTTGATTTCAATAACATTAAAGATCTAGAATAAATAATATTTAAGAGATTTCAGAGAAACACACACAAAAAAAGAAATTGTTTCAAATGTCCTTGACAATTATAGTTCTTCACTTTATACTCAAATTATTCTATGTTGAGAAGAAGAAAAAGATAAAATAATGTAAAAATACAGAAAAAAGAAATGATATACTAATATAATAAAATCCTGAACATCTCTTCCATAACAAAATTTATATTCATTTCAGTCTAGTATTTTATGGTTGATCTCTAGATTACTATACATATATATGTGTGTGTATATATTTTATCTATATAAAATATATATATGTTAGATATATATATCTATATAGAGATATATATAGTATAGATATATATAGTGTTATATATAATATATATAGTGTTAGAAATATACTAATTTTTCCAATATCAAGTATAATCATTGAGACATATTATCCATCAGTAGCTAATTCTATTCAAAGGCAAAAATCCCTAGTTACCTGCCCTTTTAAACTATGTAGTCCTCAGGTGGCTTTGCCATGGATAATAACAAGACTCCCAGGCTGCTTTCACTACTGAATCATGAGATGTTATCTGCCATTAACATTAAAGCTAGTTCATGAATTGGAAGAACAAATTTTGTTAAACTGTCTATGCTACTCAAAGCACTCTATACATTTAATGCAATCTCCATCAAAATACCAATGGCATTTTTCACAGAGCTAGAACAAACAATCCTAAAATTTGTCTGGAACCACAAAAGACCCCAAATCACCAAAACAACCTTGAAAAAGAAAAGCAAAGCTGGAGGCCTCACCATTCCAGACTTCAAGTTATATTACAAAGTTGTAGTGATCTAAACAGTATGATACTGAAACAAAACAAGATACATAGATAAATGGAACAGAATAGAAAACCCAGAAATGAACCCACAACTATAAGGTCAATTAATCTTTACAAGAAAGACTATCCCAAGGGAAAAAGACAGTCTATTCAACAAATGGTGTTGCGAAAACTGGACAACAATATGCAAAAGAATGAAACTGGACCACTTTCTTACACCATACACAAAACTAAATTCAAATTGTATGTGAGACAGGAAACCATCAAAATCCCAGAGAACACAGGAAGTAACTTCTCTGACATTGGCCATAGCAACCTCTTTCTAGGTATGTCTCCTGAGGCAAGAGAAACAAAAGCAAAAATAAACTATTGGGACTACATCAAAATAAAAACCTTTTGCACAGCAAAGAAAACAATCAACAAAATTAAAAACAACCTATGGAATGGGAGAAGATATTTGCAAATGACATATCTGATAAAGGGTTAGTATCCAAAATATATTTTAAAAAATTTATAAAACTTAACACCCCCAAAATGAATAATCCAATTAAAAATGAGCAGAGGACATGAGTAGACATTTTTCCAGAGACGACATACAAATGCCTAGCAGACACATCAAAAGATCTCTCAGTATCACTGATCATAAGAGAAATACAAATAAAAACTTCAGAGATCTCACTTCACACCTGTCAGAATGGCTAAAATCAACAGTACAAGAATGGGTGCTAGCAAGGGTGTAGGAAAAAAGGAATGCTCTTGCATTGTTGGTGGGAATGCAAACTTGTGCAGCCATTATGGAAAATGGTATGGAGGTTCCTGGAAAAGTTAAAGATAGAGCTACCCTAAGACCCCAGAAATTGTACTACTAGGTATATCCCCAAAGAATACAAAAACACTAATTCAAAGGGATACATCCACCCCGATGTTTATAGCAGCATTATCTACAAGAGCCGAATTATGGAAGTAGCCCTAGTGTCCACTGACTGATGAGTGGAGAAAGAAGATGTGGTGTTGGGGTGCCTGGGTGGCTCAGTGGGTTAAAGCCTCTGCCTTCAGCTCAGGTCGTGGTCCCAGGGTCCTGGGATCGAGTCCCGCATCGGGCTCTCTGCTTGGCAGGGAGACTGCTTCCTCCTCTCTCTCTGCCTGCCTCACTGCCTGCCTCTCTGCCTACTCGTGATCTTTGTCTGTCAAATAAATAAATAAAATCTTTAAAAAAAAAAAAGATGTGGTGTATATACAATGGAATATTACTCAGCCATAAAAATGAATGAAATCTTGCCATTTGTAACAACATGGATGGATCTGGAGAGTATTACTCTACGCAAAATAAATCAGTCAGAGAAAGAAAAATAACATATGCTTTCACTCATATGTGGAATTTAAGAAACAAAACAAATGAGCAGAGGGAAAAAAGAGAGAGGCAAACCAAGAAACAGACTTATAAATATAGAGAACAAATTGATGATTTCCAGAAGGGAGGTTGGGTATGTAAAATAGGTCATGGGGATTAAGGAGGGCACTTGGCTGTGATGAGCACTGGGTGTTGTATGGAAGTGTTGAATCACTATCTTGTACAAAACTAATACAATACTGTATGTTAATTAATTGGAATTTAAATAAAAATTTCAAAAAAATTAAATTAGTCCCCTTAGATAAATGTGACCTTGGATTAACTTGTATAATTTGAAAAATTATTTATCCTTTGCATTTTTTCATCAAATGACTACCTCTTGGATGTGAAACGGCTTTGATAACCACACACCGCATATCAATGACATTGTTGCTATGACATTGCTGTTATGCGTGTCAGATATGTCTTAGGTTTAGACATTCTGAACACTAACATTTGGGAAAGAACAAGTCGGTAATACACTGTCATGGGTTGCATTGCAATATTCTGTGTAGTCTGTAGAACGTCATCTCCACAAACAGCAAATTATAGAGTCAACCTTTTTTTTTTGTAAGTATTTTAATATTTCCTGAGTGTGATTTTATTAGAATGAACAACTCCCAGAGTAATTGCACCAGGGATGGCAGACAACCCTGCTTCCTGGAAAGATCCAATAAAGAAGGTGCAGTGTGGTGTTTAGTTAAAAGATTACCAATCCAGTGAGTCAGAAATCCAAGAATTTAATATCCTGGTCCTAATCCAGCAACAGATAAGCTAGATATCTTTCCTTGAGTGATATGTTTGCTACCTATTAATATTGTGCTTTACTATGGACAGAATTGTTAGGTCTAGGTCATCAACTGAGATAAATTTTACAGATCCAAACTATTACCAGTTTCTTTCAGTAGCTAAAAGTAGAGCAGAATGCTCTTCTACTATCTATTATATTCAGTTCTCTTGCTACCAAAGCATTCAAGTGTAAAATGAGTTTATATCATAGACAAAGTACCCTGCTTCTCCATGATTTGCAAGGAGACCACAGTGGTTTGAAGAAATCATTGCTTTCGATTTCTAGGCTGTTTCACCTCAATTGGCAATCACTTAAACTCTCTCGCTATTAACTCATTTAACTGTAAATTAAGAGTATTTCACTTGAAAACTCTTAAGGTCCCTTCCTACTCCATTTTGCTATGGGACATTGAATCTCTCCAGAATGTACTAGCACTGGAGCATTACACACTAAATTGTATGAACAAAAACAGACCGGTGAGATTTGTTACAGGAATAAATACAGAGTTTTTGAAAATATAAAAATGACCAAGCAGCACATGATGGATGCACAACATCCATAGTCACTGGGGAGAAGAAATTAAAACTACCATGAGATACCACTTCACATGCACTTGAATGGCTGTCCTCAAAATATCAAACATCAACAAGCATCGGTGAGAATGTGGGGGAATTGGAACCATAATACATTGCTGGTGGCCATGTCAAATGGTGCAGCCATTTTGGAAAATAGTCTAATGGTTCCTCAAGATGCTAGAGATGGAGTCACTATAGGGTTCGGCAATCCCATTTGTAGGTATATACCCAAGAGAAATGAAAACATCTGTCTGCATAAAAACTTGTCCATGAATGTTCCCAACAGTATTATTCATAACAGCCAAAAAATGGAAACACTCCAAATATCCATAAACTGATGAATGGATAAACACAAAGTGGTATAGACATGTGATGGCATATTTAAACAATAAAAGGAATGAAGTACAGATAATATGCTGATACAACACCAATGAGCCTTGAAAGCCTGACACAAAGTGAAAAAAAGCAGTTGCAAAAGACCAATTATTGCCTGATGTCAGTTTTATGAAATGTCCAGCAAATCCATAAGGACAGAAAGTAGCATAGTTAAATAAAGTACAGAAGCCATAAAGTGAGTCTTATGCAGGTATTTTTGAATGGTTTTAAGGACAACTTAAAAACATGGGAAACTGTTCTGAAACATTTAGGGGGACAAAAGTTGGGTACAAAATTTTATACAAGAAAGAAACGTTGCTAGAAAGTTCTGTTTTAAAAAGATAATAGATGTATCTAAAATTCTTTTACAATTCTAGTCAATTTTATTACACTGGAAATAAATGTTACTTTAATGTTCTAACATTGATCTGAGGCCACAATCTTTATTATGAAGCATTTCAAAAGAGAATATAGTATCTGAAATAAAGTCATGCAGTCTTTTTAATAACAAAAACAGAAAAATTGAAAATTTTTAACAGCTTTAATGGAACACTAAATGTGCTTTTTTTCCTCTGAATTGAGACAGTGACTATGCAACATTATTTTTATTTAAAAACTCCAGAAATGTAATTATGCCCTATACAACCAAAACCATACTTCAACAAATTTTTATTGATTACTTAATAATTGCTAGTTACTGCTAGACCCAGCAAATGTATACAATAGAATCACTGACCCCCGGGGGTGGGGGGGAAGAACGCGTAAAAACAAGGAATTGTCAATGTGTATGAATGGTGAAATAATGTAATTTTGTACAACTGAGGAAGATATAAGGCACCGAGAAAAAGCAAAATTATTTTGAGGGCATAACAGAGATTGTCAGTGATTGCTTATGGGAGATGACGTTCGGAGAGGTTATTTAAAATCAAGTAAGAATTCTAAAGTCCAAATAAGGAGGACTAGAACTTCAAGTTCCAGGGAACAACATGAAAAAAAAAAAAAAACAGTTGGACTGAAACCATTCTGAGATCAGTATTGTTGTAGAAAGATGTCTGGCAGTAAAGGGATGGAAAATGAAACATGAAAAGTAAAAAAAAATGTAAACGATAGTGGATATTATATATTTTAGGATTTACTTTGCCTAAATGTGTCTATAATTCAAAATAATATTGACATACAGAAGTTGCTTTCTCTCATACATAAGTTATTACCTGTGGAAGCCAGTCTAAGGTAAGTTTGGAAGGTCTGATCCTTTAAATATAGTTTCTCGGGGCACCTGGGTGGCTCAGTGGGTTAAAGCCAGTGCCTTCTACTCAGGTCATGATCCCAGGGTCCTGGAATCAAGTCCTGCATCGGGCTCTCTGCTGAGCAGGGAGCCTGCTTTCCTTCCTCTCTCTCTCTCTCTGTCTGCCTGCCTCTCTGCCTACTTGTGGATCTGTCAAATAAATCTTTAAAATAAATAAATAAATATAGTTTCTCTCTTGCTGGCTCACTGTCTTTAGCATCCCACCTCACAAATTCAAAGAGCGGATGTGGCTCCAACTGTCATACTACAATCTATTTATCCGGAAAGAGAGAGAGATGAAGTAGTACACTCTGCCTCACTTTCAGGACGTTTAGCAGAAATGGTATGTGACACTTTCTTCCATTCCATTGACCAGAACTGAGGAAAATGGTCACAATGAACTACATTTAACCTTCAGTGAGGACAGCTGTGTGCCTCCTAAAAATGGGGGCGGGGATCTATTGCCTAAAAAAAGAGGGAAATGGATAATTAGAAGACAACAGTGGTATGTGGCAGCCCAACCTAGGAATCTTTTAATGAATTGCTTAAGAAGAATAGAGAACTGTTGGGTAGGTTTTAGGTGGAGAAATATGATCAGATTTGTTCTTTTAAAATACCAAGGTGCAAAGGATGGATTAGAGAGGCAAGTGGAAAAAACAAACAAACCGACTGAGAGGTCACTGTGACCCAGACAAGAAATGCACAAGGACAGTGTGTATAGAGAAGAGACAAGGGGTTTCCAAAATAATCAGAGGATAGAATTAAAAGGACCCAATGACTGATTGTCAGAGGGTGAGGGAAAGAGAGAAAGAGATGACAATTTTAGAAAACATGGTATCATCCAATAAGACAGGAAATTATTAAGTAGATTCCAAGAGTAAGAATAAAGCATCTTGATTGAGCAGAGGTAACTTTTACACGTGGATTACAGTTGCTGGGCTCTTGTGTGTTTATGTGAATTTGGATGCTTTTTCAGAGGGACTATAAATTTTCTCAACTTAAACTGCTTTAATCTCAGTAGAACAAATCTATGATTTTATTATAATTTTTAAAAGATTTTATTTGTTTATTTGAGAGAGAGAGAGAGGTCACAAATAGGCAGAGAGGCAGGCAGAGAGAGAGGAGGAAGCAGGCTCCCTGCCGAGCAGAGAGCCCGATGCGGGGCTCAATCCCAGGACCCTGAGATCAAGACCTGAGCCAAAGGCAGAGGCTTTAACCCACTGAGCCACTCAGGTGCCCCTTCTTTCTCTTCTAAAGTCCTGTGTGTCTTTCTACCATTTTACCTTCCTCACAAGTCCTGCTCATTTCTTCTTTTTTTCAGACTCATCTTTAGGCTGTTAGTTAACCAATTCCAAGTAGCTTTTGCCTGAGGGAACTGGTAGGGGAGTAGAAGTTAGGAGTGGGAGGATGGGGGTTTGTGGCTTCAGTTCCTAGGAGGATGGAATGAAGAAACACTGACCCTCCAGTTCCCTCCTCAGAATGAAGGACAGCAAATCTTTCTCTGGGGGCTGACATTGATCGTCTGGGCTGCAACTGTCTCTTTTTGCCCTTTTTAACTAGAAATGCATTCTCTTATCTTGGATTGGAGACCCAGAAAGTTTGGGTGATGGTGGGAGAGACATCTCCAAACTCCCACACAAACTGGTCTAGAAATATCAGGCATTTAATGTGTTGCACAGAGAAAATGCTCTTTCTCTCTTTTGTGAAACTAAACCCCATCCAAGAAATATGATTTAGCAGAGGTGTTTTCTTCCAGGAGGAACACTTAGTCAGTTAATATATGTATATGAGTGTCTGTCCAGTTAACACTGGATAAAGTGGCACCAACTATTTTCCTTATAATCTGGAATGCTAATTATGGCCTTCTGTGGAGAAATTATTATCAGAGGCATATACTCAAAACCTTCTTATAGTCAAAATCTTTTCTGAGGGCTCTTGCCTATATTGCAGTATTTCAAAAACTAACATCTTATTCTGAGTTTTCTGTACACTACACAATTCTAGAATTTATATCAATAAACTAGATTACTGGAGCTAACATGACAGAACAATTTCTAATCACCTTTTTTCAGATTAAAAAAAATTTCCTTTCAGTGAACTTTTCTCCTGTTTAATTAACAACTGGCACTCTTACATCTGGAAGTATCTAGCTGATATCTACAGATTAATAATAATGATGATAAAACAACTGACTTTTATTGAATACTTACTCTGTCTTAGGCATTGTGCTAATCAATTGATAAATAGGTTCTCATTAAGCTTCACGATAACCCTGAGAATTGGGTTATATTTCCCCCATTTTACAACTAAGTAAATTGAGGCTTATAGAGTTTAAGATCCGTACTCGAGATAATATTGTTATTGACCTTCTGGCCCGAAGTCTAAGCTCCAAGCATTGGAACTTACTATGTCTTTATTGTCTAATTAAGCAAATGTCAAGTTATATCCTACTGACCCTAAAGACTGGAACACCCCTTGCATACTATACACAGCATTTAAATTAGCAAATTCTTCTTTAAGTCATGTAGTACTTAGAAATGTGGTCTTATTCCCATGGCTATATCTTAGTCTTTTAAAATGTCTATTTTTTTTTCAACTGAGAAGTAGAGATACTCATCATATACTTCCCACACAAAGGATCTTGCAACATGCTGTCTAAGAAATACTTAAAATTATGGCCATGAGTTACACAGAGCAGCTCTGAGATAGATCAGTGTGCTTTTGACAAGAGAATTGGAGTCATTGAATAACTAAATGATGGCAAGATCAGCACCAGAAGTTGATCAGAGGAAGAGAGATTCTATTGTGGTTTGGAGACCATCCAAACATATCAGATGTAAATCACATTTCTATTTAGAGTCCCTTTAATGTGTTTTTGTTCTTTTCTTTTAAACGTGGAAAAAGTGTAGCATCATAAAATTCCTCTGTGACTCTTAAATAGGATGATAAGTCATTATGAATTTCATTATAGGCATACATGAATAAATATACTCCTGGATATTTTATTATTTTTAAAGGAGAGTGAACCTTCAGCTACAGAAATGTCATCTCCATAGACACTCAAAAGTAAAGGTTGAATAGATTTTCAGTAAAATATGTTAATGTGTTGGTGTTACAAAATTACATTTGGACATATGCCTCCCAAATCTCTCTGGCAAGCATAGGAAGACCAAAGATATAAAAATATGACATCGAACTGTAGCAGAACTCTGAAAAAGATGTTTTCTTACAAAGATGGTGAAACATTTTGAGAAAATGACCCCAAACTTTGTCACAGTGCTCCTCTTTATCCTACCTGGTGAGATTTTTTTTGTGTGTGTTGTTTTTGTTTTTGTTTGTTTTTTTGGTGAGGTTTTTCATAAAACAGAACTTGCAGCTCTTCCTGCATATGGGTTTTCCTTGAGCCTCATAGAAATCCGCATGTGGGCATGCTCATCACTAACTAATCTTATATTGTGGTCATAATGGATAATTAAATTGCCCAATACTGACAGGATTTACCGGAAGAGCTGTTTTTTTTTTTTTAATTTTTAAAATTTTATTAACATATAATGTATTATTTGCTTCAGGGATTCAGGTCTGTGAATCATCAGTCTTATAAAATTCACAGTACTCACCATAGTACATACCCTCCCCAATGTCCATAACCCAGCCACCCTATCCCTCCCCTCCCCCACACTCCCCAGCAACCCTCAGTTTATTTCCTGAGATTAAGAGTCTCTTATGGTTTGTCTCCCTTCCTGGTCCCATCTTGTTTCATTTTTGCCTTCCCTATCCCCCATGTCCTCCCATTCCCACTCTGCCTCTCAAATACCTCATATTAGAGAGATCATATCATAATTATATTTCTCTGAGGTGACTTATTTCACTTAGCATAATGCCCTCTAGTTCCATCCACATCATTGTAAATGGCAAGATTTCATTTTTGATGGCTGCATAGTATCCCATCATATCTATATCTATATCTATCTATCTATATATATATACATATATCATCTTCTTTATCCATTCATCTGTCAATGGACATCTGGGTTCTTTCCAAAGTTTGGCTATTGTGGAATTGCTGCTATAAACATTTGGGTGCACGTGCCCCTTCAGATCACTACATTTGTATCTTAAGAGTAAATACCCAGTAGTGCAATTGCTGGGAGAGCTGTTTATTTTACATAAAGTAATAAAATTTACCACAAACCATTGCTTGAACTGAGGGACCATGCCCCATCTTTTTAAATTTATTTTTAAGATTTTATTTATTTGAAAAAGGGAGTGAGAGAGCATGCGGGGGAGGTAGTCAGGGAAGTGGCAGAGGAAGAGGGAGAAGCAGGCTGCCCACTGAGCAGGGACCCCGATGTGGGGCTCAATCCCAAGACCCCAAGATCATGACCTGAGCCAAAGGCAGATGCTTACTGACTGAGCCACCCAGGCGCCCTGTTGCCCCATCTCTATTGTATATATAGACCTGTGCCCATTCACAGCTTTTTAATACGTAATGTTAAATATGAAATTTCACAAAATTCTGTCATTATTTATAGAGTTTAAAGAAAAATTAATATGCATTTTGGAATAGAAGTGCACTTTGTGAACTTAATACGGAATGAAAAAAAAGTCTCTCATTGGCAACCTGTAGAGAACAAAAAACTAAATAAACATTCCTTGTTTTGATTAACAGTTTTTCACCAGAGATTTATTACTGATCACATGATATGGTGAAACCTCAGAACAGGAGGCCAGGGCTCTCAGTTTTAATCCCAATTCTGACATACAACTTACTTCTGAGTGCCTCAGTTTTTCACCTATAAGAATCACATTTTATAATCTCTAAATTTCTCCTTGAACACTGTAGTTCTGTAGTATCCCAAGACATCAACGCTTGCTTAGTTCCTTTCTCTAGAACATAACCACTAACTACATTATATTCCTTAGATACTACTTTATGTATATTGACACTTTAGCCATAAATACTACTTACTGATCTTGATTTCTCTTAATTTTTCTAAAATAATGAAAATACACTTTTAAGAAAATTTTGGACAAAAGATTCAACTTATAAGGAATCCTTGGGGAAAAATCTAAACACACTATTTAATTAATAGTCTACATAAATTAAGATACAGCAAATGTCATAGCAAATGTGCTTTAATAGCAAAGACATACTATTCTAATGTTAAACATGCAAAGAAAAGAAAATCCCTAATGTTGTTTATTAGTAATTTAATGTATGTAGAAATATGGGCCAAAAAGTTTCAAAGAGGCCTGATACCTTCATCAGCGGTCTCTTATTTATTCTTCTGCTCGATGCTCCTCAGCATATATGGGCTCAAATTCCCAGTACATTATTAGGTAATATTTTTAATTTATTGTTCAGTAAATGTTCCTTAGGCTATTTCATGGGTCTCCGTGGTATGCCGAGATTGTGTAAACTTGATGCCAAGGATGAGATAGATATCTACATACACAGTTAAGAGTCAATAAATGTTGATTGACCTTAAATAAAATTTGGCCAGCTTAAGTTTACCTCTCTTGCAAATATGTTTAAAGTGTAGGAATTAAATGCTGCAAATTCTATTTGCTACTGGAATTTTGCCCTGTAAAGTCCTATTGGTGCCTGAGATTATTTTGAAGGCTGAAAGAAAAATCATATGTTGGAAAAAAATTTTTTTAAACATAGGCTTTAAAAAAGAAAAGCCAGCTAAGTATTTAAAGGCTAAAACATATTAGGTAAAGCTCAAATAGAAAAATAGAAAATAGAGGTGTAAAGAATAGAAGTGTAAACAGTTAACTAGAAAACTATTTTTTGCAGCGTGTGATCTAAATTTTTAGTGGAATACAATGTTTCTTAAGCTACATACAAAGATATACAACATGCACATATACGCACATACGGATAGCTAAGTGGTAGAGGATGAGTGTGAGATCTTAAGTGTTTTTCCTAGTTAATTAGTGCTAGTGATTTAAACAAATAAACTTTTATTAGAGGGCTTTGGGTGGGTAGTGTGTGTGTGTGTGAATTTTTTTTTTTTTGTATTCCCTTTTTAAAATTGTATTAAACTTTTAACCTAGTTATTTTACGTGTTTATTGTGAATTTTCTAAATTCTTTTTTTTTTTAAAGATTTTATTCATTCATTTCACAGACAGAAATCACAAGTAGGCAGAGAGGCCGGCAGAGAGAGGAAGGGAAGCAGGCTCCGTGCTGAGCAAAGAGCCCGACATGGGGCTCGATCCCAGGACCCTGGGATCATGACCCGAGCCTAAGGCAGAGGCTTAACCCACCGAGCCACCCAGGTGCCCCGAATTTTCTAAATTCTTAACTTAATATTTTTGTATGTATTTTAGACCATTTTAAACTAAATAGTAATTTACTAGTAGTTGAAATCTATTTGCTCATGCATTGGATCACTAGAATCTTTTAATGGTATTTTAAGTCTGAAGCATTGTGTTACATCATTGTCCTACTAGATTTATAATAGCCCACGAAATCATTCTTATAGCATCTCATAATTTTCTTCTTTCTCTCCTGTCACATATACAATTAGCCTTACTTTCCAATTGTGAATCTATTTTATAAGTATATAAACTTTATATTGAATTGCAGTATTTAAATCACATAACTCATACCATCACAAATCATAAATCACAAAATCACAGTGTCAGTTTAATTACAAAACCAAGATATAATTCTTAATTATAGATGAGTACTGTAAAATACATACCTTAGTCTTAAAGGACAACATCAAAGTTCTTTTTTCTTGTATTCCTAGAATCATTATAATTACTTTTGATTTTATTCCCTTTTAACAAAGGAATAAGAAGCAATTCCGTATTTCTTGTTTTAAATATCTAAGTGGAATAAAACTACACAGGTGGAGCAAAACATATAAAAATGTTTTGTTATATCATGAAATTTTAAAAAACTAGAGAAATAGTTGAGTGAATGATTTCAGATAATGCATTAATATGAGTTTAAATAAATCAGCTCCAAATGCAAAGGCAGAAAGGTGACTTAAATAGTATCCTGCATAATTTAGAATCTTTAGTTAAAATAAAACATTATTAGGGAACCTGGGGACTCAAGTGGTTAAGTGTCTGATTTCAGCTCAGGTCATGATCTCAGGATCCTGGGATTGAATCCTACATCAGACTCCACACTCAGGGTGAGTCTGCTTTTCCCTCTCTTTCTCTCTCAAATAAAGAAATAAAATCTTTTTTAAATTTTTAAAAAATAAAACATCAGTAACCTTATTGAGAGGCAACCATGGGCATTAAGAGGAATACTAGAATTTGAATTACAGAACTTGCATACACCAGTGAACTGGGGAATTTGTTAATCTAGAAACACAAAATGGTAGAAAGCCATAGGAAGTAGAGTGAGAGAGAGTGTGATTGCAAACCCTAGCCTGGCCTCTCGCAAAAACCTACATTGGGTATGATTCTCACCAGAACTAACTAAAAAACTAATTCTTCCCCTTTGAAACACTTTTTGCCTGTAGATTCTGTGACACCACGTGCTGCTACCACATTGGCCAATCCTCATTCTCAAGAGTTTAATTTGAAATGTACTGAGATTTTCCCTGGGCCACCATTTGTATTTTCCCTGACTGATACCACATGATTCAAGGGTTTTGACCATTACCTATCAGCTGATGACTCCCAGATTTGTATCTCCAGTTCTAACTTCTCTTTTTAATTCCAGATTCATACAGTCTAGTTTTGTTTTGGAATAGCCACACAAATATATAATTGACATCTTTAATGCCACTGTTGAAATAAAAGTCTTGATTTTCCTAATCTGATCCACTGATATATCAATAAATCATAGCACAATCCACCTAGGTGTGTAAACCAGAAGCCTATAGCTCATCCTTGATTTATTGCTTTTCTCATTTCCTGAAAGTCACTCTTGTCAGCAAATCCTATCAGTTCTATGTCAAACTCTACCTTATATCTACTTACTCCTCTCCTTCTGCTCTCACCTCCTTGTTGAAACCACCACTATTCCCTTTGGGAACTCTACAACTGCTTTCTCACTGTCCTAATTCTTAAATTTGACCCTGTGTAAACCATTCATTGCAGAGCAGACACTTGCCTTGTAAACCACATTAATAACTTCCCATTGTGTTTGTAAGAAAAAGCAAAGTGATTTGTATGGCTCACTGACCCTACATAAACGACCCTGCCTACCTCTCCAAGCTCACTTCTCCCTACTCTTTTTCTGCATCTTATTCTTGACGCAATGACCTGTTATTTTCAAGCCATTCCATCCTCGGGGGGTTTGCCCTGACTCTTCCCATGGCTGGTTAATTCTTAGTCTCTGGAACTCTGCAACAATTTCACCACTGCAGAGATCTTTCTAGAATATTCTATCTAAAGTATTTATCTGGATGTTTTACTTTTCACTATCATATCTACCTTCTTATTCCCTACATAAAATTTGTTATAATGTAAAAGGATCTTACAATTTGATTTTGTATTTGTTCATTATATTTCTCCTCTCCCCAGAATTTAAGCTCTTCAAAGCCAGTAACCTTGTTTATATGGCCAAATTTTCCACCCTACCAAGAATTTCCTGGAATAGAGTAGTGAATAAATATTTACTTAACCATTACAACCTTAATTTATTCATCAACTAAGAAGAAATACTGCCTACCTCCTGGTGTTCTTAGGAACACTTTAAATAAGATAATGTAGGTATTATCACAGAATCTGAAACATGGAAAATGCTCCAGGAATATTAATTAAAAAGTAAATTAAAAATTCAACAGCCTACAGTCATCACCAACACCAACCAAAAGTCATATCCATAGATCCAAGGGTTGTTCCTTAATGGTGTAGAACACAGCTTGGGAAATTATGAGTAAGAAAGATTTTTTGCATTTTAAATGGTTGGAAAAAAAGAATGTTTCATTACACATAGAAATTATATGAAATTTAAATTTTAATGTTCAAAAGTTTTGGGGGGAACATCGACATGTGCACATCAACATGTTTTATTAACATATTGTTTATGCTGTTTTCTTGCTACAACAGCAGAGTTGACAAGTTGTGACAGAGACCTCATGATCAAGTCGAGGTTGTCATGTGAGAATGGATTATATCAGCACATACCTTATTCTCTAAAATGTGTATTACTTTATCTTGATTTTGTTGATATAGAAACTGAACTTAGCAAATGAAATCCGAGCTTTACTCAGATTCTAGTGCCCAATCTTTCTATGTCATTTCATTTGATTTTTACAACAACCATATGATATAACATCATTAAAAGGTCACACAGCTCGTAAAACACAGAGCCAAAATTCAACTGCTCTCTCTGAATCTAAGGCCTCTTCTCCTTTATCATATTATTACTGACTTTTTCATGATTGTCTATTAAATGTGTGCTATCCAATTTATTTTTCCCATTCATAAATGTGGATATAGGCTTCCAACAAGCTGGTTAACATTCTTGGCTATTTAACTCAATGCACTCAGAAAATTATTAGCAATCTTGAGGTGGTACCGAGGAGCTTTTAATTGCAGGATATGCATCTGATAAATACATGGAAAGCCCTAAAAAATCTCCTTAGAGGACAACTCAGTGAACCCATGACTCAAACTGCCAGCCTGTATTAAGAAGCTTGATCATCTCTGATTTTCACTGGGTTAAAAGGTAATAACCACCTGTGTCTACTACTTGGGCAACATGACTTCCAAAGGTGGATTTAAACAAGCACTAGAAGATGGCTTTTAAAATATCTGTTTATCTGTTGGAAGCTAAGGAACATGAATACTTACCTTTGCTACTACCTCTTCCTGACCACTTTAAATCATTCCAGAGAAGATTTTCCTGCCTTCCCTCCCCCACCCCCTTGCCCAAGGATCCACAAGCCCTCTGTCTATGTGACTCAGGCCCCTTGTGCATGCACGTGGCTACCCTAGTATATTGGGCAGATGGGTTTTTTTGTACATCTATTTCCCCTACTTGGCTCCTTGAAGGCTAATCCTTCTTTCATGCCTCTCTATAATGTGTACCTTCAGAACAATGTCTACTACTTAATACTTTATGAATGTATTTTGTTTCTTGGATGTAAACCACTGCAGTAGTGACCTAAAGTAATGTTTGCTTTAACATACATCTTACAACTTTATCAGGTTACAGATAAACACTCAGAGCAAATTGAAACAGACTGACTATAAGCAGAGACAACATGAGCAATGCTGTAAGGCAGATGGCAAGACAACTTCAAATGATACAAGAAAGAAGTTATGGGTTAAATTGTGTCCTCTCAAAAAGATATGTTAAGTCCTACCCCTAGGCCTTCAGAGTGTGACCTTATTTGGAAATCAGATTGTTACAGATGCAACTAGTTAAAATAGAGGTTGTAGTGGAGTAGGGTGGGCCCCTAATCCAAGGTGACTGGTGCCTTTATTAGAAGACAACCACGTGAAGATGGAGACACACATGGAGAATGACATGAGCCAATGGTGGTAGAGTTGGAAGTTACATAGCTGAAAACAAAGTGATGTCAAAAATTGCTGACAAAATCACAGAAAGCCTGGATGGCTAAGTCAGTTAAGTGTCTGACTCTTGGTTTCAGCACAGGTCATGATCTAGGGTCCTGAGATCAAGCTCCGTGTGGGGCTCTGTGCTCAGCATGGAGTCTGCTCTGGATTCTCTCTCTCTAATAAATAAATAAAATCTTCTTTAAAAGTCCCAGAAAACTAGGAGAGGTAAGATTCTCCTACATGTTTCAGAGAGAGAATGCCCCTGTCAGTACCATGATTTTGGACTTCTAGCCTCCATAATTATGAGACAATAAATTTCTGTTATTTTAAGCCCCCCAGCTTGTGGTGCTTTGTAATGGCAGCTCTAAGAAACTAATAGAGTAGAAAAGGATAAAAGGGAAAACAAAAGAAACTAGGGAAACTAAAACAGTCTATCATGCAGTTTATGTTGAATAATAATGTTAATACCAATTAAATGACTGTCATTGTTGGAGAACTTCCTACAATCAGACACTGCTTTGCACACATCATATCATTCAATTCTCACAGTGGTCGCATGAGCTTGGTTTTACCAGCGTTGTGTAGGTAAACCTTAGCCAGGGACCCTAGGGATGCTGAGTGGGAGTGGGGAGGAGTGAAGCCCTGATCTGAGCACAGCCGACTTCTATGATGTAACTTTTCCCAGCACAGTCCACCGAGAGTTGCCACAGTGATATCAACCAGTTCACAAAATTCCTGAAAATTTAACACTCACAGGAGTCTCAAGAGTCAGTGTGAATTAACTCCATCACAACCCTGGATGTTATTAACCCTATTTAACTGACAAGCGTGCTAAGGTTGGCATGATCCAACAACTTGCCCAAGAGCATTGGGGTGTCCAAGGTGACAGCCCACTGTGTCACCAGACTCTGCTCACAGCACATAGAGGCCCTGCCAAATCACAGACAGCCTCAGGTTGTGACACTCAGAACATGTGCTGGGACCTCACGTGGTCTCATTCTCGACAGCATTGCGTTCATCACAAACACAGTTGTCTGTCCAATCATGGGTACACTTATTTAAGTACGCTTTGCTTTTCCATGTAACGAATACAGAAAACTCAGAATAACTCATCTAAAAAAGAAATAAAGATCTGTTGCTGAAAAAAGGCAACATACTACCCTTGGCAGGTCTGGCAAAGTCGGAGAATATCAGGTTCAGTTCTTCTGGCAAGACTTCAGCTCTGCCCCGATTTCTTGATTTGTCTTCACAAACTTCCTAGAGCTGTCAGCACATTCCGCCCCATAAACCCGGCATACTCTTTACTAATGCAGACATCACCTGAGAATATCACCATTGGAGGCATGTGATCACATCCTTTGCAAACTCTCATCCGTGGTTCCTGCCACACATTGGGCCTTGGAGAGTTGCACTTTTGTGGAAGAGTTGGGCTGTAACAGTGAATTCGGTCATCATAATCTCCAATATCCACTATCTACATTTATTAATCTATTACTATTAATTTCCATTATCCATCATCCATAATCTCCATTATGGACATACCCTGACAAATATTTACTTTAAAAAGGTGTGATTATTAACATAGCTTCAGGAAAAGTCCCAAGATTCCCTGCCATCCAGTTTTAATCCCTAAGGAACTGCTTTCAACTAGCATAGAATTCCTGAAACAATCACTGATCCTTAATTTGGCATTGAGCCTGTATTCTAGGGAGTTGAACATTCTGATACATGAGAAAATTGGATCTTCTACTAGATACTGATACTGGCTAGTTTAAAACATAGTACTATATCATCAAATCAACTTGTTCTATCTTAACAAGAGGAGTTTGAAAAGCAAAACAAACCAGGAGAGTAATTTTTCAGAGGCTACTATTTATTTTCTTTTAGTAGAAAGTCCACTGTAGGGATTTAATGTGTATTTCCTACATCTATTAGATCCTATGAACCATCTGTTATTACAACTCATTTCTAAATTTAACGAGAAAAAGAATATAAGCACCTAGAGGATCAGTGTATATGTCACTACATGTGGTTACTTATCCAGTTCAGGAAAGATTATCAGAAGACCTAAAAGAAATCATCTGTGAAATATTGGGAAAATGATAGATTCAAAAGCCTTTACATTTTAGTGGACAACCGAATATGCCTTTGGTTTCAAAATGCAAATTTCCAATCTTCCAATAGGGATTAAGATTATCTGAGATATCAATGACAATTGAAGGGGAGAAAGAACCTGAACTGTATGACTATCAGAAGGTTAAGCAGGGTTCACAGGTTTGCTCTAGTTTGTACAGAGAGATCAAATGGAAAGGTCCCTAACCATGTTAAGTAAGGAGGAAAATATAATAACATGATTTGTCCTTTATTGTAATCACTGTTTCATGTGGCCAACACATGCATGGGTACCCATGGAGATAACAGGTGCTTGTTTACACTAGCTGAACCTACAGAGGAAGCCCTGTGCTCCAAGAAGGCATTGTGTCACTCTCAGAAACACTAGAATGCTTACCTCGGCCAATTTTTATCTTTCCAAGCACCTTTAGCTTCTAATTAAATGCACACTTTTCTTAGTTTTCCCTTCTCTAATACTCTTCCTTAAAGTATGTCTGTTTCACTCCTCTTTGCAGAGCTCAAACTCTCTACAGGGCTAGGAACCTTTAAATAAATGAAGAATCAAAGCTTTCCAATATTAACAATCTAGACTAGAATGTCCTTCTTACCCTTTGTGAAGATAATTGTCTTGATTCTTCTAAAATTCTGGTAGCTACTCTTTATTAAGCCAGGAATTATGTTTTATTTTATTCTCTTCTCACAACCAATGCACATGACAGACGCACTTTTACCCTTTGTTTTAAGGCTAAGCTAAATAGAACTTTCTGTGTGAGTCGTTCCATAATTAACAATCAGATTTGGGCATCATTTATGTGAAAGTCAATTCTGGAATCAAATCATGACTCTGCCCCTCCCTAGTGTCTGACCTTGGATGAGTTAACACTCTTACATATCTCATCTCTTTTACCTCTAACATGTGGAAAGTAAGTACCAATCTCACCAGTATTTTAGTCATTAAAAGAAACAATGCATTAAAGTACTTACAAGATTGTGCCTGACACTGGTAAAATGTAAGTGTTAGTGCGTGGAATTATTCTCTATTGAGTATCTATGTCTCTTTTAATTCAAAACAATTTCCCATTTTTCCTTACAGTGGTTTTGGATGACTTAGCAGGGAGGTGATTTCTTAAAGAATCAATGCTTTGTATGTTCCTGGAAGAACTGAACACGGTGTTTGTGAAAATCCATGAAAAATGCTGCTCAACAGCCTGAAAAAGGAGAATCAGGGAGACCCTTTGAGTGCCTTACAGGGGAATTCACCAAATTTCTCCCCATTCTTGAAATCGAGGTGGGGCATCTGAGACCACTCTACCTTCCTTTCAGAACTAGGCAGTTCTGGTATTTCCAGTTAGACAAGTAAAACAGATAGCCATCAGACAGTATCACCATATCAGATAGCAAGATGCATAATCATCCCCAAAGAAGAGAAATTAGCCTTGGTCCGAGAGGCACAGGTTTGCCATCACGGATTAGGTTGGCTCTGAAGGTTCATGGTTTCAGAGAGATTAGTTCATCACCTAGGTCCTTGTTCTATAAAAGCACCTGGGCAAGTATAGCATTTTAAAAAATGTTTTGAAATCTTTGAGCCTTGGCTCCTTTGTATATTTAAGGAGTAGTCTGGCCTGCCCAGGGAAAGTATCTCTTCACGCCGAGAAATGCATCTTGGATCAGGCTCCACATGACTTTTGACTTAAACCCAACCACTCTGAAAAAACCCTAAGTTTCATTTCGCATAACAGCAGATGTCCGCGGGCGAAGAAGGGGGTGTTAGGAGAAGATAGAAGAGGAAGGAACGTTTGGGAAAGAGATGGCATATGACTTGGCTGCTTTGAATGCAACAAATGGCCGGGGTTCCATGGCCTACATTCCTTTGATATCTCCTGCCCAGACATCCCATGACCTACATTCATTCTTTTTATGTTGATGTCATCTTACCCAGAAGCCAGATCTTGATTTGCTCTATAAAATGCATCCGGCTCGAGCTGTCCCTGCCAGCAGCCACAGTTTCCATCTCGTGTTTGAATTTGGTGAATCTCTTCTTGTATTTTCTTTTCCAGGATTATCTCAATTTGACAAATCATGAATTCTCATTTGAAGTTTTGACCAAAGGGAGAGCTTTTGAACAGTTCAGTTCAGCTGTCTACAAACTTATGATCAATCCACTTTAAAGCCTGCCAGCAATTTATATGCTTTTAAAATCATGTTTAGCCTAGGACCATATGGAAAGAGCTATGTGTGTATCTGGGGATATTCTATCTTTTGCCTTTGTTTAAGGTACTTTCAATGCTTACTGCAAACTCACATTTGGGGAAATAAACAGTACTGATGCTGTCTTTGACATAGCACTTATTCTCACATTAGAAGTATCCTTTGGGGCATCTGGGTGACTCAGTTTGTTAAGTGTCTGCCTTCGGCTCAGGTCATGATCCCCAGGTCCTGGGATTGATCCCAGCATCCTGGGATTGAGCCCCTCGAGGGGTTCTCTGCTCAGTGGGGTTTGCTTCTCCTTCTGCCCTTCACCCCCCTCATGCTTTCTCTCTCTCTCTCCCAAATAGATAAATAAAGAAATAACACGGAGGACATGGGGAGATGGAGAGGAGAAGGGAGTTGGGGTAAATTAGAGGGGGAGACGAACCATGAGAGACTATGGAGTCTGAAAAACAATCTGAGGGTTTCGAAGGGGTGGGGGTGGGAGGTTGGGGGAGCCTGGTGGTGGGTATTAAGGAGGGCACGTATTGCATGGAACACTGGGTGTGGTACATAAACAATGAATTCTGGTACACTGAAAAGAAATTTAAAAAATTAAAAAAATTTTTAAAAGATAAATAAAATCTTTAAAAAGAAAATAAAAGTACCTTTTAAAAAGACACTATTAAACGAATAAAGGTTTTCACTCATTTGCTATTTCCAGAAAGGCTATTATAGCTTCTGAGTTTCCTTAACACTCATAATCAACTAATCTCAATTACTTTCATGGGTTAAGGAGATCATCCATAAGAATATCTGGTTTGAAGGAGCCATAGTTCATATAGTGCTCATTTTTAGAGGGCAAATGATGTAGATGTTTCTTCATGATCAAATATGTAGGTTCTGGGACTTTTAGTCATCAAACTGATGATTTTTCTTTTGTTTTGTAGCTTGACAGAAGCCAAAATGGAGGCGGGGTCATCTCTGTGTCCTTGACAGAAGAACTTTGGTGTTTGTAGCACCAGCCATAAGTCGTTTTGGAGTACCCTCGCTGAGGGCAGATCCCATAATTTTTTAAAATTATTTTTTAAAATTTGTTGATAAACAGGGACTGGAGAAATGCAAGTTGGGAGAGGGGTTAATATTTGCAAGAAATTTGCTTTCCCTAAAAATGACTGTTCATTTATTTTGAGAAAGTTACCCAAACCTTCATGTCAAATATTCAGAAAAAAAAAAAAAAAATTAAAGCACCTTTATTGTGGGGGGCAGAGGATCACCATTAAAGTGAATGCCAATGTTTTAATAACGTTTAGTGTTCTCTTTGGTAATGAAAATTATTGTATGTAGTTGAGATGGAACCATTTCACTGAGGGGAGATTTTGCTTTGTGGGGTGTGGTAGTAGAGGGGAGAAGGGAGGGATAAGAAAAGTCTGCTGGGTATAAATCCATAGATCACAAGTATGATGGCAGATTAGAGTCACCTGTGAGTTTAGAAAACACCTCCATGCCTGGGCCCCACCTAGGAGGTTGTGAATCCTTGGGTCTGAGCGAGCATGAGGATCTAGAAGTCTAGATGCTGAAGACCAGGGAAATGAGAGCCTGAGGAAGCACAGCTGGGACAAGGGAACTGTAGTCAGAATTTCCTTGCATGAATTGCCAATGCATCCATGAGAATGGCCCATGAAGTTAGAGCCAGATCCCTAAATTTCAACTAACTCCCACTACTCCCACAACTCCACCAACTCCAAACCAAGAGCAGCTACAGGGAGTAGAGAGCACAGAACCAGGAAGAAAGAGGATGACGACTACTGACCATCCCCTCACTTACTTCAAGCTTCAAGCTAAAAGTGACCCCAAACTGGGGAAGGAAGGAACTTCCCATCAGGTAAAACTTGAAATGCAACATTAAGATGAGACCTTAATCACTGACCTGAGACTGTTCTTGAGATTGAAAGGAGCGAGAAAAGTCAAAGACCTTTCTGAAATTTTGTCTATGGGGGAGGGTGATCACTAGGAAGTTGGACTTCACACTAGAGTTACTTATTCATTTCTTTTTCTTGTGAACACAGAGGAAAGAGGTCTGCCCTCAGTTCAGTATTAAACAGGAGTTCCTTAAGAACTAACTAGACATCTGCAGAATCTGAGAAATGATGCCATTGTCTCACCAAAGCCAGCCAAACCTGATTGTATGAGGACCTGGTATTTGGCTGCATCAAAATCGGTGTATTATTTTATAAAACTTTAAGGAAATTCCCTAGTGAGAAAATAGAGACACAAGAAGCCAAGAGAAGCCTCAAGATACTGGGGAAAATATTGATGGAATCCATGATAAAAAAACAAACAGATACCAAGGGTCAAGAAAAAAAAATAGGTAACTAGCTAAATAAATAAATGTGGTGGTTGGTCAAAGACAAAATGCTGGAATGCCTGGCTGGCTCAGCCAGATGAGTATGGGACTCTTGATCTCAGAGTTGTGAGTTATAGCCCCACGTTGGATGTATAGATTACTTAAAACACACACACACACACACACACACACACACACAAAACCACACACACACACAAAAACAATATGCTCTGTTTCCCGCTTTTCTATTCAGGGAAGTCTGGATGGGTGTGTGTGTGCTGGGAACAGGGGTGGGAAGGAGGTCAAGATTATTTCCTCATACATGCATGTATGTACTTCCAAGTCATCATTTCGTTTAACATTATTTTACTACCATATCCTACAGTTTCGAAATAGAAGTTCCTTTCCAGTTTTTTTTAAGACAAATTTATTGCATTTTATTTGAAACATGGAAAACCTAATATAATTTTTCCCTTCTAGCATTTGCAATTTAGGGTAGCTTATTTTTATTTTCATTTCAGTCTCTGATATGGCTACTCAGAAGCTCTTTGGAGTATCTACAATGTTGAAAAAGTAACCTTTGTAAAATGGGGTGGAATCAATAGTAATATCATAGACAATTTCAAATGTTGGGTTAATTTTGTTAAAGTTGATTTATAATCAAGGGCTGAAATCTGAAAAAGCCCAGGAAATTATAGTCATTGCCTCACTCAAAAATTTTCCGTGCCACAAGGGCAGGGGAAGATGACACGGGCCCAGAAATGACAGATAAAATAGTTTCAGAAAATAGATAAGAGTGTTTTTCTTGTCCAAGACTGTATGCCTCTCTCAGTCCTTTGTAATGACATAGTGAATTTTAATTTCAGGGAAGCAATGAGTGCTAGCAGCTAAAACACCTGAAGGATATAGTGATGGCCTTGGAACAAGGGAATTAAATGGCAGAAGACAGTTTGGTTAAACAACACCCCCTCTCCTCCCTGCCCTAAAGAGAAATGTATGCTTCAAAAACCTTTTTGTGCTGTGGCATTTCAAATATTTCCTCCTAATCCCCAGGGCGTCCACATTATTATTACTGTATTAACATTATTTACATTCATGGTTTTGGGGTGGTTTTTTTTTTGCCCTACTTGAAGCTCCAGGTGATTTAAGAACTTTAAATTGGCCAGCGCTAATAATCCCGAATGCCAACATAAAGATATAATAACGTTGCTGTCCCTAATTCCCGAAGGAATATGTATACACAGGCCATTTACATTATCTTTACTCTGGAAGTCTGGGGGGACCATGGAAAATTGCAAGGATTTTTCGATCCTTTATCGTTCTGGAGCTAACAGTATTTATAGGCCATATTTTGCCACTCTTATCAAATTGAGATCATGTACAAAAACCTACTTTTACTTTCAGAGTCTCAGTGAATTGCCTGAGTTGTGAGGCCAATAATTCTATGCTTTGTGGTGAGACAGGGTAGTGTTCTAACCTCTTCCCACCAGATAACTGACAGAGATGCTTGAGGGGGTGGGAAGGGTGACAGATGGCACTCAGAGAATCTGGGTGTTTGGTTCTTTTGGAGTGGGGACTGTGACACATGGCTCCCTTTCTCCCACTGTTATTTTTATGATCAGCAAAAATGGCCATATTGGATAAATAACCATTCAATTTTCCAGTGATTCTGATGGCTGTCAGGACAACCAAAATATTCCCAGGATGTACTATCGCCACCGCCCCAGCTTCATCTCATAAAATTTCTTGTGATTGGGGAACTCTGATTTACTTGCCTGGGATGCCCACTCAGGGCTATAAAGCACAAACTTTTACCGGCATTTTAGTCTACTCAGGGAAGTGCTCTCAAAGGAAGTAGTGATAAGCTTGATTCAGACTCGGGAATAAAGCATGTTCTTTATTTCAGCTTTGCCAAATTTTTAATTGCAGGAATAAATAGTCCTGTGACTATTTCTAAAGCTGTTCAGAGCTGTTAGGGAGTAAAAAATATGATGAATTAGCACTCCCCCTAACCAAAAATGACAAAAGAATGTTTATGCTGGACTTCTTTCCTATAACTCTGCTCCTTTCCCTCGTCAAGGCTGGACCCATGTTCCTGAGTAGTCATTTTATAAATATGTGACATGAATCCAAAGGGGAGCTGGCCATCAACCCAACACAGCAAATTAACTATCCTCCCTCCTAGGACAGCACCAAGGGACGTGTGTCTCCTTATCAATGATTCAGCACTACTATCCCCATTATATGCAGGATAAGCCTTCTATAGATACACCGAAATCTAAGAAATACTCAGAGAATTAGAGGCTCTACGATTACCTAATAAGATCTCAAATCTCGCCTTTTAAAAAAAATTAAATTAAAAAACTCATTTGACTAACACACTAGGTAAATGCAACATATATTACTTGCAAGCCCTAAGATTTGGAAACATAGAGTCAAAACCTATTTTGAAAATCTAGTTTGCATTGCTAATTGGTAGGCTTTTTTCTTTATTATATATGCTTTTCCAAATGCCATCTGCAATAAAAAGGTATCAAATGATCTCAAAGAACACTCAGGAAAATTTCAAATTTCTAGAAAGAAATGGTTCCCAATAAAATCAAATTATGCTTAAGGTCTCTTTTGTATTAGGTTTTCAAAATGTTACAGTACGTATTGTTCCCAAGCATCTTTGATGATTTCCAATTGGGGGTTACATCTTTGTTTCTTCTGTTTTCCATTTGTGAAAAATGTGGCAAAAAGAGATAAAAACCAAGAGGAAAAAACTTCAGATGCGGCGGAGAATCTGTATGGGAGATCTTTGGGATATAACTTAGCTTCAAACTCTTAATAAGTGCTGTGCCACCCAGATCAAACGATGTTTAACAGTAACAGCATCTCTGTTACTCGGATTTTTTGTGCTTGGAAACTTAAGAAAAAAAAAAAAGCTTTTTATTCGTGGAGCTGAGCATTTCAACAGGAAATGGGAGTTCAGCCACTAGAAAAGCACTTTTTTTTTCCCCCTGACACAAATTTTGCCATTGTGCCTTGATTGACAGCCATCCCACTGTCTATAAACAATCTACTGGTTGCCCCAAATCACCATTTGGCTCCCCATCCAACATTTAAACATTGAGTGGTTTTGCGCTCAATAAAATTCCTTTTCATTTCGCCCTAGGTTGCCATGTCTCTTCAAACAGAGACGGGAAACCATGGTCTGTGTCAGACAGATTTTAATTTTCAGTCCTCATCCATTCGGGGGAACTAGACACAGCAAACAGACTCTACCCCAAAACCTAGCAACCTGGAGTTTAAACAGCCAATGCCTCTGAGTCCCGGGATGGGGGCCTGGACCTGTTCACACATGAATAAAGAAGATTAAGTTTTCCTTTCAAAGACATGAGGCCTTTTTGACAGCCAGTGTCAACAGCGCTGTCTGCCTTCAATGTGACCCAGTCTTCTAGCACAGATTCCCACAGGGAGGTCCTGCTGATTAGCATGCTTCACACTGCTGCTTCGTGTCAGTATTTAATTGAAGAATAAGGGTGTAAAGTTTTGCAAACTCTTACTTATCCACAAAGAAAGGATAACTTACAGGAATTGTTGAAAGAAAATACCAGTGAACATGAACACCCACAGGGAGCCTTTAAAAAGGGCAGAACAGAGCGGGGAACTGAAGAACCGCAGTGATTTCTATTATCTAATTGCAGAGACGCTAACAAAAGCTTTGTAGTCAAAATGCACGTTTTGCAGTCACAAAAATCAGCTCTACTCCTGCAGAAAGAAATGCATAACTTTTCTTTCCAATGAAGTTATAAATTTGTAGTAAATAAGAGACATTTATTCTGAAAACATTTGACAAATACTCTTGTCTTCATAAACAACTCCGGGGGAGGGGAATCCTTATCAAATGATATGACTGAAATTTGAAATACGACATCTTTTTCCAGGGTACTTGGTAATGTTGAATCAAGGCAACTAGAGCTTTATTAGTGAATTTCGTATCACATTACATACCCTTAATAAGAGCTAAAAAGGAAAAGAAAAAGTCATGTCTACAAATATCAGTTTCACCAATTTAATAAACACACTTCAATGACGAGTTCAAATACTTAAGCATGTTAAAAATAGAGACAATTTCTGGTTTGAAATTATAAACTCTGATTAATTTGCATGTCTGGATTATTTGGGGATGAGTTAGAAGAGCCGAGTTATACCTATTTACAACAACGTAACAGTTTTTGATTATGCGACAAATGTTTATACAAATAGATGTGTTTCATCACCCTTGGCCCATGCATGTTGACTTGCTTTTCCAGGGGTAGTGAAGAAAGGGCCACACTGATCTACCCATTTTCATTCATTCATTAAATATTTATTTATTGACCCCCTACTGTACACCAGGGACCCAGGTAGGAACTGGGAATGGAGGCCACAGCGTCCAGGGCCCAGCTCCTACAGATGACGTGTGAGATCCAATTGCATTCATCTCTTCCCAACCCTGTGTTTAGTATCGTCATACAGGTAACTTGAAATTAACTAGAGTGGGAGTATTGACATCACCACAGTCAGCAACATCATGGGGTTGTTTTTTCAGAGTCCGTTGTTAAACATTTGCTAGCGTATCACCAGATAGAGGGGTAACTAAAGGTTTGATAAGGCTCCTGCCTTCCTAGATTCTCCAGCCAAGTGTTGACTAGCTACCCTTGCACACCGTGTATCCAGCAATAATGGTGCACGCATGTAGCAGAGTAGGGGGAACCTACAGAGGGATCGAGTTTGAAGTTTTGTTTACTGGGATTTTAGCAGAGCTTGTGCAAGGTGAGAATGTCTGCAAGTGAGAAACAGAACTAGACAAAATGGCAGGTCAATGCGTGGAGTCTTTAAGGGCAGGGTGAGGCCTCAGCTATGGTAAATTCTCAATTTATGAGACAGCCATGGAGAAGATGAGGAAAAACACCAGGTCTGAGCCATTAAAGCTAAGATGGCTTTCAAGGTACAGTCTAAACCAGCATCAGCGTGGTCTCAATGAGCCTCCATACCTCCCACAAAGTTCAGCTGCCAATCAACTCCCTCCTAGCCTCTTCCTGATGGAAAGGGGTGCTGTAGGGCAGTTGTTCTCAAACTGATCTATGAGAGAATCACCGGGAGGCTTTATTAGATCGCAGATGGCAGGATCTCAGCCTCAGAGGCTTTGATTTAATTGGTCCGGGGAAGGGCCAAGGAAATTTGTATTCCGAACATGCTGTTAGGTGATAATGATGCCACTGGTTAGGGGATGGCACTTAGAACTGCTGCCTCACTGCTTTAGAATCAAACAAACCCAGTGTCACCTATTTCAGAAGAGCAACGATGCGGGCTTCACTCTGGGGGCCATGAACTGCTTCTCATCATCGCAAGGGGCTCACTAATGGGTGGAAAAACCTTCCCCAGTGACATGGCAGCAAATGAAATAGTTAACTGTCCTGCATTAATATGCTCTGTCTTCCACACCACTTGGTCTTCATGGGGAGATGCTTCATTGGAGCATAACTGCAGAATCCTTTGAACTTGACATCTCAGAAGTCTCCTAGAACAAATAAACACGTCCTATATAAAATACAGCAACTCATACCAAAAAAACCCACAACTTTATTACCGGAGCAGTGAGTATGACATGCATACTTGTGCATGTACATCGTGATTATTGTCTGAAAGAGGGAGACCACATGTGAATTCAGTCAGACCTCAGTAATGCTCCACGTCCTGTCATTCTCCCAGAGCTGTATTTGAACACCAGGCACAAGAACATCACAATCAACTCTAATCACGGTCATTGCAGCGTAGACCATTTTCGAAGTATATTGATGACTAATAAACAATAATTTAAAAATACTTCGTGACTAGGAAAGAGCAATTTCAAGAGATGATGCAAAAGGACACAGAGGCCAGCCTTGGCTGATGGGCTGTTGCATCCCTCCCCAACATCACTCTTCACTAGATTCTAGCCAATTCAGCTTATTGGTCACAGAATTGGGTTTTGGTTAAGGATGATCTCATTTGTAGGAGGAGCAGGTGACTTTAATGTGGTTTCATTTGAGCAGTTCTCGCTGTGACCCTATTAGCAAAATAGAAGCCTATCACCCCAATATTGCCTGTCGCTTCACCACCATAGCTGATTCTTTTGGCCCTTCACAAGATCTGTTCACCTTCA
Source organism: Meles meles (assembly GCF_922984935.1). Classification (NCBI taxonomy): domain Eukaryota; kingdom Metazoa; phylum Chordata; class Mammalia; order Carnivora; family Mustelidae; genus Meles; species Meles meles. The sequence goes on from NC_060066.1 coordinate 64,557,315, forward strand.
GAAGGAGAGCTCACCTTCTGATGTGGATGTGCTTGGAGAGACCACAACTTTAAGTGGGATATTAGCTCAAACGCAAACAACCTGCCTCACAAAACTAGCACTTTATCGATTTGTGCCAAAGATTCAGCCATTATTAATTTAAAAATTTTCCAGAAGTAAGGGTACTTTTATTAAAATCAAGTGTAAAAAATCTGATATGATATTGGAACAAACTGACTTTTATTTGGTGATATTTTAAAAATCTCTGACTGTATCACGGATGTTATGGAGAATTCAGCAAATAAACTGAAGGACAAAGAGGAAAGAGAACTCTGTGAACTAGAAATAAACAAAGGCAGAGAAGGATAGATGGGATTACACAAATCAACAGTGACAGCATCAAAGGACTTCCTCGTAAGTTATACTGTGCACAGTATTGATGCAGAATCCTTATAAATGTCTGTGTAACAGATGCTGCCCAAGAAATATTTAGAGTTAGAATTCTGTTCATTTTAACGCATCCAGCATCGGCATAAAATACGTGATAAAATATTTTACAGCTTCAGTTTTACTGGGATTCATTTTAATTTAAGTTAGCCTGAGAAAATTAAAACAAGCAGTTATTTATGTCATGAACATGTATAGGATTTCAGGAATGAAATTTTAATTGATAACACGTTTTTCACCTAATTCATATCATTTCATATGTTGCACAAATAGAAGTCAACTTATATTCTAATTTACTGAAGTAAATGTGTCTAGACATTGAACGATTATAGGGAAACAGAGATAAATATAACAGATACACAAACACTCTGAAATTGATTCTGTTCTCGGATTTCGGCTATTTATAGGAGTTCGTTTTCAGACCCAAGAGCTAGATCTGGCACCAGTCAGGGATTTGTCATTTTTAAACATAATTTCTACCACAAATAAAAGTACTTTTTATTCATTTCCATAATTTGTTTGAGTGAATTCAAACCAACTTAGAGAGCCATATGTATTGTTCCCACAATTCACATAACTTTGTAAAGTGTTTCTCCTTCAGCGTGGTTCCTATGACCCACCATTTGCCTATGGTCCTAGGAGAAGTCATAGCAATCATTTCAGTCTCCCTTAAAATTGAGGCTCACATGACTGATCTCACGAGTTCCCACTTTGAAGATATTCTTTTCCTCCAGACAGAATCTGGGTTCTTTCCGCATACTGTCAGAATTCGAACTTGTCTAACATCCACAGGAGGAGAGGGAAGTGGGGGCACATCCTGGAGCTGCCGCTCGGTGGCCTCAGACAGCTGATTGCCCAACCCTCAGGAATTTTGCAAGCCAGTTCTGAATCACAGTGATGACAAAATTTTTAATTATAAGAGCTTACAAGTATTGAACATTTGCTAAGAGGATAGATCTTATGTTAAGTATTCTTACCACAGAATAAAATAACACTAATAAATAAATAAGAAGGAGGGAGGAAATTTTTGGAGGATAGGTTTTTATGGCATAGATTGTGGTGATGGTTTCAGGGACATAGTTTATCTCCAAATGCTCAAAATGTTGTCCATTAATTATGCACAGTTTTTTGCATATCAAACACCCCTTATAAGGATGCCTGGGTGGTGCACTCAGTTAAGCATCCAAGTCTGACTTTTGGTTTTGGCTCGGGTCGTGATCTCAGGGTCACGAGATCCAGTCCCATGTCGGTCTCCAAGCTGATCGCAGAGTCTGCTTGAGATTCTCTCTCTCCCTCTGGCCCTCCCACTTATGTTCCCTCTCCCTCTCTCTAAAAATAAATAAATCTCTTTAAAAAAAAAAAAAAACACAAAAACCCGTATTAGTAAACATATTATGTACCAGAACCAAAAGTAATAGACACGCAAAATTTGTCAATTTCCAATTATTTTAAAACATCTTCTATTTCCTATTTGTTAGGCTCTAATACCATATCAGCTCTCGAAGCTAGAATTAGACTCTCTTCTCCAAGTTTAGTGATCATCAGTGGTTTCTTTCCTACACAGCATTTATTTCTCTTCCATCTGATTTTGAAGGGGTACCATCCCTTATCCTCTATCACATAATATGTATTTAAGAACATTTTTCTTTAAATAAGTTGGTTGGAGAACAAGAAGAAAGCCAAGATACTGTTTGCAGGTAGAAAAGTGGACCTTATTCTTCTATTCCAAGTCCCAGCAGGAGAGTCTCCATTGGATTTCCTGAGAAGCTACTGCAATGGGTCACATGTAGACAGGACACCCAGTCCACGTTGTCTCACTCATAAAGGGTTACTCTTGTGCAGATAGGGAGATGAGAATCTCAGTTATCACTTTCAGGAATTGTCAAAGCTTTAGAATTGCAGACCAAGTGTCGCTTTGCTTCACCATGCTTCTGTTTAAGTGTATTCTCATTCCATCAGTACACACGTGCACAAAGCTGCCAGCTGTGTCTATCTTCTTTGCAATTAGCTTAATACACTTTGTGCCCTAAATGTATACTGGATAATAGTATCATTCTCTCTCAAAACTGAAGTTCATTGCAAAAAAGGAATTCATTCTGGGAAATATGATTGTTCTTCAAACACCTTTATATGTAATTCTACAATCATATCTAATAAGCAAAAGTTTAGATTCAACTTCAGATTGCATTTCTTCATAACCAACAGTCTCTACTTCAGAAAATCAAGCAGATTGCCTTGTATATTTGTGCATTTATTATCACCACCATGTCAACCATCACATTTCCTTCCTGAGTCCCAACAAGACCCCTCAGAGAAGTATTATATATTTGTCAATATCCTGGAGCTTGAAACTCCCAAGTGCTTTTCCGATTTGACCCGAAACTTCCTCTCTTCTCAGATTCCTGTCTCTCCACACAAAACAAGCAAACGTTTGCTTAAATTAGTCCATGTGTGAATTTTTAGGGTCATTTGTTTCAGATCCACAAAGAATCTAAGTCTCTTTGCTAAATTTTGATATATCTTTACTTAAATGCCAGTAGCCTGAACTCTTAACTGTCCCTGGGCTCAGTATTAAATGCTCTGTAGAATTTGGGTGCCTATATCCCATTCATTTCTCTTTTTCAGAACATAGCAGAAGTATAGGAATAACACTTTCGTTGGATTTCTGTTAATTTCTGGCACTTATAAGAATCTGAAGCTATTCATCATTCAGTCAACATTTAAGGAGTTAATCATACTGTTCACAGTAGCCTGGTGTCACTCCTTGGCATTCAAATTCATTTTATTTTAAATGATAATGATGATGATAAACTTTGATATCATTTATTAAATCATAAATGGTAAATAATGTGAATTATTGTTATAAGAACTTTGAATTTAAAAAAGACAGCATGGTATATTACATGTGGTCTTTCCTCAATTTCTCAAGCTTTATTGACTTTAGAAAAAAATACTTAGATAAAAATAGAATATTTTAAAAATTTCTGTAAATTTCATTAGTTTTGAGGCAGACATGGTCATTCTCACAACTGATTCAGTGATCTGTATGAAATGATGAGGTCTTAAGTATATTCCTTACAACTTCACCTGCCCTTATATAGCACAAACTTTGTTGCATTTAAAAATTAATGTTCAAAAAATTAAAATTAAAGTTCAAAGTTTTGCCTCCTATCACATTTCAATAATGGGTTCGTTGCCTTATTCAGCTAAATTGTCGACATTACATTCATTCAACAAATGTAACCAGGGCCAACACACAACAGATATTGGGAAATGATACATCAAGTAGAATTAGAAGGTACACATAAAATTTATATTTCATTGCACTGATCTAAATATTTCAAAACATCTCTCTAATCTATATGGTGTCATTGCAAAACTACATAAATGATATTCTGAAACTGGTGAACGTGAAGTAGAAGTCAAAATCTTGGCAGTGTTGATAAATCATTTTCTTCATGTTTCTCGGGAAAATGACATTTGAAATGGACTTTAAACATGGTCTAAAAGTAGAAATCTGTAAGGAAGAGGGAGGCAGTTGAGAGATTCAAAATAAGGAAGTATGGTCTTATGTGAAGTCTAGAGACAACTACCGAGTCAGAGTTTTTGTGATCCAACAGTTGCCATGACCCCTCAGGGCACCCTACAGAGCCCTGAAAGTCTCCACTCCACTGGCTTAGTTATGGGGGCCTCTGCAGGAACTAGAGCTTATACTGGCTTCTTAGAGACTATGAGTTTTATCCTACCTACCTGAACTTTATGTAGAAGCTGTTAAAGATTCTTCCACAGCCCAGAATGATTCATTTCCAGAGCTGGCTCAGTCTCTGAGAATCTTCTAAGAATCTTCACGCTCAGTTCCCTCTTCAACAACTAACATGAGAGAAAAATCCAGGGCATCCAGAGTGGACATCCCAGAGTATAATTAAAAATTAGTATCATCAGAGCATATAAATAAGCAATTTTAAAGTATTACATGTCAAGCCCATATTTTGTAAATGTCAGATATTGATATAGTCATTACAAATGAATTATATCTATGGCACAGATATTTAGAATCTCCAATCTAAAAAAGATGTTTAAACACAAATACCCATTAATAATAATAATAATAATAATTAATAATCTTTTATAGACAAGTGCATGAACATTAGGGAGAAAAATCAGAGTACTACAGCAATAAAAAAAAAATCCAAAGACATACTTCTGAAATTACTAAATATTTTCCAATTCAAAATAGCCTATTTTACAATAGCTAATATACGGAAACCACCTAACTTTCCACTGACAGAGACAGATGAGTGGACAGAGAAGATATGAGTGAACAGATGAAATATTTTTCAGCCACGAGAAAGAAGGAAATCTTGCCATTGAGGCACCACGGATGAATTTGAAGGGCAATAAACTAAGCAAAATAAGTGAGAAAGAGGATCTCACTTGTATATGGAATCTTAAAAAAAGAAAAATTTTTTTTAAAAGTCAAACTCATACAAACAGAATAGAATGATGGTTACCAGGGCCTGGGAGGTGGGGGAAATGAGGAGATGTTGGTCAAAAGGGACAAACTTTACATGAAGATGGATAAGTTCTGAGATCTAACATACCGCGTGGTGACTTGAGTTAATAATACTGTATTATATAATTGGAATTTGCTGACAGAAGATCTTGAACATTCTTACCTCAGGGGGAGAAAAGAAAGAAAGAAAGAGAAAAGGTAACCATGTAAGGTGATAGACGTGTTAATTAAGCTGATTGTGGTAATCATCTCACAATGTATGCATGTATCAAAGCATCATGCTGTATGCTTTAAATATATGCAATCTCATTGGTCAATTATACTTCAATAAAGCTGGGAAGAAAAAAGAAAAGAAAAGAAAAACATTGCCATCTGTAGCTTTTAGGAAAGGTGACTTAGTCTGTATATTTAAAAAAAAAAAAAGGCCTATTTTGCTTGAATAAGACGAATGGGACAATTTTCAATTCCTGTATTCTAAAACACTAAAATTATAAGCATTATACTCCAGTTGTAAAAATGTTACTGTGCTGTTAATATTTTATTAGTGACACAGATCCACTATTAACCTTGAAACTTCTTTTGCAATTTGTAAAAAGGACATCATTAATACAAGGACTCAAACATTCAGTGTTTCATGATTTAAACCATAAGTATTCTTGTTTCTGGTAAAACAAAATACTCAAAGTCACTCTCTGTTAGTTGATGTATATCTGTGACTGCTTCACACCTCATTTGACAGAAATATTATGAGGTCTGAGTTGGTATTTGTGGACAACTCTGTATATTTTTCTCATGGCAAAGAGCCAACAATAATTTTACATGTCTACCACTTTTTATGTAGAGCTGTCTTTGAAAAACACTTGCCAAAATGACCTCGACAGAGGTCTAATCTTAGATGACTGTCAATGAACAGATACTATAGAAAAAATATAGGGGAACTGGAGAGACTAAGAAAAACAGAACAAAAGTAATTGCATTTTAACAAAATTTTAGCTCCCAAATCAGTAGATGGTATATTAATCAAATATAAAAGTAAAGCCAGCAGGAATATTGATAGATCAACTTTGATAAGAAAGGATTTTGTGAGTAAGACATTTCATGCATTCACCAGAAAGTTTTCAAGAAATTTCTAAAAAGACAGTATCCAGTTATCAGTCTCAACAGGAATGACTTTCCCTGGGTCTTCAAGAAGAGTCTTGCTCAGAGCTCCTGATATAGGCTGACTTTGACAAGGCATCTCTATGAAACTCTTTAGATCCTTTGATCTGGTAACTGAATTTGACCAGCTGACCCAAAACGTTTCTGCTCCTTCTTCCTTCTATTTTCATTTGCTTAGTCCTTCTATCTTAAGTGAACTGATCCTCTCAAGATTAATCTATTCTGAATACCAAGCTAAGAGAATGGTTGTTATGCTTCGGTATTTAAGAAGTTCACAGTAAATGCTAGGATAGAATTTTACTAATACATTGGAAGAGAATATATCAGATTTTAAATAGGCTCACAAAGTGATTGCTTCACTGTCAATTTGACTCATTGGAACTTGTTTTTTCAAGTGACAATTTGGTTGTCTGGATTCTAGCTAAGTCTTCTAAATACACTTCCTCTATAGCTAATCTAACATGACCAGATCACAGGTTCTCCTAAGAACCAAAACAGAATGATTTCTTCTTTTTCACTTTCAAAGGCTAAAATATGTCACAAAAATTTTTCCAGAAGGTTTTCCCTCAGAATTGAATGATTACCTATTTAGATATTCTCTGCCTTGTATAAGTATACATTCCTGAAAAAGAAATAATTACTTATTAATCCTGATTATTTTCTCATACTTCTCTACCTCTCCAGTTCCTTACCCTCAGATTACTTTTCATCCCACTCTTTAGATGCTCTTGTTTTAAAGGAAGACATTCTTAACTGGTTTTCTTTTCAGTTGGCATCTCTGTAGCCAATCTTAATCTTGGACGTGGCTTTACTTAGCACCTATTTACTTATGACTCTCTAATGTTTACACTGAGTCGAGATTTCTTACCAGAGTGCAAGAACCATATATCTGTTTACTGGATAGCTCTGCATAGATGTTTTACTGGTATCTAAAACTTGATGTGCACTAAAGTAAATTTATTATCTCCTCCAAACCGGCTTCTATATACCTACTACAAAGAATGTTTTGTTCAAACCATTATAATCTCACATCTGGGTATTATAATAAACACTATGAGTACCATGCCTCTTATCTCATGCTTCTTCATCTATAATCCATATTCCATGTGGATCCTATTAATTCATTAAAGAAATACTAAAAGAATATAAACTGTTGGGCATTATTTTAGACATTGAAGATCTCTGTAAACAGTGATAACAAAAAGATCTTGTTCTAATGAAATGTATATTTTAAGGTAGTAGACAATAAAATGAGTATAAAATTTGTCAAGTTTTGATAAAGATGATACTTAAGCATGTCATTCTGCTTATCAAAATCCTTCAATGACTCTCCATTGTCTTCCTGATAAAATCAAAACTCTTTTCCTTGGCATACAATGCAAGCAGACCTCGCTGACTTCTCTTTGTAGATAGCTTCAGCCATACAAATAAATTCTGTCATTATTTTGTTTTCAATGCCTGGAAATTTTTCCTGCTTGCCACTTTCTAAAAAACGTATTTCTAGAGTCCCTGTTTTATCTTTGTCTTCTCTTCATTAAGAAACTTTCTGTGTGAAACTTTCTCACCCAAGCAGAATTAGGCATTCAATGGTTCAAAGCTTTTTTTTATACTTAAAAATTTGTATTACAATGTCTATCTTTCCACTGACATCCACTTATCTGAGGGTCGAAACAACTTTTTTTCTATTTATAGCACCTAGCACATAGCATTGAATATAATATGCGTTCATTAAAGAACTAAAGGATTTTTTTAAATAAAGCATGAATCATATGTTAAAAAATAATAAATCTTAGTTTTGTTGTTTCAAAGATTTTTTACTATTCTTGCAAGCTGAAAAACAACCTGCCAGTTTCTTGGATGTTGGAAAAAAGAGATGAGACTCCTGAGACAAATTCAAAAGACAGTTTATAATTCACAGCAATTTCAATATCCAGAGTATCAACAATTTTCTGTTTCCTTGAGTCCCAATTTCCAGGATGATGCTAAGAGGGCCTGGTGATGCCTGTGCATATAGAGGGTCATATTATAGGACAAGAACCCTGAGCTTAGGGACACCGAATCTTTTATCATGGACAGTAAACTTGCCTGACCTTTGCCCTTAGAGAAGATTTTTCTTTATTATATTGAACAGTAAACAAATCTGTCCTTTCCTCAACCTTCGAAGTCTGTTTGCTATACAGATGTCCTTGAAAATATCACAGAGAGCAAAGACAGTCATGTACTGTTCTCCAGTGTGGTTGTAAGAAGTGTAGAAATGTGAAAGGCTCATGGACAACTGTCTTCTAACAATAGTAAATAACTTCTCTTGTTGATATATTTGTTATTCACTTAAATGTTGTTATTTAAGGTAGGTTGACAAGAATACTGTTAAGTATAAAAGAGCATCAGAAGAAAATTTCCTACAATGTTATCCTAATTTGTCTTCTTTTCAAATTTGGACAAAGTCTGACTTAAAAAAAAAAAACAAAAAACTCATCCAAAGCAATGGAAAATCATTTAGGAGTATTTTCTGAAGTACTTCTTTCCATTTGCTAAGTAATTTAAGTTACCAAGCATAAGAGAACACTAACAAGGTGTCAGAGACAATAAATCACTGTAAATGCATTAGCCAATAATCAGGACATTTCAAAAGTATGTAGGGCAAACATGTTAATATTTATAACTTAATAACTTAATATTTTATTATTATTATAATAAATTTATTATATATAAATATATTTTATATAAATAAATAAATATATATTTATATATATAAATTAAATAAATATTTATATATAAATAAATATAAATATAAAATATATAAATATATAAAAATATATAAATAATATAATTTATTATTATAATATAAAATATTATAAAATATATAATATAAAATAACTTAAATATTTTAAGTCTTAAACTACAACAATCATATAATTTGATTAAGCATGATAGCTTTGTAATAGAAATTCTAATCCAGATTTCAGAATTTATTCTGTTAAAATTACATAACAATCTGTGTCTCAAATTTATATACCATATTCTCATGGTTTTCAGTGTTCATTTACACATCATGCTTCCAATATACTTATAGATATATTATCCCCCATTAAATTAAAATTGCCACCTATTTTTTCACTGCATTATTGAGTAAACTCAAAACAACCTTTCGAATAAGAATATATTGACATTTATGCTTTACTATACAAAGATGAATTACATTTTTAAGAGGCATTTTAGAAAATGTGTCTCTGTCATAAGACATGGAAATTGCTTCTTCTAAATTCATAAACTAAACATTTATTTTGGGAGGTAGAAGTAGAATATGCATAGTTAGTAATGTCAAATTGGGACTAAGTCACAAAGATATTAGAAGTTACAAAATTGTTAGAGTTACTCAATGTTGTTGAAGAAGTCAGAGATGGATATATCGAATGACATAGTTTCAATCAACAGATTCAATGAGTCCAATCCATTACAAGATCTGTTATTAAAATAGTAAAGCAGATGTGGACAAATTACAATCTGCAGATCAAATCCAGTCCATTGTCTATTTTTGTAAATAAAGTTTTATTGGAACATCATCACACTTATCCATTTATTATTGTTCATTTATTATTATTATTATTTACTATATATAATTTTTGTTCATTTATTATTGTTCTCACTGCAATGGCAGAGTTGGGTAGTTGTAATAGAGATCATATAGCCTATAAAACCAAGAATATTTACTCTATGACCCTTTACAGAAAAAATTTGTCAACCTTTGTCACAAAGAGAATGGCAACTCCAAATGTTTTCTATAGGTTAGGACCAGTTACTCAAGTTTCTTGCTGATTTAAACAGAAAAGAAATTGTTAATGATTATTGAGTAGCTTACACACTCATCAGGAGGGTTGGAGAGCTGATCTCGGCTACCCACCGCAGGAATAATGTTAAAAGTTTTGTTGGAATTGTCCCAGTTAGGATACCAAGTCTGTTACCACCACTAGCATTAAATATTGCAGTTTGCTACCTTATGATCCTGCAATTGCACTACTGGATATGTACCCCGAAGATACAGATGCAGTGAAAGGAAGGGCCATACGTACTTCAATGTTCACAGCAGCAATGGCCACAATCGCCAAACTGTTGACAAAGCCAAGATGCCCTTCAACAGACAAATAGATAAAGAAGATATGGTTCATATATACAATGGAATGTTATGCCTCCATCAGAAAGGATGAATACCCAACTTTTGCATCAACATGGACAGGTCTGGAGATTATGCTGAGTGAAATAAGTCAAGCAGAGAGAGTCAGTTATCATATGGTTTCATTTACTTGTGGAGCATAAGGAATAACGTGCAGGACATTAAGAGAAGTAAAGGAAAAGTGAATCGGGGGAAATTGCAGGGGGGAGACAAACTGTGGACTCTGAGAAAGAAGCTGAGGGTTTTTGAAAGGATGGGGTGGGGGATGGCTGAATCTGGTGGTGGGTATTAATGAGGACACATATTGCATGGAGCACTGGGTGTGGTGCATAAACAATGAATCTTGGAACACTGAAAAAATAAAATAAAAAATAAATAAATATTGCAGCTTGCACCGCCAATACCATTAGCACTGGCCAAAGGAATCCAACCCTAACATCACTGCTTATATCACACTACTCAGGCCACCTGTGATTATTGCTGCTGCCAGAGAGTCTCTGAGGCAGGTGGGTCTGCTAAAGGAAACTTAGTTCATGTGCTTGTACCTCAACTGCAAAGGTTTCTAGGACAATTAGTATCTGGCATTTTCAAGATGGGGCATTCTCCAAAAATGAGAAGGGGCTTCAGATATTGGGCAGCCTAAAATCATAACTTTAACTATAATATCCACTTTAAACTGACTGGAAATACTATAGCATTGAGTCAATTAATAGACATTTTTCCTTGTATGATACCACATGAAACATAAGAGGATTATTTAAGGTATGAATAGTAGAGTCAAAAGATTTACAAGGGTCAGACATATAAATGAAAGAGACTAGGTGAAAAATAAAAATGGAGACTGCTGGTGACAGTGGCAAACAGGAGAGCATAAGATTAATCAAAAGACAGTCAATTGCAATTATTTTGGACAAGATTAGTATGTAATTTTCTCCAAGTGAACTGACGCTTTGAATCATTGATTGAATTTCAAATGTAAGTCTATAATACATAATAAGTAAGTCACATGACTTGTGATAGCTTAAGTCTTTGAATTTTTGTTAACATGTCTTCGCTAGTACACTAATAAGTTGAAAGGTTGTGAATATGGGCCAATATTATTTATTACGACTATTTGCATTGGTTCATTTATGCACCTAATTTAAGAGGACCTACATCAGCCAGGCCCTTATGGATTTGGATTCCCTCTAGAAGACAAAAATGGAACTAGAATAGTGAACTTCTAAAAGCCTATAAATAAACTATGGGTTTGCTTAATGGTATTCTCTTAACCATGAAATTAAAGCCAAAATAATGAAAATTAAAAGTTAATATAATGCATATATTTCCATGATCTAAAATCAAATATTCTCAAAAGAGGCTTTTGTAGAATTCCTTGTTTATGAAGCTGATGACTAAGAAGCTAATAAGTCCTTTCCATACCCTATGGTTTCTACCTGATAATCATATGCAAGGAATTTAACTATGATCTTGAAAGCTAACTAAAAATAAACTAATTTCTCTATTTCCAAATGTAAAGTGGCTAAGTATTTTGGAAAAAATCACAGCAACCTGAAATCTGATCTAAACAATAAAATTAGTGGTAGAAGAAGCATGTAAAAGTAAGCCATAAATGGTAAAATTAGAGCTATCCTACACATCATAGTCACTATGAGTAAAATTAGGCGAACTTGAGATAATTTAAAATGTTTCAGAATCCATTAAAAATAAAATGTGGATTTTGGCAAAGTCTAACTCCATTGTTAATTTTTCAAAATAACCCAATCTTTTCCAGATTTGATCATGAAATCCATCTAAATGTATAAAGAGTTTTCTCTACTCTGCAGCAAAATATCAGTTTGAGTTTTGGTCTTTTTTTTTTTTTTTGGCAAATAATTGGAAAAGAAAACTTCATGGAAAATATAGAAATAATTATATCATGTAAATTAACTGAGTCTCTCCAATATAAACCTTGTTTGATTAACAGTGAAGTGCATATCATCTGGTTTTATATGTTGGACACTAAAATAAAAAGTGTATGTTTTCTCAAGTAGCTTCTGGACAGGAGTCATTTTCCTCATTGGGTTTAAAACCAAACAGAAATCTTACAATGGGACCAGCAAGTAGCCTTAATTATCTATTATTAGGGAAACTCACCTAATCCACATCTCCCACTGTTACAGTCATTCCCAAATCATGTGGTACTTGAAAGTTCTCAATTAAACTTGAATTAAGACACATTATTTAGGAATCCAGAGGGTCAGTGGCATGATGCTACCTTGGTATTAGATATTATTAAACATATATTACCTCAGTAATGTCACAAAGCATCAATAATACCACATATAGAATGTTCTGAAAATGACTCCCCAGAGAAGCAATCTGTACTGAGTTCTCCAATTGATTGCTAATCAACAGAGATTTCTTTGTTATCCATCTCTTATATTTTTGTTCTCTTCCTATAGGTCCCATGATTCTTATAATTAATAAATTTTCTTTTAGTTAAGACATTTTGATTCTTATAATTAAGACATTTTAAAAGTATTCACAATATATAAAATATTATTCTAGCTTTATTTGGAGTACTATAAAATTAGAAACCACAAAAGTGTCCATCAATAGGAGAATGACTGGGTAAGTAAGGGCAACAGGATAGTGATATACCAAATAGTTATCTCAATAAGGTAATCTTAGATGTACAAACTAAAGGCATACATGATATATTGCATTCAGACAAACCTTAGAAGTCAATGTGTGTTATATGCTCTTTTCTCTTTTTAAAAGTTACATATCCATGTGGGTGTTTATGCATAAGCACAGAGAACAAAATACTAGGATTGAAGAGGACAAAGGGACTTTTACTTCAGAGCCTACATAAATTTTAATAGTTTATGAGTGATTTGTACTCTCTATTTAATGTTTATTTTCTCTATTTTTCAAGTGAAACATCTACTACTAATTCAGGGAGTATATGCAAATAACTTTGCCAACCACTATAAAACCAAAAATCTATTGGGGAGTTTAAAATCTCAGCCTTGGGACTCCCCAATATCAAAAGAAATTTGTGTTTCCTTTCAGCTTCTAGTTCAATATAGGGGGCTCTGTGATTTTTAAAAAGAAGCTATAAAAACGGTGAATTACCCTGCCATCCTATATCATTAAATGATGTTTTATTAATTCCTGACTAGATCTCTGATTTTTAAAAAATTTATTTGAGCAAATGGTCTTTCTCTTCAATTTCTGTGGGTTTTTTTTTTAATTATTTTTAAGGACTTCCTACATTAAAACAACAGAGGTAATTTAGGGCATCCTACCTTGATGTTAGAGTACTACTGTGAAAAGATACGGAAGAATTGACCTCAGATCTCTTTCCAATACTAACCTATTAATAATTTTTTTAAAAAAGTGTTCTTTACATTTTACTTTGCTAGCAATGCTGACAAATGGATGTTACAATATGTATTGGTCATGCACTTTTGGAGATAATCATATATACTTTCAAGTACAGCTTGTTCCAGTAAAGAAAATGTTTCAGAAAATTAAACCTTCTTGCATTTATTTTCAAATCTCTATTGAGGACCTCCTGTGTCCTTAGCATCCAAGTTGTATTTTGTAGACTACCTCCTATGCATAGAAGTGGCATCAAAAAAAAAGTATTCTAACAATCGGGGTGAAAAATATGGTAACTTTAGTTAGCGTCAAAATATCCATATATCAACACCTGGAACTATTATAATCATGTTTTGGAGGTCAGTGTAGGTGTGTGACTATGAAGCAATAATTTTCCATAGGCTGTGTTCCATGATCTATAATAGGAATATGATGTGATATTTAATAAACAGATACAACCGATAAGAGTGTAACTTTTTATTAGTTGTAATTTAGTTTAGTTTCGAGGATCAAGATCTGGCCACAAGTCACCACTCCTAACATAGTGAGAACAATTTATATTCTGTAAGAGTTATCTGTGCAAGGCAAAATATTCAAGAGCTTCCTCATGCCTACTGAAATAGGTGCTTTGGAGCTATTTCAGAGAATTTTATGAAAATATTATTCAGGGCAAGACCAATCTCTTTGAGACTCACTTTCTTCTCTTCAATTAGAATCAGAATAATTCCTGATGATGAGACTAAATGAAAATGGTATATACCACAGGGAACTCTCCAATTCAAAACAGTGTTTCTTTTTCCAATAAATAGGCTAGTTGAAGAAACTGAAGTAAGTTGTTAGGAGTAAAACTGATAGTCTAAGATATGATCAATTAGGTCTCCAACAAATCATTCCTTGAATATCATCTATAATGCTGTTTGAGTTCTTATGGCTGTTCATCACATATTTCTGGCTCTTCTCTTTCAGGGCATGGAGCAAAACTGGGCTTCTCTATCTTCTTTGAAATTAGAGTTGGCCAAGTAATTTGCTTTGGCCAATGAAATCTAAGTAGACATTTTAAGAGCCAGACTGAGGTTTGCCAACTTCCCTTTTTCTACTGTCAAGAGGAGTTATGTCAGGCTGAAGCTTTTGTCATTCTAGGTCCCTGAGTAACCAAAATGTGTAGAACTCTCTTTGGCCCACATTAGGTGGATAATGTGCATGAGAAAGAAACTTCTGTTATGCTAAAATTTGGGGGTGGTGTTTTTATTACCAAAATGTAATCTACTCCATCCTAATACAAATAAAACACATTCCTTTCAATTCTAACATCCATCTCTCCCATCCTTTTCTTCTATTTCTGATTTCTTTTCATGAACAACATCTGCCTAGGTCAAGTCCAAGAAGACAGAATCCTTTGTGAATTTGTGAGCTTAAAACATCACTGGGATATAGCCAACTATAATTTTATTTTCTAGGAGAATGAGGATGATAGATTGCAAAGCATATTTAAAAATTGTTCACTAGATGACACATTGCACCCTGAAGAAAACAGACACCACATATTTTCATTTATTCTCTCCTAAAATGCAAACACAGTCTTATCGTCCCATCTCATTCAATTTATGTTCACAAATACATACCTGGCAAAATCACAAAATACAGCTCCCATAATTCTTAAAAAATCTACCTCTGGGCAAAATCCATAACAAACCAGAAAGAATAAAATCTAGATTTTCAAAATGCCATTTCTATCCTTAATATTTGCAAAGCAATTACCAACTTCCCTTGGACTTAAGACCATTAGAGTCTAATGTTGAATAACTGCCAAAGTATTTTGCTCAGCTTAGAGAAGGTAACAAAGCATTGAAGGAGAACACCCAGCTAAACCACAGTCAACTTTGTATTGATTAATATTTTAGAGACTAAAAAGAAAGTTTACGTGGAACCAGAAAACCTCTGTGATATCCTGTATCCCTTCGCCATTTGCTTTTCACCAAATGACTTCCCAACTGCTGTGGAGTGAAATTTAGTTTCAGACCTTTCAGACTCCTTTCTGTGTTTCATGTGAGAAAATGATTATTGTTCACAAGTCAGTTTTTAAAATGTAATTAATTTCAATAAAAATATATACTTTGAGGAATTCTTTATAGATCCTGGATATCAACCTTTTGTCTGTACTGTCATTTGCAAATATCTTCTCCCATTCCGTGGGTTGCCTTTTTGTTTTGTTGACTATTTCCTTTGCTGTGCAGAAGGTTTTGATCTTGATGAAGTCCCAAAAGTTCATTTTCGCTTTTGTTTCTTTTGCCTTTGGAGACATATCTTGAAAGAAGTTGCTGTGGCTGATATCGAAGAGGTTACTGCCTATGTTCTCCTCTAAGATTCTGATGGATTCCTGTCTGACATTGAGGTCTTTTATCCATTTCGAGTTTATCTTTGTGTACAGTGTAAGAGAATGGTCGAGTTTCATTCTTCTACATACAGCTGTCCAGTTTCCCCAGCACCATTTATTGAAGAGACTGTCTTTTTATCATTGTATATTTTTTCCTGTTTTGTCAAAGATTATTTGACCATAGAGTTGAGGGTCCATATCTGGGCTCTCTACTCTGTTCCACTGGTCTATGTGTCTGTTTTTATGCCAGTACCACACTGTCTTGGTGATCACAGCTTTGTAGTAAAGCTTGAAATCAGGTAACGTGATGCCGCCAGTTTTTTGTTTTTGTTTTTCAACATTTCCTTAGCAATTCGGGGTCTCTTCTGATTCCATACAAATTTTAGGATTATTTGCTCTAGCTCTTTGAAAAATACCGGTGGAATTTTGATTGGAATGGCATTAAAAGAATAGATTGCTCTAGGCAGTATAGACATTTTAACAATGTTTATTCTTCCGATCCAAGAGCATGGAACAGTCTTCCATCTTTTTGTGTCTTCTTCAATTTCTTTCATGAGTGTTCTGTAGTTCCTCAAGTACAGATCCTTTACCTCTTTGGTTAGGTTTATTCCCAGGTATCTTATGGTTCTTGGTGCTATAGTAAATGGAATCGATTCTCTAATTTCCCTTTCTGTATTTTCATTGTTAATGTATAAGAAAGCCACTGATTTCTGTACATTGACTTTGTATCCTGCCACGTTACTGAATTGCTGTATGAGTTCTAGCAGTTTGGGGGTGGAGTCTTTGGGGTTTGCCATATAAAGAATCATGTCATCTGCGAAAAGAGAGAGTTTGACTTCTTCATTGCCAACTTGGATACCTTTTATTTCTCTTTGTTGTCTGATTGCCATTGCTAGGACTTCTAATACTATGTTGAACAAGAGTGGTGAGAGTGGACATCCTTGTCGTGTTCCTGATCTCAGCGGGAAGGCTGCAAGCTTTTTCCCATTGAGAATGATATTTGCTGTGGGTCTTTCATAGATAGATTTTATGAAGTTCAGGAATGTTCCCTCTATCCCTATACTTTGAAGCATTTTCATCAGGAATGGATGCTGGATTTTGTCAAATGCTTTTTCTGCATCAATTGAGAGGACCATGTGGTTCTTCTCTCTTCTCTTAATGATTTGTTCTATCACATTGATTAATTTGCGAATATTGAACCATCCTTGTAACCCAGAGATGAATCCCACCTGGTCATGGTGGATAATCTTTTTAATGTGCTGCTGGATCCTGTTTGCTAGGATTTTGTTGAGAATCTTAGCATCCATATTCATCAGTGATATTGGTCTGAAATTCTCCTTTTTGGTAGGGTCTTTGCCTGGTTTGGGGATCAGGGTAATGCTGGCTTCATAAAAAGAGTCTGGAAGTTTTCCTTCTGCTTCAATTTTTTGGAACAGCTTCAGGAGAATTGGTGTTATTTCTTCTTTGAAAGTTTGGTAGAATTCCCCAGGGAATCCGTCAGGTCCTGGGCTCTTATTTTTTGGGAGGTTTTGATCACTGCTTCAATCTCGTTACTAGATATTGGTCTATTCAGGTTGTCAATTTCTTCCTGGTTCAATTTTGGGAGCTTATAGTTTTCCAGGAATGCAACACACACAAAACAGATAATCATATCAAAAAGTGGGCAGAAGATATGAACAGACACTTCTCCAGTGAAGACATACAAATGGCTATCAGACACATGAAAAAATGCTCATCATCACTAGCCATCAGGGAGATTCAAATTAAAACCACATTGAGATACCACCTGACACCAGTTAGAATGGCCAAAATTAGCAAGACAGGAAACAACATGTGTTGGAGAGGATGTGGAGAAAGGGGAACCCTCTTACACTGTTGGTGGGAATGCAAGTTGGTGCAGCCACTTTGGAGAACAGTGTGGAGATTCCTGAAGAAATTAAAAATAGAGCTTCCCTATGACCCTGCAATTGCACTGCTGGGTATTTACCCCAAAGATACAGATGTAGTGAAAAGAAGAGCCATCTGTACCCCAGTGTTTATAGCAGCAATGGCCACAGTCGCCAAACTGTGGAAAGAACCAAGATGCCCTTCAATGGACAAATGGATAAGGAAGATGTGGTACATATACACAATGGAGTATTATGCCTCTATCAGAAAGGATGAATACCCAACCTTTGTAGCAACGTGGACGGGACTGGAAGAGATTTTGCTGAGCAAAATAAGCCAAGTAGAGAGAGTCAAGTATCATATGGTTTCACTTATTTGTGGAGCATAACAAAGAACATGGAGGACATGCGGAGATGGAGAGGAGAAGGAAGTTGAGGGAAATTGGAAGGGGAGGTGAACCATGAGAGACTATGGACTCTGAAAATCAACCTGAGGGTTTTGAAGGGGCGGGGGTTGGGAGGTTGGGGAACCAGGTGGTGGGTAATAGGGAGGGCATGTATTGCATGGAGCACTGGGTGTGGTGAAAAACAATGAATACTGTTATGCTGAAAATAAATAAATAAATAAACAAACAAACAAAAAATATATACTTTGATTCTAATTACCGCATCTTCACCTAATGAGTCACAAAAGCCTCTACAATGCACAGTAGATGCTTTTGAAAATAAAAGGAACAATATTGTCTCAAAATAAATTTCCCCCAAATTGTGTTCATGCTTCTTTTGAGTCTTCCATTCTCTTCCTCGGACGTCATGAGCCCTCATGAATGTTTCAATCAATGCTTGGGAGAAATTTTGGCAGGAATGACAATGTTTTCTTAATTATAATTAAAATTGCTTCTGTACAACATGGATTAACCTACCTGTAATATGTAACTTTAAATTCGTTAATGTGCAAGTAAGTAAGTAATATGTTCTTTTGCAGGCTGATTTATAACAATGAAGTAGAAGAATGCAATAGGAAAAATCTAAAGCAGATGAATTAATTCATATTATGAATACCAGGCAAAGCTTCTCTCAAGTTTTATGCTTAATATAATTCTTCCTATGTGAGAGTAAAAATCAATTAAATTGATTTAGTAAAAAAATGAAGAGATGTGGCATAGAGATGTCTTTGAAAACTTAGAAACTCTTAGAGTCACACGATATGCTCTTTAGCTACATGAGAAATTAGGATGTAGGAAACTCATTTTAGGAATCTAAGAAGAAATATGGAATTTAAATGACAAAGTCATTATTAACGGTTAATAAATTTAATTACTTAAAAAGTTTATCACAGACATACCCTTCTAACCATGTGATAATAATGTAATTGTGATGACAACTTCAACAATAAGTTCATATTCTAACATAAGTTTTCATTGAAAATGATAATCAAAAGGAAAATGATGAAGGTGATCATCACTTCCCCAATAGTCTCTAGAGAAATAAAGAATAACTTTACAAACAAAATCTTGTGTCGATTTTAAACACCATCGTGAAAAAACTAAAACTGGTAATATTAAAAAACCCTGTAGGATTGGGGTGCCTGGGTGGCTCAGTTGGGTAGGTGCCCACTCTTGGTTTTGGCTCGGTCATGATTGTGACCTGAGGGTTGTGAGATCGAGTCCAGCTACACACTCAGCACAGAGACTGTTTCTCTCCCTCTCCTTCTGCCCCTCCCCTTGGTGAATTTTCTCTGTCTCAAAAATAAATAAATAAAATCTTTAAAAACCTCACAGGAGGGATGCCTGGGTGGCTCAGTGGGTTAAACCTCTGCCTTCGGCTCAGGTCATGATCTCAGGGTCCTGGGATCGAGCCCTGCATCCCGCTCTCTGCTGGGCAAGGAGCCTGTTTCCTCCTCTCTCTCTGCCTGCCTCTCTGCCTACTTGTGATCTCTGTCTGTCAAATAAATAAATAAAATCTTAAAAAATAAATAAATAAATAAAAACCTCACAGGATTGTACTTCTTAGCTTTCAACCTTAGCTTATATACATTGCCAAGGAAACAATACCTAGTTTCCTCCAGTCTGGAGACTGACTCTTTGGCAAAGTCGGTATTTTCCATAGCTTTTGAATACTACTGCTAATTTAAGACACAGCTTTCATATGCAGGCATAACCTAATCTGAACCTTTAGACAGAGACTCTAGAAATGATGATCCCTTACTTTATTTCTCTTAACCCTACAACTTCTATCAGGTTGTATCACAAAACTGAAACATTTTCACATGGAAACTATGCCTTGTTTTTTGTTTGGTTGGTTGGTTTTATTTCATTTTGACTGGAATCCACGCTGACAAAAGCTTTCCTGATGCTAGTATAATTTTTTTTTTTTTAAACCGGGGCAAGATCTACGTTAAACACAGAATAACATGTCCTATCTTCTCCCTCTAAACACTATCTTAAAATCTCTGCTAACACAGAGTTGAACTGAATTTCAATGGATCTTGGCTAGTTAAAACCAAATAAAAGATAGTGAAAGCATCATTTGATGATGGGTGTGACAAAGCAATCATCTGATATTTGAAAATAGATATAGTTTGTTTTACCCCTAAGTAAAGCAACATGTCAAGAAATCCATAATGGATATTAAAATAAGTTTCATTCCTTATTGTTGAACATTATCCAAAGTGTTGCCCCATCTCTCCTCTCCTCACTTCACATCTCTTACAGCTCCTCTATTGTAATGAATCAGAAAGAATATAAATCTGAGGAGGAAAAAAATTCTCTCAGTGCTTACGCATTATTAAGATATAATTTTATTTTATTATTTTATTTCTAAACAGAGATTTTTGAGATTTTTCTAGTCTTTATTCAAGATGATTTAACAGATGATGTGCAGATAATTTGCACATAACATTGACAGATGCAAGTAGTCCTTGGTACCCAGCAAGAAGGGAAAACGCCTCCTTCATCTTACAAGTTGCTGGATTTACTGTGTGTATTTACAGAAAAACCAGGTAAGGACAAGCTTCCTTGGACATAGTTTATGTGAAAATAGTCCACTGAGGACATAATCACAACCTTAAACTTTGAAATAATTTTTACAGGCACAAGTAAATCACTCATTCTTTTCTATAAACACTATATTCCTGGTAAGCTACATGTTTGTTTATTCTTAAGAGCATGAAAAAAATAGTTATGTTCATGGAGACTTGCCTTCCACATAGATTTAAAAATTTTAATATCTTTATTAAGGTATAATTTGTATAATAATTTGTATAATAACAAAATTCAACAATTATAAGTGTTGGAGATTTTTTTTTATAAGATTTTATTTATTTATTTGACAGAGAGAGATCACAAGCAGACAGAGAGGCAGGCAGAGAGAGAGAGGAGGAAGCAGGCTCCCTGCCAAGCAGAGAGCCCGATATGGGACTCGATCCCAGGACCCTGAGATCATGACCTGAGCCGAAGGCAGCGGCTTAACCCACTGAGCCACCCAGGCAACCCAAGTTGGAGATTTTTTATTAAATTTATGTAAATGCGCAACCATAACCATAATACAATTATAGAACATTTCCACCATCCAAAAGAGTTCTTTCATGCCCATTTGCTGTCTACGACCAGCACAAGCCAACTGTTGATCTCTTTCCTCTGTGAATTTACCTTTTCTAGAAATTTCATATAAACAAAATATACACTATGTTTTCCTTTGTGTCTGGCTTCCTTCACTTAGTGTAATCTTTTTGAAGTTCATCTGTGTTATTGTGTGTAAAAGTAGTCCATTCCTCTTCATTAGTAAATAAAATTCCATTGTATGAATATATCACTCTTTGTATATTCATTCACTGGTTGACAAACATCAAGACTGGTTTCAGATTGGGGCTATTAAAAATAATGTTGCTAGGAACATTCACATATATGCCTTTGTGTGGTCCTATGTTCTCATATTTCTCAGGTAGGTAACTAGAACAGGAATGGCTGGGCTATATGGCACGTACATGTATAACTTTTAAGAAACTGCCCAAGTGTTTTCCAAACAGGTTTTATCATTTTGCTTTCCTACCAGAAGGGATGTATGAGGTTCCTAGATTCTGTACATTCTCACCAACTATTGATATTTTCAGTGTTATGAAGTATAGCCTCTGCAGTGAGTAAAGTGACATCTTACTGTAGTTTTAATTTACATTTCCCTGGTGACTAATGATATTAAGCATTTTCTCAGGTGGTTATTATTAGTTTTTCCTATATTTTCTTTGGTGAATATCTAGTAACATATTTTGACCATTTTTAAATTATCTTCTTCTTATTGAATTGTAAGAGTTCTGCATTCCCTTATCAGTATAAGTCCCTTATCAGATATATGATTTATAAATATCTTATCCAAGTGTATTTCTTCTCTTTTCATTTTCCTAATTATATCTTTTGAAAACTGAGATCTTTCATTCAGATGGAAGTTAATATATCCATTTTTTCTTTTATGAAATTGGCTTTGGGTATCATAACTGAAATATCTTTGCCAAATCTAAGGTTATCATATTTTCTCTCTCTTTCTTTTTTTTAGTTTTATAGTTTTAGCTCTTACATTTAGGTTTATGATATATTTGGAATTAATATTTATATATGGTATGAGGTAAAAATCTAAATGAATTTTTGCTTTTCTTTCTTCTTTTTCTTGTTTTCTTTTCTTTCTTTCTTTCTTTTTTTCCTTGCCTATGGGTATTCAATTGTCTCAGCACCATTTCTTCAAAAAAAAAAAAAAAAAACAATTCTTTCGCTACTGATTTGTCTCTGAACCCTTGGCAAAAATCAATAACTCTAAAGGCTTTTTTCTGACTTCTTTATTTCCACATTCTTTAAATTAGAATTTTTTCAAAGTGTTTGGAATAGATAGAAGAGACATAGAAACATAGTGAATTGTCCACAGGTGCCTATTTACACATAGTTCTTAAATTACCCTTTACTGCTGTTCATACCAATTTTTTTTTTTCTCTTAGGATGCCATTTTTTTTTTCTTTCTTGTCTACATACCTTGCTAAACCCCAATTCTCTATCACTGGAAAACATGACCATATGTGAAGAAGTAGTGAACTGGAACATCAGTTTTGGAAGAAGGTAAAAGTATGAGCCAGAAAAGTCAAGAACCCATAGACATCAAGAGTCCCAGGAAGTCTGGCATCCTATGTTAGGACCATTGCCTCAGAGCCCTTGCCCATAGTAGCAATTTCTCACTGCATGGATTATTTTCACGTGATCTATTTGCATATTTTAAATGAAAAATAATGTCAACAAGGAACCTATGGCTTTCCTCTCAACAGGAATAGGAAGATTTTAGTTCTCAGTGCATTGCTTTTATCACCCTGTTCTTCATTGTTTTCTTACAGTGTTGTTTCAAAGAAGTGCTGTCTTCATGGTGTTTCACCCGTAGTAATCATAAAACATAATCTCTCATAGTATCCCAGGAAGATTTTTTTCTCTAAACTGAACCCTGGAATAAATAGCATTAGTTTTTCCTTGCTAAAACATCAACTTTGCCTTTAAAATAAGTCATTTTACTGTTTTAATGTATGCATTAATATGTTTTATAAATATGCCTTGTTACCTGATTAAAGCAATCCTTATAACTGCTAATTATAAATTAAATTGAAGCAGAGAGATAAATAACATACTTGAAATGTACTTCCTCGGGGTGCCTGGGTGGCTCAGTGGTTTAAGCCTCTACCTTCGGCTCAGGTCATGATCTCAGGGTTCTGGGATGGAGCCCCACATCGGGCTCTCTGCTCAGCAGGGAGGTTTCTTCCCCCACCTCCTCTATCTGCCTCTCTGCCTGCTTGTGATCTCTGTCTGTCAAATAAATAAATAAATAACATCTTTTTAAAAAAATGTACTTCCTCTTGTATTAAAAAAAAAGGTCTTGATTTGGGCGTGGATAATAATAAAATTTGAGGTAATCTGAGGAAATTTTCTTCCCAAAGTACTGCTCACACTCTCAGGCTCAGTGACTGTTCTCCTCCCCTACCCTCAACACATTCACTCAAAACTGATTTTTTTTTAAACTCATTTTTTTCCAGAATGGTGTAATCAGCAGGCGATCACTTCAGGAAGAAAATCAATGTCTTCATTCTGGTTCTTTTCCTTTCTTCCCAGGCTCCTCACAATGATAGATTGTGATCATACTCAGCTTACAAACTCAGTTTAGTTGGAGTTAATAAATGCTCCTTCCTCTTAGACCTATTTTCTTTCTTGTTCACATTTTAAAAACAATTTTTCCCTAAGGATTTAGTAACTATCAGTCTTTATTACTTAGGCCTTAATTTTAAGATCTAGTTTAACTTTTTCCTTCTGATGATTTAAAATTTCTACATAAAAATACTTACTTTAGTCTATCTTGTTATTGTTTGGATCTTTATATTTACCATGTCATTTTGAAAGGTTTGAAAATGTGCCTTTGGAACTCACTGACTCCTGCGATTTTGTACTGTTTAGGTAGTCTAAGCTGAACACTAAAAGAGCACAGCTTTCACTTCCATTAAAGTGGTGTCAGGAAATCGGCAGTGTCTGGTCAAATTGTGCGTGCTCATAGTAAAGCAGCGGTTACAGAAAGCACGCGAAGACTGGAGAACACGAATGAACTCAACCAAATCTTGACACTTTTCTAACAGATAAAATGCCCACAGCATTTACAGTGTTTCCAGTTGCAAAAAAAAAAAAAGAGAGAGAGAGAGAGAGAGAGAAGTTAACGAATTCCTGATGGCCTTTTTAAAATTTTTAGTTCACAAACCAGATGCAACGATTGAATTGGGGGGCCATAAATAATTTTCCAGAGAATGAAGATACATGAAGCTTGATTTCAGGATATTCTGAAGTCAATAGTTCAGAGCCAAATAATAAGTGCAAAGGAGACATTGGCCAGAGCAGGGATGTCTGTGAAGTTGGCTCTCTGAACCCTTACTTGAAAGCATGCTAAACTGGTCATGCCCTGCCCTTGGTACTGGAGCTAGGATGATGCAACTTTTAAACAGCATCTTACAGAGGTCTTATTTTGCCACAATAGCTTCCAGAGCATTCTACAGTACAGCACAAATGTTCCCAGATTCTCTGCTAAGTTTTATTTTCCCCTTCAAAATTTACAACACCAAACATCTGGATTATATTTCAGTCTGAGCAATGGGCAGAGGAGAACCCAGAACCAACCTGAGAGTAAGGATAACTGTTTCTGGCTGGCACTGGAGATCAAAGGGAGACTCTGGATTTTAAGTACAACTCTTTAGGGTCCTCTGGAAAAGCAACATGAAGGACATTATCACATTTGTTTTATCCAACACTCTAATTGTGTCTAGCATAGAGCCTGTTCTATAGAAAAAATGTAATAAATATTTTTGAATGAAAGAGTGAGCAGACTGACTAGATTCTTTCTCCACTCAAAATAACCTTCCTCATTTGTGCAGCAATAAAATGCAGTTTATTGAGTGGATAAAAATGGAAAGCTTTGTGATATGTTGGTGATGTAACGAGATGAGGATGGTGGTCCTTCCATTATAAGGCTACCAATATGGGTGGAGGTGTGACTTATGTGACCATTCAAATGATATCTCAGTTTTCAAAATGAACTTAGAATTCCTCAAAAACAATCTTACAGGTTAGAGGATGCCTTTGAGGCAGGGACAAATCCTAAATATAGCTGTTTGGGTAGATAGGATAATTGGGTCTCTCCTTCCTATTAGGAGCACAGTCTGGCGGGAAGTTAAGGACTGTCCAGGCAAAAAAAATTGTTTTGATACAGATGCAGTCTCACAGACATCCTGAGATTTACCCTAGATAGCTGGGAACCAGACAAAAATTCTCAATTTTCCTATGATTACTGCACTTTTTTCTTTGGCAAATCTTAGAATAATGTCACAATTGAGCAAAAGCAGCCCAGTGAGAATGCTGGTTTATGTTTCCAACACTTCAGTCCTAATACTCACAAAGAACAAAGTCTGTATCCCACAAAGAAAAAGTGACTGTTCTATTAAACTACATTGATATATAATGTAGACTAACAAGAAACAGAAACATTTAACAGGATTTTTATATTCCAAATCTACTTGGGACTGCAGATAATCCTCTTCAAGCTAGCTGTCAAATTAGCTTTTTAGACATACATTTTTTATAAGAAAGCCCATTAAGAGATAATTGGGATCTTGCCTAGAATCCATGGCTGATAAAACTAGACTTGGACATGATTTCTAGTGATAATGGAAAATATTCAGAAATGCCAAGACTAAAAGGATGACTGCATAATCAATTATTTTATTATCATGTGCAACAGCCCAATAGAAGGAAGTATTAGTAACTATGAACAAAGTTCTGTGTTAGATACCAAACCTTTTCTTTCTAAAACATTAGTTCAAGTATTGCTGTAGTTAGAGTAAATCACTACAATAAAATAGAATATAAATTAATATGTGGCATTTTATTTCAACTCTATAGAGACCATGGGGTTTTTTTCATTGCTGAGTTGACTCAGGGTACCGTTTTGATCACTCATGAGTGTGGAGTCTGGAGTACATGAACAACTAAGGGGTCTATGTCACCCATTGGGACTCCAAAGAAAACAACAGATGCAGAATAACTTAAGTACTAACACTGTCCTGCCCGTGTAAGTCCCCCTTAGTTGATGTGGGCTGATTTAGCGAGCTCGCATAAGATTAAGATATTGAGAGATTAAAAAAGAAACATAGCAGAATATATTACTTGATCAGAGAGTAGATATCAAAGAATAAGAATTAGGCAAGACATCATTGGATGCTGACATTCCCTCTAGCCCAAAAGTAGTTATAGGAGAAGGCTTTCTGAGAAGAAAGCTGGCTCAGCTTTCAGAGGATGTTTGATTTTAGCTTGGTCAGGATGGTGGAGTGTCCAGAGAGAATCTATTTATGAAGTTGCCATATACACATGTGTGTATACATTTTATAAATGCTGCATGAATAATAATCTAGTCTAGAAATCTGTTATTTTTGAAATGACCTCAGAAGCAAGTGAAATAGTAAGTGGCATCATAAAAAAGAAAGAAAAAAAAACTTTTATTTTTATTTTTGAGAAAAAAATTTAAAAGCATGCTGTATGTAATACAACCAGTCGACTAAATTATCTCTGACCCCTGAAGTCACTACAACTTTTGTACAAAATTTTCAGTGGTAGATTGAAAGATCATTCTAAAAGTAGATACATGTAGAATAAATGTAACATAAATAATATCTAAAAGCCAATACTCCATCCACCTTCTCAGAATGATATCCTTAGGAATGGCTATATGGGATGAGTTTTTAAAGTTATTTTGGGAAAAAAAAGGCTAGGAAGGTTATTTCACTTATGGACATATTTTCATATATATTTTAAGCCTTTCTGCCACTAATTTGTTTAAACAGTTAATGAGCTCATAGTGCTGTTTAAAGAAACATTAATTAAAATCATTTGTACTTTTGCTATACAATGAAATTCATGCAACACTGTGAGGTTTCTGTTTGGTCTCAGCTTGCAAAAAGTTTGTAATTAAATTTGATATATAGTTGCAATCATTTTCTTAACATAATTTTTTCTATTAGTGGAAAGAAGGCAAATTTAATTAAGCTTTGGTTTTATACATATTAGACCTTATTATAGCTCTAAGTCTACTATAAACTGCTTATCTTCAAGTAATTTTTTGAATAGCAAGGTGTGTATATCAATAAATATGTGTGTGCTCTATCAAGCTATGTAAGTGAAGTGAAAGTTATTCACTGACCTATCAGTGGATACGTACTGCATTTATTTCTTCGGGCAGTGGTGATCTAAATGTTAAGCCCTCTTTTTTGACACATTTGTCAAGTAACTTGCCTAAGTTATGGGACAATTTGAGACCACACAACAGAAAGTAGGAATCATAAGATCAATGAGTGATCAAACTTTGTACTAGAATCCGTTATTGACTGATCTCAACAAACCAATGGAATGGGGCTCTGTGAGTGTTTGATGACAAGAAGGAGAGTATCTGTATTTTGTGCTAGAGAAAACAGGCTTTGGATACTTCATTTTCTCAAAATAAAACAAAAATGGCCTGGATAACATAGTTTCATAGACATTTACAAAGTTCTTATAAAATGTCTCAACCTGGATTTTGAAGAACTAGAAAAGTTTTGACATTTTTTTTTTCTTTTTAAGTTACAGAACAGTTGAAGTTTGGTACTTCCAAGTCCTTAAGAATCACATCAAAGAAGATTTATGAGTAAAATCACTCAGTAGGTCATCTTATCCTTTGATGATTTGTATTTATTTTAGACCTGAAAACAGGATTGTCTATTAAATACATGATGGAGACTTCCATTGTCCTCCAAGCAAAACTGCAGCACCAATTATTCCACTTACTCTTGGTGCCCAGAGAACTATTACTCAGAACATGATCCAAAAAGAGAAAAGTAGAAGAGTTGAATATCTTTGTGAAAAAAACACAAAAAATAAAAAACAAAATGACAACAACAACAACAAGCTAAGAGGCATAGTTATCCACACAATAAAATTAGGAGAAATTGCTATCAAGAACTCCAGATGAGGGTATGTTTCTATTAAAAGAACAACACCTGCTCATCTGAAGCCAGGTTTCATTAGCAGCTGGCATGAGCTAACTTTATGTAGACATTGACATAAGAGAAACCCCCGTCCAAGAGCTCATCTCCACTCTGATATTGAGAGAGAAGATCAAACGAGCCAATTGCTGAATGTGCTGTCTCCACAGGAATCAAGCTTACCTCATACAAGCTTACTTCTCAAAAAATGAAAAAACTCACCAAGTTATGTCATTAGGGATTTAATTTACACTTTACAACATTCACCACCACAAGCTCTTTTTCTAGTTTCATTTATGTTTTTCCACTCTGCAAAACCCAAGCCAGATACCTTTGCCACACCATGCTTTCAAAGAAAAACAAATAGTGTAAGTAAAATGGACAGACATTTCTGCCACTAACTGTTAAGATTTATAGTATTTGTAGACAGATTACAAATCGCAATCTTTCGATGTTACCACTCTTCGTATTCTAGAAAACATTTTTTAGCACACGTTACGATAATGGGAAACTACACATAGATTTCGATTTGTACTCAAATGTCCACATGTCTTTTTCTTTGTAACGTTTCACACACTTTAGAAAGAAAGGCAAACCATTCAATATTGCCAAATCCATTCTAATGCTCAGAATCGTATTGCAGGATAGTCTAGTCTAGTCTAGAGACTAAAACAGAGGAGCTATGTGTGATGCTGCTCTGAAATCCTCCAGAACGAGCCATAGCAAATGGCTCTGAAACTGCAGCAGAGAAAGCAACGAAGACATTTCTGTGTTGTGTGGCGGTCGCATTGCTCTCTAACTGGGAGGCTTTCCAATGGAAACACATTAACCTTAGTGACAGTTAATTACTAAAGTAAGCAGTTTGATTTTCTAAGTTGTCAATTCCCACCAGGCTAGCAAGCCTACATGATGCGTTCCTTCACTGAGGATATTATTAAAGCTTAGGGTTCTTATTAAATTATCACAGAGGATATTATTAAAGCATAGAATTCTTATAAAATTATAAAACTGTTACTTTGAGGAAAAAATGATAACTTGCCCTACATTTAGAGATATGTCGATTTTTTTTTTAACTGTTGTTGAACCTGTCATTTTACTGGTGACTAATATAGAACAAGTTTTATAAACAAAATATTACTCTGATACTTTCTTTTTCTTGATAAGGTTTATGCTAGAAGTAAAGTGTCTCTGTCTTGATTTGTAAAGGAAATAGGTAAGAGAAATGGCTGTAACTCTGGGTATTTTTCTATTAAAGTTGTAAAAAAAAGTTCTTTAATAAGTGAATAGATACATGAATGAAACCATAAGAAATAGACACTCTCTTTTATTGACTGATTGATTTTTAATTTTTAAAAAATTTTTGACCGAATGTAAGTATTTTATGGGCAAGAGTTTGGATTTGAAGTCTGGGGAATGGTCTTTAGTATCTTGTTACCAAAAGGGAAGTGGTTGTTGATAAGTCATCTCATTTTATTCCCATTAAAGGAGTATCTTTAATGTAGAAATGAAATGTGTTTACATTCCCTGTCTTTGTGGCACTTACAAATGATGGCAGCATTACACAGGTGTCTCCTTTCAGAAGATAAAATATCAGAAGCACTTTTATGTAGCAGATCATTTTGGAATCAAGCAACTGTATGTCACCTTCAGATTTCAATGGAAATAAATATCTGACTTTGAAATTTTTTTTCCTTGAGATAGAAGTAAATATAAAAGTACTTTACCTGTTGCCAATCAGCTGGAAGTTTCTTACCATGGGTTTACTTCAAAAATCTTTTCATGAGCTAAAAGATTAGCTAAAAGGTTCTCTGGATATTCTCCAGTTATTTGAAATATCATAACCAGTTTTTAACACAGCTTTGAAAGAGTCCTTTTATGACAAGTTCTAAATGCAAGCACCTACTTTTCCAGCTTGTTTTTTGGGGGTATTGAAAATATAACTGTCATTAGATATCTTTTTTTTTAATATTTTATTTATTTGACAGAGAGAAATCACAACTAGGCAGAGAGGAAG
This sequence comes from Meles meles, assembly GCF_922984935.1. Taxonomy (NCBI): domain Eukaryota; kingdom Metazoa; phylum Chordata; class Mammalia; order Carnivora; family Mustelidae; genus Meles; species Meles meles. The sequence goes on from NC_060066.1 coordinate 64,587,793, forward strand.
GCAGAGAGAGAGGAGGAAGCAGGCTCCCCGCGGAGCAGAGAGCCCAATGTGGGGCTCGATCCCAGGACCCTGGGATCATGACCTGAGCCGAAGGCAGAGGCTTTAACCCACTGAGCCACCCAGGCGCCCCTGTCATTAGATATCTTTAAAAATTCCTGTGATTATAATGGTAGGGCACTATGTAGTCTAGCGGACATTTACACTGCTTTCTACTCTTTTTCCTTTCAATCTCTTTCAAGCTTCTTTTCAAGGCTGGAGGGAATCAGATGAAGTCAGATTTTATTTTCTCATAAGGCTATTTGTTCACCACTTTTCTTCTTCATTTGCCTTATTAAGAAGTTTCATTATTAGATTTCTGACCTTTAATAAACATCTGTTGAGCTGTAATTAAGCTCCAGGTAGTGTGGTCATTGTCTCAAACACAGAATATATTGGTTCAAATGAATATTTTCTGAGCATAACATATATTCGTGCTACTAACATTATTAAGACTTCCAGTTCTGTCTTCTGAATTCCTTATAGAACATGTCAGCAGCAGCTATCCCCTTTCACCATTCACCTGCCATATGTTTTCTTTGGGGTGGGGGGAGAAATGTTGATCAAGTCTCAACATTGATCCATTGGACACAGCCACCCTGTGACTGTTAGTTGGCTGAGTTTGCAGACCTTTCTTAATTTCTACACTTTAATAATTTTGATATGATACCAATCTGAAGGGTCAAACTTAACCCTAGTTACTGTAATGGCTCTTAACTTGGGTCCTTGGCATTTATAGCTGGGAGCAGAGGGTGAGGGTGGGGGTACAGAGACTGGAAGTCCCTGGAGAAGATCAGGAAGTTTCATGAACTTGAATGTAGGCAACAAACTATCTGACCATTAGCAATGGTTTGTTGTTGTTGCCACTGTTATTATTTTTATCATTGCCATTGTTGTTATTAATAAAATGTTACAGATCTTTTGAAATACTTGGGAATTATTTGACCTCACACGACCTCTTGTGATTTACTATGTTAATAGAAAGCCCATAGATTACCAAATCTCAAAGGTGCTTGGTAATGTTTTGATAATTGTATTTCAGGGTAACTTGTTTCATTTTGTAGTCCTAGGTATTTTATTTTGGGAATTTAGCAACTTATTCTGAGAAAACACTTGTAGTTTTCACCAGCCAGCCAAAGAGGTCCACAGCATAAAAGTCTAAAGCCACCTCAGTTAGAGGGTCATTTAACAGAAAAATACGGGAGTTTGATTCCTGAGGATTTCTCATTGCTGTTAAGAAGAATAGTGTCAACAAATGTATATCAAGGTCCTACCAACCAGACAGTTCCTTCATGCACAGCAGACTGAAATCACAAATTTATACTCACAACAATCAAACCTTAAACTAAACATGAGTGACCAAAACCCTGAAGACCAAAGAAATTAGAGGACAGTACCCCCCTTTATCTATGGGGGTACATTCGAAGACCCCTAGTGGATATAAGAAACAGGCATTACTAAACCCTATCTATATATACTATGTTTTTTCTATACATGCATACCTATGATCAAGTTTAACTTATACATAAAGCATGGCAAGAGAGTAACAACAGTACAACAATAACAAAAATAGAACAATTATGAAAATATACTGTAGTAAAAGTTATATGAATGCCGTCTCTCTCTTTCAAAGTATCTTATTGTACTCTACTCCCCTTTCCTGTGATGATGTGAGATGATGAAATGCTTGCCCCATGGCATGAAGAGAAGAGAATGACATCGGCATTGAGACCTGGTGTGAGGCTACTACTGACCTGACAAAGTGTCAGAAAGAGACTCATATCCTTCCAGGCAGTGGTTGACTCCAGGTAACTGAAACCACAGATAAGGTGTACTACTGTGTCAAAAAGTTGGCTGAAATAATGGACAGTGGGTTCTTTCCTGAAGAAAGAAAGAAGTGAAGAAGTGGGAAGGCTAAAGGATTTGGGAGAAAGGAAGACTTTTTAGCTGAAGATCTAAATATCCTCATAGAAAATTAGTCACAGGACAGGTAAACAAAAGAGATCTACATAAGGTTTTGCTGTGAAGCAGTTACATGCTGAGGTGTGACTGGGAATATTTGGCAAACGTGGTAAAGTGAAGGGACAAAGACTGAGTGTCGGGGTGGGTCATCTGTGTGGAGGCTGAGTCACATAGGGTGACCAAAGTGTGTGGAGACAAAGACATGGGCAAATATCCTCGGACAGGGGAAACAGGGAGAGAGTCCAATGGCATGGGCTTCAAAAGGATGGCTTTTACGCTCTAGTTCCATCCACGTCGTCGCAAATGGCAAGATTTCATTTCTTTTGATGGCTGCATAGTATTCCATTGTGTATATATACCACATCTTCTTTATCCATTCATCTGTTGATGGACATCTAGGTTCTTTCCATAGTCTGGCTATTGTAGACATTGCTGCTATAAACATTCGGGTACACGTGCCCCTTCGGATCACTATGTTTGTATCTTTAGGCTAAATACCCAGTAGTGCAATTGCTGGGTCATAGGGTAGTTCTATTTTCAACATTTTGAGGAACCTCCATGCTGTTTTCCAGAGTGGTTGGACCAGCTTGCATTCCCACCAACAGTGGAGGAGGGTTCCCCTTTCTCCACATCCTCTCCAGCATCTGTCATTTCCTGACTTGTTAATTTTAGCCATTCTGACTGGTGTGAGGTGATATCTCATTGTGGTTTTGATTTGTATTTCCCTGATGCCGAGGGACGTGGAGCACTTTTTCATGTGTCTGTTGGCCATCTGGATGTCTTCTTTGCAGAAATGTCTGTTTATGTCCTCTGCCCATTTCTTGATTGGATTGTTTGTTCTTTGGGTGTTGAGTTTGCTAAGTTCCTTATAGATTTTGGATACTAGCCCTTTATCTGATATGTCGTTTGCAAATATCTTCTCCCATTCTGTCAGCTGTCTTTTGGTTTTGTTAACTGTTTCCTTTGCTGTGCAAAAGCTTTTGATCTTGATGAAATCCCAATAGTTCATTTTTGCCCTTGCTTCCCTTGCCTTTGCCGTTGTTCCTAGGAAGATGTTGCTGCGGCTGAGGTCGAAGAGGTTGCTGCCTGCATTCTCCTCAAGGATTTTGATGGATTCCTTTCTCACATTGAGGTCCTTCATCCATTTGGAGTCTATTTTCGTGTGTGGTGTAAGGAAGTGGTCCAATTTCATTTTTCTGCATGTGGCTGTCCAATTTTCCCAGCACCATTTATTGAAGAGGCTGTCTTTTTTCCATTGGACATTCTTTCCTGCTTTGTCGAAGATGAGTTGGCCATAGAGTTGAGGGTCGATTTCTGGGCTCTCTATTCTGTTCCACTGATCTATGTGTCTGTTTTTGTGCCAGTACCATGCTGTCTTGATGATGACAGCTTTGTAATAGAGCTTGAAGTCCGGAATTGTGATGCCACCAACTTTGGCTTTGTTCTTCAATATTCCTTTGGCTATTTGAGGTCTTTTCTGGTTCCATATAAATTTTAGGATTATTTGTTCCATTTCTTTGAAAAAAATGGATGGTATTTTGATAGGGATTGCATTAAATGTGTAGATTGCTTTAGGTAGCATAGACATTTTCACAATATTTATTCAATCGGAGAAAGACAACTATCATATGATCTCCCTGATATGAGGACATGGAGAAGCAACATGAGGGGGTAGGGGGATAGGAGAAGAATAAATGAAACAAGATGGGATTGGGAGGGAGACAAACCATAAATGACTCTTAATCTCACCAAACAAACTGGGGGTTGCTGGGGTGAGGTGGGATTGGGAGAGGGGGAGCGGGCTATGGACATTGGGGAGGGGAGGCGAACCATAAGAGACTATGGACTCTGAAAAACAACCTGAGGGTTTTGAAGGATCAGGGGTGGGAGGTTGGGGGAACAGGTGGTGGGTAATGGGGAGGGCACGTTTTGCATGGAGCACTGGGTGTTGTGCAAAAAGAATGAATACTGTTACGCTGAAAAAATAAATAAAATGGAAAAAAAAAAGGATGGCTTTTAAAAGACGATAGGGTATAAAAATTATATTTTCAAGGAAATATTCTGAGAAAAAATTTTGCTGGACTTAGGGAAGGTTTAAAGAGGCAGGAGAAGCACGGTGGCTGCTTTGTAAAGGCCCTGGAAAGGAAAGTTGAGGGGATCATTTCTTTAATAAGAACGGCCACCTGGGCTCAGGAAAGGAGAAAAAGAGAAAAACAGTATGAGCTCCACCTCCCAGGGAAGCCTCACATAAGAGGCTACAAGTGATAACTAGAGTTCCTGAAGAAAAAACACTTCTCACATTTTCAAAATCTGGATTTTTTCTGAGATATCATAAGGAATAACATAGTGGCAAGAATATTGAAGAGACTATCAACATAAAAATCCTGAAACTTCCAAAAGTCATGTGTGTCAGGAGTCAAAATTATTTACAAATGTCATGAGCACTTCTGACAAATCCACCTACTACCCATTAAGTATTTTCTTTCACAAGAGATCAGCTTCACACCATGTCTATTCATGCAAAGTATTTTACATTTTACTCTCTTTAGTTGGAGAAACGATCAGTTTTGACAGCACTTTTCTTTTTTCCACTTTTTCTGGCTCTCTTTATTATTTATCTTCTCACCATAGCACATACCCTCCCCCATGTCCGTCACCCGGCCACTCCATCCCTTCCACCCCTCCTTGACAGCATGTTTTATAACTAACCAGGGAACACTTGGGACTTGGAGGTAAATACATTATATAGGTCAGGGGAGGCCTGTTTTGTCTAAAGGAAAGAGGGTGAAAGGAATACCTCTTAGTGGCCCCCAAACCTCTAGTAGTGTTTGATCATTGTATTCCTACCCTAGGAAGAAGAGCTAAATCATCTCAACTTTCACGTCTCAGAACACTAACAGGCTTAACACTCACTGGGCAACTAAGAAGACAATGTTATTTATGTTTATGGCTTAAAATGCTTCTATTTCCTGCACACTATTACAATCACATAAGACCATTACCAGCAAGAACCATATCTTATAATTCTTTTGTCACCTGCATTAGCATCTCAGGGCTAAAAACATACCCAGAACTCATTAAACCACTGACTGATTAAAACTTACAAAGTTCCAGGTTAGAAAAGCATTGATCATGCTTGTTTTGTATGGCTAGGACTCTTCACACCTCCTGGCTTACATTGGATCTCCTGTTCTCTAGTAAGGACTGCCTATCAAAGCTATCCAAATGCACATAGGAACGCCATTATTCCCAGCAAGGTTTTCCATTGCCTACTCTTTCAAGTAATTCAACCCTACTCTTTCAAGATCGCCCTGAGTAGCACTATTGAATCCCAGTGACTTAAGAAGCTTGCTCTCTCAGCAAGTAGTTTTATGAACTGAGTGTGAACTAGAAGCAGTGATAAAATATTACCTGTCCCTTGCTCTGTTTGTACAAAAGCTGTTATTTTGAAATGGACTATTCCTGTCTAAATACCATTCACATCGAACCAGTTTTAAATCGGGTAGATTTTCCAAGAAGCCAGACATGTTAGACAGAAGAAGGGCAGTGAAATGATGAAACAGAAACTGGTACTAAAATATGCACAAGGCTCTTTCCCCCTGCCCCAAACAAGGTTTAAGGGTAGATTCTGTTCAAAATATTCAATTGTTGTGGTTCAGATGAATTGAATTCTCGAAAGGCAAACTGATGTTTCCTCACGTAATGAAGACGCAAATAAGACTTCTGTTAGCTCATGATCTATGTCAGGATCATCTCCAGATTCAGAACCCAACACTCTGCCTGGCCAATGCTGAGTGTTGTACACTTACTACTTACTGATCCAAATCCTCTAGATAGTTTCAAAAGACTTCTCTGAGATGATAGTAATTTCTTGTTTCTCTTACTTTCCCCTTCATGATAGGTTGGTTATTTGTTTTCCTGTCTCAAACATAAAGATTGTAAATACTTCAAAAATTATCCCTCATTCCTGATGGTTTTATTATGTCTCCCACTGTTGATGTGAGAAAGAGTAAACCCAAAACCATAGCCATTTACAGATCTGGAATGGTCTGGAGCCCCTCATGTGTAGGCTGTTATGTAGAAAGTTTCTCAGTGAAAAAGTAGTAGAATAACCCAGACCTGTGGAATATAATGACACATAAAGACATTTGAGAGGTAAAGAAAAACCTCTGTCTTAAATCTGGAAGCTGAGTAGCATTTTCCAAAGCTCAAAACCAAATCCGTTTCAATCTTACTGCCTGTTGAATGAGGACTTTCATTCAAAATCCCACCTTTTCACCTTGTGATTGTTTTCTCCTCTTGTCCTACCTCTGGGCCATTTTTTAATAAACTTCATTGAAGTATAATTTACATCCAATAAATGACATCCATTTAAAATGTATAATTCAAAGAGCTTTGACGGATACATACACCAGAATCAAAAGACAAAATCCCCATATCCATTACCCAAAAAGTTGTCTCATGTTCCTTTGCCTTCCATCCTTTTTATGCCCCTGCACCTGGGCACTTTTTTTTTTTTTTGCCACTTTAGCCTGCATTTTCAGTATTTTATATTAATGGAACTATACAACATGTACATTTTTGTTTCTTTTTTAAAAATTTTATTTATTTATTTGACAGACAGAGATCACAAGTAGACAGAGAGGCAGGCAGAGAGAGAGAGGGAGGAAGCAGGCTCCCTGCTGAGCAGAAAGCCAATGTGGGGCTGGATCCCAGGACCATGGGATCATGACCTGAGCCGAAGACAGAGGCTTTAACCTACTGAGCCACCCAGGCATCCCTACATTTTTGTTTCTGACTTCTTTCAACTTAAAAATTTTTAGATTCACCTAATTTTGTGTTTGTCAACACTTTGTTATATTTTTTTTTATGGCTGGCTAGTATTGTGTCCTCTGGATATACTACTTTTGTTCATCCATTCACTTGTGGATGATCACTTTTGAGTTATGTCTAACTTTTGACTATTCGAAACAAAGGCCTGTGTAGATATATTTTTATTTTTATTGATTAACTACCTAAAAGTGAGATTGCATTTTTGTATTTCTTGGTTAACTACCCAAAAGTGAGATTGCTGGTTCATGGGGTAAATATATGTTTTCTTTTTTGAAAATCTGCAAAAGATTACCAAAGTTCCCATATAACGTTATATTCCCACTATCAATGTGTGAGTTTCATCTGCTCCAAATCCTAATCATCACTTAGTGTATTCTTAATCTTTTTAACTTAATTTAATTTTACTATTTTTAAAAATAGTTATTTATTTACTTTAGAGAAGTAAAGTACCTGTACCTCGCATTCTGTACCTTTCTTTTTTTCTTATGAGTAGCATCTGTCAAAGACCAAATAATTTTTTAATTTTAATAGTCTAATTTATCAATTTTATGTATGTTTTGAATCAACCTTCTTAAGTACTCCTTCTCAAGCATGCACACTGTGTAAGCATTTTTTGGCTCTAAGAATACAAGGATTTTCTCCTGTGTGTAATTTTTTCCAGGTATTGTTAGAAGTAACCTCCTCTTTAGAATGATCTGGTTTTGGTAATCTAATATCTCATTTATCCAATTTATGATTTTTATATTTTTATTCAGTTGTTCCAGGGAAGACTCAGAATTCCCAAGGGTAATACAGATCCATAGGGAAATACTGTACAGGAAATTGGGTCTTTGGTATAAATTTTATTTTATTCTTTCTTTCTTTCTCTTTCTTCTTTCTTTCTTTTGGGGAGGGTGGGGCAGTGACTCTAGAAGCAGTCAAGATTTGTCCATAGAATTTAAACCTAGAAGGGGCCTTAGAGATATTCTAGTCCAGTTGCTCCCTTTTGTAACATAAGAGAACTGAAGCTTTTAAAAGGTAAGTAATTTTTCCATTAACACATGGTTAGTTCTTTGTTCTCTCTATACATTTTATCGTCCTTCTCTGAGGCGTAATCTGAACTCTCACATGGAATTCTAAAGTAACAGTCTTATTCCCACTAATATTAATAAAATTACTGAGAATCTGCCCTAGTTTAAATTCCAGTTTCAAATATATCTCAGGAAAGCTATCTGAAATTTCCTAATTTGAATGAAGAATTTGGCTGTCCATCCCCAGGTAGTTTCTTTCTAAATGACGGGGTGTCAGAAAAACTCTACTTACCAAAATGTTCTCTATGCACCCACTGGATTAGTTATTTATTGTTATATAACAAATTACTCTGAAATTTAGCAGCAACATGTATTTATTATCTCACAACTTGTTAGGTCAAAAAATCCAGGCATGGCTTAGCTAAGTCCTCTACTTTAGGGTTCCTCAAAAAGTCATAGTTAAGGCCTTAAACATATCTGTATTTGATCTCAAGGCTTGATGGGGAAGGGATCAGCTTCCAAGTTCACTCATGAGGTATTTGTTGGATTCAGTTCTGTGTTGGATGTTGGACTGAGGGTTTCAGTTCTTCACTGACTATTGGCCAGAGGCAGCCCTTTATTCCTTGGCAAGTGGTCCTTTCCATCAGGACAAGCACCCAAGCTGAGCCAGAGAGAGAAAAGCCACAGTCATTTATAAGCTAACTCAGTAGGAGATCACACTATGGTGAGAATACCAGAGACAGGGATCATTGGGAACTATTTTAGAAAGCTGCCTATTATACCCATATATAACAATATTTTCCACATCAGAGATTCATTTTCTTAAGTCTTAGCTTTAAAGAATTGGCACTTCAAAATTGGCACTATCCAAAATGATTCATCTATGGGAGTGATAACATCTTACTTGGTTCTTATGACAGATCCTTTACATGGATTTGTTATATAATTGGTAAATCGGGAAAGTAGATCCTGGTACATGGGACAATATGGATCTTCGATTATCAAGAAGGGAGTAAAAAGTCCCAATTAAGTCCCAATTTCTGACCAGTGGAAAAATTCAAAGAGCCAAGCAGCCTCGTGGACTAAAGAAAAGAGAAGGGCAAAATGGGGGGGTGATGGGAGAGCCATTATCTGGGAACATTTGTCTAGACACAGCTTCAGCCTCAAGAAATATTCTTTCACTTGAAACAAAAAACAAATGCACTGAGTTTGTGCCATTAAGTTCAATCTGTAGAACGATCACATCACTGACAAGTTGGCATGTGCTATGTATCAGCAGCTCCACCTACCTTCGAAGTTTCCACTCACGTGGGATTTTTTAACCAGGGTATATTTTAGTCTGTGCAGTTCCTCTGATAAGGAAAAAAAAATAATAATAATACAACCCCATTGGGAAAAAGATGTCTCTGGGGTCATGGCTGGGAGAACAGAGGGCACATGCTGAGAAGAAACAGGCACCCTTTTCTTTGATAGATGCAGTCCTCTTTGCCAGTATAAGGCACAGGGTGCAGACAGGAGAGGATGCACTACACTTTCAAAAAGACTTATCTCCTCAACCAAGAATCTTTGCTCAGTGCGTATAATCAACCACCAGCTTCAGCAGCCTGAATTTCTGATAAGAGGAAATCCAGCATTTTCCTTTTCCTTTGCAGTTGAAAGTTAAATTTGGGATTTAGAAGACCTGTGTTTGGTTTCAGTTTTGCTACATACTTCTACGGTGACCTAAGACACTCATCTCCTGAAGTTTCAGTTTCCTATCTTTAGATGAGAGTCCAGCGTGACATAGGAGAGTCTGCATGACATAATCGTTGTGGTAATTAGGCGAAACCGTATTTGAACATTTTGTAAGCTCCGAGTCTCATATAGCCGAGTCATTTGGAATATCTTTTGGATAAGCCAGTGGGATCTGGGTCTGGTGCCATGTTTTCCCTATTCACTCCAAAAGAGTTGGAGAGGCTAAATTCCAGTTGACCCGTGGACTAAAACTGTGGGCTAGGAGGTCTTCAAACCTGTGTGCGTCTGCCATGCCTGGCCACAGCCTATACAGATGCTCATTATCATAAACTTACTGGCAGGCATAAGTGTCCCAGGGCTCACAAGAAGGCCCATTTCTTCTGTGTTTCAGAAAAGCTCACATTTTTGAAAAAGAACTAACAGAAAGAAACAAAAGGATTGCAAATGTAAGTTACAGCATTTTGAAAATCACAGATATTTGATCTCTGTCTAAACATCTACAAATCCTGAAAAACAGGAACTACGAAAGTAAAATTGCTTATCCGAATTACTTAAGCACCCCCCACCCCACCCCAGAGCAGAGGGGTTGTAAGAGTATTAAATGACGGGACTCCTTCTCACAGGACTCCTTCTCTTCAGTTTTCTCACACAAATAAGTCCACACCCTCAGTTATCTTGGTTATTTCCTTTTAAATACCTCCCCGCAGTCTTATCAATATCTTCAAGGTTGAAAAAAAATGGGTGGAGAGGCAAGTTACCGTACTAATGGTACTAATGGCAAAAACATGAAAAGGAAACTGGAGAAAGAAAGATTGCAAAGGAAAAATTTAGTTTAGATAAAAGATTAGATTAAATACTTAAGTATTGACAAATTTGGCCTTGTCTCTGAACCTTAAGAAATCTGTGTGCTGGATCTTAGTGGGAGAGGGAGGACAACACAAGGACGGCATGTTTTGCAGAGCCAAAAAGTCCTCCATGAAGAGGCAGCTGAGGTGCGACAGCCTTTAGGCTGTCTTCCCCAGTTCCCACAGGCCCAGAGTTGGACCAACGAGGGAACCTTCCAGAGAGTTTCTGTAAATAAGCCAGCCAGTCGCTGGGGACACTGATTTCCCTTCCTATCCAAAAAAAGATGTGAGAAAATCCATTTCAACCTACTGCAACACCAACAAGATTAGCATTAAAAAAAGAAGAAATCTGAGGCAACATAAAACAAAAAGCCCATAAAAGCTTGTCACACTGACTTTATCTTGGAAAACTTGAATGAAATAGAAACTCAGTTTAAGGGAAAGATATTTTCAGCCCTGTCCCAGAGCATGTCTGGGTCATTTTTCTCTACTAGGCTCCTCAGATCCCAGAAACACTGACTTAAGAAAAGGTGGATTTCATGGAAATGGCTTTCAGATGTGAATTCTTATTACACAGTATTTATAATTCATATGTTGTTGAATTCTCAGAATACGTCTCTGGACTCTCAAGCTTGAGAATAAACAACTAGTTATGCCTGGTGTTGAATTTCAGCACAAATATCTATTGGATCTATGACATTTTTTAAGTTATTTAAATATTCTGAGCTTAGTGGGATTAATACAGGAATTGGCATATGGTAGGTGCTAAATAAATTTTTCCATTTTGCTAAGTGCATTTTTACTATTCACAAATGACTTCATATTCTATCTTGCACTATAATCTAGGCAAGAACATTGGCTGTTTCAGTTTATATTTATTCCTTTGTTGCTTTCTTTTAAATGTTCTTCCCACTTTTTGTTTTGTGATTAAAAATCAGATTTCTGGGGCACCTGGGTGGTTCAGCTGGTTAAGCAACTCCCTTCGGCTCAGGTCATGATCCTGTAGTCCCGGGATCCAATCCCACGTCGAGGGGGTGGGTCCCTGCTCTGCGGGGAGTCTGCTTCTTCCTCTGCTTCTCCTTCTAACCCCTCCCCTCTCATGCTCTTTCTCTCTCATTCTCTCCCTCTCTTTTGCAATTAAATAAATAAAATCTTAAAAAAAAAAAAGAAAATCAGATTTCAGGAAAACATCCTCACATTTCTGTTTTAAGAAAGACTAAGTGTTGGCACTTCCAGATCTTGAAAGATCTTTATCTCAGTGATTGATTTCTGGGTACTAGGGAAGATAGACATCATCATTGTGGCACCCCTTCTAAACACACAAAAACGTTGGATAAAATAGACTAAGAAAATAATTTTAAATATATAATCAAGGTCAAAAGAAGGAAATCTCTTTATGACAAAAATGAAGAGTTACTGCAAACCAAAGGCTATAGCCACAGAGGAAGTGGCCCTGGATAAAAAGCCTTTGAGGAGTAGGGTTTTAAGACCTAAGCTGGAACAGGATAGTAGGTCTCGCCTGTAAAAAAGGGGATAGGATAGATCGCAGGGTGCCCTGAGGAAAACTGGCAGCTTAAGGAATGTACCTTCCATGAAACTGGGACTAGAAAACTCTGCCTACTGCCTAAGGAATTTGATATTTTATGCAAGCTTATGGTGTGGATTTATACCATGCTAGGGCTTAGGGGACTAAAATGAGCCAAATAACATAGTACCTGGCTTGGTCTTAGGACCCAGGAAGAATGCAGAAAGTATGTAGGAATGCTTTAGCGACTCGGTGCATGTCAGTCCCACAATAAATTAACTACACCAAAGATAAGTTCACATTAAAAAAAAAAAAGTTATTAGGGGTGCTTGGGTGGCTCAGTGGGTGGAGCACCTGACTCTTGATCTCAGGGTCATGAGTTCAAGTTCTGGGTTGGGCATGGAGACTACTTAAAAAAGAAAAAAAAATATTAGTGACAGAAGGAATTGTCCCATCATCAGGAAGAGACAACACATGCAACAAACAGGAAAATGTGAACCCCAAAGTTGGGAAAAATAATGGAACAACTGGTATATGATAGCTGTTTAAAAAAAAAAAAAAAGGACTTTTGACAAAGTATCAGCCCATTAAGGTTTTTAAACATCAGAGACAAAGGACTACTATCCAGAGTGTATGTGAGCATGGGCAGGTGAGATTCTGACAGTCTAGAGCTGTATTGGAAGAAGATACATTGTATGGGCTGTGGTTGGAGTTTTGTTTCTTCCTACCCACCAGTCTTAGAATAGGGTATCATGCGGGGAAGTCTCCATATAGATGGGGCCTCAAAAGATTTCCTTAGGGGGCGCCTGGGTGGCTCAGTGGGTTAGGCCGCTGCCTTTGGCTCAGGTCATGATCTCAGGGTCCTGGGATCGAGTCCCGCATCAGGCTCTCTGCTCAGCGGCGAGCCTGCTTCTCTCTCTCTCTGTCTACTTGTGATCTCTCTCTGTCAAATAAATAAATAAAATCTTTAAAAAAAAAAAAAAAAAGATTTCCTTAGTTTTATTTCAGGAACAGAAAAAATCATACACCAGCCTAAGACAGCAGCAAAGGAATCTTGCCATCCAACTGGGATCATGAGTGAGGAAGGAAAAAGACACCAGCATGAAATTGAATTGGAGCCAGTTCCATGTGTAATACAGTGGTTTAAACGCAGTCAGCCTATAGAGTGCTAGAACCTTAAGACCAAACATGAACACAGAATCTGAGACAAGTAAAACACAGAGGCACTTGCGGAATCCAAAGAAACGCTGCCTCTGAGAATATAGTCAGAGGTGAACAAAGCAACACCGACAAAAGATTAGCTCACAACCGAGATTCACAACCACACAAGAAAACATGAAGTCAAACCCACATATGCAACAAAGGAAAATTAGTGCCCCGCGAAATGGCCAATCTGATTTAGTCCATAAATATCTTTGAAATTCTAACAATCAAAGAAAGGGGGAAGCCATAAAGATTACTCTTGTGTGTTCTCAAATACTTGTGGATAGGGATTGGCTACAGATCATTAGACTGAATGAGATTTTAAAGGAAACCACTGAAAGACGGAAGTATGGATAACTTCCAAACTTATGGGGTGGGGTAAGTAATAAAGAAAACCAGATAACCAGATTAACCTAATAGAGAAAAGGAAAACAGGGTAAAAAAAAATAAAAAGCAGCAGCAGCAAAGGAAAAGTGTGTAAAAATGTGCATGCAAACAAAACTTGTAGAAGTAAGTGCAAATATATCAGTAATCATATTTTCTTAAAACTGTAAGATACCCCATTCAATATATTTTTGAAATTTATTTAACTAGTCTTACACTCATGGACTTTTTGAATGTTTTTAAACACATATAATATTCTTGTGTATGTATGTGTGTATGTGTGTATAATATACATAAATATACAATATATAAATATATAACTATATATAATTTCAGATATTTTCTGCTAAACCTATAGGATATATTCATAGATGGGGAATTGTAGTTTTTTAATTTTTCTTGAGAGTTGCTTTCAAACCAATGTAACTTGCACCAGAAAAAGAATGTGTTTCTCTACAGCTTGGTCATAGCCATTTATCATTCAAAAAAATGTATTATGTCTGCTTATGTAATGAATGCCAACAGTTTAGGACTATTGTTTAATTTATATTTCTCTTAATTTGAGTTTTAGAGTCATTTGTATTTTCTGCTGCTACATTTCCCTTCCTACAGTCAATTTGAAGTCTTCCCTGCAGATCAAACCAGTGAAAACCTGAGTTCACCAGGTCACTCTGCTTCTGCAAACCTTCCTTTTGAGTATCTGGTTTCCTCATGGGAAAGCTACCTCCCTGGGTTTACTCCTGGGCCCCTCCTCCATTATGCTGCGTGGCCCTTCTATGGCCCTTCTACTTTCTGCTGGTGTCAGCCTCAGGTCTGGCTGTTCCCTCCCTTGCTCTCTCCTTTGCACCACACTGGCCTTTTCTCATCTTCAATGCTGGCCTGGAGAGCTCATTCTTTAGAAACTTGGTTCTGGCTGGTCTGCTTCTCCCAGCTATCTGCCTGGCTAATTCTCACCCTCTGCAAATCTTTTTTTCTGATTTTACCTCTTCAGAGAAAGTCTCCTTAAATAACCTGTAATACTGCAGTTTTCCCTGGGGCATTTAACGTTTTTCAATCGACACCCCCTGCCTGGCTTTTTTCCTTGTATTGGCTGTACCATAAATTATATAATATTTACAACATTCTGTCATTTAGTATATGCTATATACTTACTATATACCATACACTTACTATCGTAGTGAAGTTTGCGTACTTGTCTCCCATTACCTTCTCTTGCTCTTCAGCATTTTCTTCCATTCACTTGTTAGTTTTATTTTTTTTTTAAGATTTTATTTACTTATTTGATAGAGAGGAAGAGATCACAAATAGGCAGAGAGACAGGCAGAGGGGGAGGGGGAAGCAGGCTCCCCAACAAGCAGAGCCCAATGCGGGGCTCGATCCCAGGACCCTGAGAGCATGACCTGAGCCAAAGGCAGAAGCTCAACCCACTGAGCCACCCAGGTGTCCCCACTTATTAGTTTTTAAAGCACTGATTCAGAGAGCATTTTTGTAAATGGAAAGTGGTCATTTTACTGCTTTGTGTGTAGCAAATATTTCTTCTGACTTGGCCATTTGTATCTTGATTTTTCACTTTAGGGCAAAATTTATTGATTATGCCTTCTGATTTTTTTTTAATATTTTATTTATTTGAGAGAGAGAGAGACAGAGAGAGAAGGAGTAAATGGGGAAGGAGCAGAAGGACAAGCAGACACTGAGCAGGGAGCTGATGCCAGGCTCAATCCCAGGACCCGGAGATGATGAGAGATGATGACCTGAGCCAAAGTCAGCTGCTTCACTGACTGAGCCACCCAGCATCCCCATGCGTTCTGTTTTTGAAGTCATAAGTGAAGAGGTCTTCCCACTCTGTATAAAATATGTATATTTTATATATGTAACATATATAAAACATAAAAAAATATGTAAATATGTATATATAATATATTATATATACATATATATACATACACACACATATATTATACAAACTCACATAAACAGACACACAGAACTGTAACATCATTTTGGAGGATTTAAAACACAAACATACACACACAATGCCTTTTATTTTTTCATTGATACTGCATTTCTTTTATAGATCAATTTAGAAAAACAATTGTTTCTTTGTCATTTTGGTTCTTCCTATTTGAGAAGAGTATATCTCTTATATATTTAATCTTCTTTGTATAAATTGGATACACTTGAAGAGTTTGGGAGGTTTAAATTTATTCAGATATTCCTTATTTGTTCTTAAGCTTATTCCAGGCATTTCACACATTGAGCTACTATTAAGAATAAGATTTAAAAATAATACGGTTTTTCTTGTGTTATCTTTTCTACTTTCCATTACTCATACATAAGAAAATTATTGATTTATATGTTAATTTTGTACTCAGAAACTTTATTGAATTCTTTCATTTGAATAATGTTTTAGATATGTGGTTTTGAAGGTTTCATGCTACATTATTTGCAAACAATGAGTTCTTATCTCCTTTCCAGTTTTTCCTCTTTTCTTTCTTGTGAGTTATATCAGATACCACTTTCAAAATAATGTTACATCGCAGTTTTGATAGTGAAATTCTTGTCCTATTCCTAATCATCACGGAAAGACATCTTTGGGTTGATATAAAGTATATATTCCATGATATTAGTTTGTCTCTATTCCTGTTTTACTTTGAGACTCTTTTTTAAGTCAAGTATAAATACAAAAGTAGAAAAATTCCCTTTTAGCATTTACAGAGATGATCCTATTAATAGATTTCTTCATATTAAGCCATGGTAAAATGTGTATATGAACCTCTCTTGGACAGGTGCTATTACTCTTTTTGCAAATATTTCAGTTTATTGGGTTAATATCCACAAATCTTTTCTATGTGCTACCTTTTTGAATGTTGTGGTCAACATTACATTGGTTTCACAAAAAAGATTGAAAGGTGTCCTTGTCCATCTTCTGTCATAGTTTAAATAGCTGTTTCTCTTCTGTCATTTATAGGTTTTATATAGTCCTTTTGGCAAACCATGATTCTGATGCTAGGGGAGATGAGTAAGACCTTTTTGAAGACATTATTTCTGATGTAGAAATGTTGGGGTCCAGAGCCAATGGACAAGGAAGAATTCTTGAGACGTCTTTGGTGCAAAAAGTGGTTTTATTATAGCTCTGAGATAGGACCCGTGGACAGAAAGACCTGCACTGGGGTTGTGACAGGTGACTGGTTATATACTTTAAAGTTTGGAGAGGGTTAGGGATAGCACAAGCCTAAGGAATTTTGAAAGCAAGATTTCCGGGACTTCGAGGGGGTTAGCTATTGTTAGGAAAATGTCATTTATTACTGTCTTATAAAACCCCAATCTTGAGACCCTTCGGATGTATATCAGTGAGCCATATGCTTAGAGAATTGTTGCTGACATATGTCTTAAGGGGCAAAGATAATGGAAGTTTCCAAAGAAATTTTTATATGTTAAAGTAGACTTACAGGATCTTGGGGAGTCAGGATAATGTTAAGCTGATTGCCTTTTGCCCTTAGCAAAGCATTAGTATCAAGGCAGCTGAGTTCCTAGAGGAATGTCACTCTACCTGTTTCACAGACTTTGTCAATGGGCTGTAACCAGTAAGGAAGTTTATTTTTTCTCTTTTGCCTTTGTTTCCCACATCAATTTCTTCTTTGGAAAACTGGTCATTTTGTCAGTTTTAATCTATAACATTTTCTTGGAAAATGATCTATTTTATCATGGTTTTCAAATTTATTTTCTTCAAGTTAAGCAAACCTGTGATTCATAATTCCTTTAATTCTTCTGCAACTGTGGTTATTTTCTTTTCTTATGTTTATTTTTATACTTTTTCCTTGATTAGATTAGCTAATAATGTTCCCTTTATATGGCTAATTATTTTTCAAAGAATTGACTTTTATTTGAATTAGTCCTACCACTTTTCTGTTTTCTTATTCATTAACGTGTTCTTTATTTCTTTAATGTCTTCTTTATACTCTTTGCTTTTTATTTTTCATCATGTTTCAAACCACTTTAATCAAATGCTTGATCTATTGACTTTTTATCTTCCTTATTTATTAATGTGATTATTTAAGGCTTTTCTTTATGGAGCACACATATTTCTGATTTGTTTTCATTATGTTTTCTTTCTATGTATGTGCAATTTCAGTTTTGTTTATATCTTTGATATGAGCTGTTTAATTGGTATGATTTTTTTTTCTACATTTTAATTAATGTGGGACCTCAGTCAATTCGAAGTATAAGCAGAGAATGTTGTCTGTATCCCAAGCCATTCCAATTAACTGAGATCTCCTCTATGACCTAATATTTGGTCAATGTGTATTAATGTTCCTTGCAAATGTGAAAAGAAGGTACATTCTTTGTTTTTAGATGATAGAATTACAAGTATACACATAAATTTATTATGTTACTTAGATCTCTATCATCTTCATTTGGCTTATAAAACAAGCAAATCTTTTCTTAATATATTAATGTGTTCACTCTATTTATGTGTATGTGTGTGTTTATGAGTACAGATATATTTAAATATTAATTATATTAATAATAATTATATTAATTGATATATATTAATTAAATGTATTTTATATTTATTTAAGATCTTATTTATTTGTTTGACAGACAGAGAGAACAAGCAGGGTGAACAGCCAGCAGAGAGAGAGAGAGAAGCAGGCCCTCCACAGAGCAGGGAGCCTGATGTAGGCCTCAATTCCAGGCCCTTGAGATCATGACCTGAGCTGAAGGCAGACACTTAACTGACTGAACCACCCAGTTAAGACTGGTGCTTAGATATTGATGAAAGTCAGAAAATCTTTATAGATTGTGTTTGTTGCTATCATAAGTGTTTTTATTTGTCTTGTCCAGTATTTTTACTCTGAATTCTACTTGCCTGATATAGAAATGGTGGCCACTGTTTTTTTGTTATTGTTGTTTTTTGTTTTCTTTTATTTTCCTAAGATACTTTTTTCATATTTTTTACCATCTGCTTTTCTTAGTCACTTTGTTCTAGGTGTGTCCTTGATTTATGTTTTGTGAACTGGATGATGACCTTATAATTTGGGAGGTTTGCCTTTCTGTTTTTAGAACATTTAGCAGTTACTTGTTTTCTTGGTTCTTGAAAAGTTTTAGCTTTATGACATGAAAAAGACACACCTTAGTTACCTGATTTGTCAGCTCTTAAATTAATGGATTGACTCCTGGCTATAAAGTGAATTATACTCCTTCCTAGCCTTCCCCAAACTTCTTTAATTTTGTCCTTGTTGTACATATGTGTATTTCCATTCTTTTGGTTTTAGGAGTAATCTTTAAGAGATATTCAAACGGCAGAACTGTCTATATATCACATCCTCAAAAGTGGAAATCCAAAAATAATTTCATGTCTCTAAAAGTAAATACATTTTAAAAGGTAAGGATATTTTCCTATAGTCACCAAAGAGTTAACCAAGGATTTTAAGAAGGAATTTAGACAGAGTAAATCCTGTACAGCACAGAAAAGAATAAATTGCATAGTATAAGAGTGGTATAAAATAACTCAATTCTTACAGAATATCAATTGTGCATAAATTTAAATTGTGTCATTAAAGTAGTTATTATGTATATAATAATGTTGCATGAAAATATTGCAAGGCAAAGATAATATTTATGAAGTGGAATAAGAATGGTTTGTTTCAGCTTCACCTGCATAGTGCCTAATATAAACACATTTCTGTTCTCTCACTAGAAAGAATTAGTTGAATACACATTCTCCGGACAGTTTGACATACAGTCAAGAGGTACATTCTGTACTACTTGTCTAACTATACAAACTTTTCAACTTGAGTTAAGTAGAAGAGGCAGTTTCTAATGGGTTTGTCTTTTGCATGAGAACTTCTTTATGTCTCATATAACCCCAGGAGAAAGTACCATTGGGGTTACTGGGATTGGAATTAGGACCACCAGAATTGGATGTGAGTTTTATTTGCTGTGTCAGGGAAAACTCAATGTCTATTGGGTGACTGTGGCTATCACAGAAGGAATTCAGAGTCAGTTGCTTAAGAAGTCACATATGGGCAGTCCCAGGATGGACTTTGATATACATTTAACCAATTCAGGCTGCTTGTTGGTGCCCCCTGGAGGACCTAAGGTTCATAGGCAAGGTTATCGTCCACCTCTCTGAGAAGGCACATCACAAGGGTATCTTTACTTCACTGTCTAGTATTCATTCATGCATGTATGACCATAAATAAAATTTCCAACTGACCATATTATGAAGTAGACATGTCACATCCCACTGGCTCCTTAACACTGCCCCAAAAGAATTCTAGATGTTTCATTGCATAGAGTCAACATGCTCATAACCAGAGAGGTAGACACAGTTGTGATAACCTGCCCAGCAGGTCACAAGCTTCATCTACCTTCTTTGAAATGTTATCAATACTAATATTTACCAAATCACCATCCTAAGAAAGCCAGCTCCTTCCTACATGCTCACTGAACTCAGTGCTTCCAATGCAAAGATGGCTTTCAATCAATATATCCATTGTGTTAGAGTTCCTGCATCTTGGCCCTCTGCCAAGGCTATGCCCAAGACATTAGTCCTGTGTTGCCTCAGTGAATTCAGCCTTTCTTATAGGATGCAGGTATTTAATCACTCATATCCGCACAATACCACTGTGAGCCCTGGGAAGCATTACTGCATTTCTGTTTTTATTTTGTCACTCACTCCCCTGACTGGTTTGTTTTTCGAGGTTTAACTGAGCCTTTAGCCTAAGGGCTGTTTCCTTTACACGTGTTATACAAAAGCATGTAGGAATTTCGCCAAGAGGCAATATAATGATTGTTGAAAATGGGACGAGTTTTAGGGTCAGATGGACCCGCTGCATTTGGGATCTGGCTCTACCACTCAATTACTGAGCAACCTAGGAAAGTTCACTTCTCAAAATCTTATTTTTGCATCTGTGAGTATACATATTAGCCTCCAAATTAAATAACTATTTTGAAAATTAGAGATAAAGTCATCTATCTAGATTTTTAAAAATAAGTAGGTCTTTTCTTTATGAGTACATATGCATTTAAAGCAAAAGACTCACACACACACACACACACAAAAAAAAGGAAAGGAAAACAGTTATTACCATAAGAGGATAAGGTACTCCTGGAATTTTTCATTCTAATATTTAAGTTAATATATGTCATAGGAAGCATCTTTCACAAATTTTGAATGACAGATGACTCAGTGTAACCATCGTCTTCCAGTGTGAGGTCTGTGCTGAGTGCCATGAGAAATTCAAGATGCAGCAGAAGGGTCTTGCCCTCAATGGCCATATGTTCCAATGTTGTGAGAGGACAGCACAAAGAATGAAGACATTATAAAGAACAACATCATGAAAACTACCTGAGAGGAACTGGGAACACTTTGCAATTTTAATGAAAGAATCCATATCTGGTTGGGGGAAAAATTAGGAAGAGCTTCAGAAAGGAGGAGCTCTTTGAACTGGATCTAGCAAGATGGGTAGGAAACCTCTATGTGGGGATAAAGAAACAATATTCTGGGAGAGTAAAATAAAAAATAAATGTAGCTGCCAGTTGTTGACATTTTCCTATGTGCCAGACGTTCTAATAAATATTTGAAACATTTAATCCCTAAAGTGTTCCTGTGAAGTTATTATATCCATTTATAAAATAGAGAACCAGTACATAGAGAGGGTAAGTTACTTAAGGTGAAACAACTAGTAAACAAATTTAATCTTTCTTGTTGAATTATGATCTGTCTGATTAAGTCACTTTAGTAACAACATACCAGGTTACCTGTATGTAAGTTTGGTATACCTATAGAAATTAGGTGGTAGTTCACTTCCAATTTAAGGCTGGAACTGAGTGGTAGGGTCAAATAGAAGAAAGTTTTGGTTGAAAAAATCAGATTTATTTTTACAATGAAGAGAACTCTTGGGAGTATAGTGAAACAATTGAAAATTTGCCTCAAATGTTAATGTGACTCTTGTGTTTAAAATAGGGACAGTGATAAAATTAAAGAGAAATAATTATTTTGGAAACTATTGCAGTATCTAAGTAAGAGATATTACAGTAACTAGCTTGGAAATAAGAAATATTATCTAAGAATTACTGGATTGTTTAAAAAAACTACTGGATAAAGAAACTAATTGAGTATTGTTTCACACACACACACACACACACACACACACACACACACACAAAAGATAAAGTCAGAGGTTGCTGTTGTATAATAAAGAATTTGATTGGCATTTATCCCTATTACCTGGAAGGGAAAAGTCTAAATCCTTGGAATTTCCCAAGTAATAGGAGTATCTCTGTGATTGTGAGCCTCTGGGATCACACTTGAATTTATGCTAAGAGATGAGATGGTTCAGCATTTGGATGACTCACCAGAAAGATCAACCAGGTAAACAGAGAACTGCGACTGGAGATTGAGTTCACTCACAGCCAATGATTCAATCATGCCTACATAATGAAATCCCAATAAAAACTCTGGATGCTGAAGCCCAGTGGATCTTCCTGGCTGGTGAACATGTTGCAGGAAAGTAACATAAACTGATTCCATGAGACAGCTCAGAGGCTCTGCATTCACAACCCTCTTGGACCTTGCCCTTTGAGTCTCCTCATTTGGCTCGTCCTGATTTATATAATTGACAATAAAAGTGTAATCACAATTATAGCACTTTCCTGAATTCTCTGAATCTGTCTAGCAAATTATAGAACCTGAGGAGGGTCCTAAGACCCCCTGAATTTGTAAGCAGTTGGAAAGAAGTGTATGAAACCCGGGGATCCCTGAAATGTAGCTGGTGTTTGAAGTGAGGGTACTCTTGTTGGAGACCATGGGGCTTCACCTGTGACATCTGACACAGGTTAAACCAGGTGGTTAGTGTCAGAATTACACACAGTTTATAACAGGTGGTGACAGAGTGGTTGCTCAGAAATCTTAAGCTTCACTGAGAAGAAGACAATGATAAAGGTAATAGCAAAAATAGATCATCTGGAATTGTACTCCAAGATATTTAAGATAATTAGAAGGTTTCTAGGAATGGAAAGCCACAGCTTGTTATTAGTATTGGTTTCCTAAGAGTTGTTTCAACAAAATACACAGACTGGGTGGCTTAAACAAAAGGAATTTATTTTCTCACAGTCCTGGAGACAAGGAGTGTTAAGGTCAGAGTGTCAGAGGTGTCTTTGTCTGTTCAGGCTGCTACAACCAAAAGCCACAGACTAGGTGACTTATAGACAGAAACTTAACCTCTCACAGCTCTGGTGGCTAGAAGTTCAAGATAGGGTGTCGGCATATTCTGGTCATTTTAATTTAATCACCTCTTTAAAGACCTTATCTCTAAATATGATTATATTCCCAGGTTCTGGGAGTTGGGACTTCAGGTTGGGGTTGAGTATGTGAGACACAATTCAGTCTTTAACACTGTAGTTTTGAGAATCACCTAAATATAAGGTATTGTTTAAATCCCTAAATATAAGGTATTCTGTTGAAAACAGAAGATTGGAAGAAGTTGCTGAGGGAATAAATATAAAAGGGAACATAGGTAAAGGCTAATAAAATCCTTGGGAATCCCATGTAACAAATAACACGAAGCCAGAAATTAGAAATCTAAGAATACTTTAAGATCAAAGGGGCGAGAATGATGATAAAATGCTCAACTCTTAAATACCACAAGTCATTGATGCAATGTTGGTTGGTTACTCAACTTGTAAGAATATATTACTGTGGCCACTGCAACAATTCCCAAAGTGTTGAGGAAAGAGGTTAACTTGGAAGGCAGACTTCCCAAAAGTGGATAAGGATGGATCTGAGGAATAAGAGGTACAAAAGAACAAAGAATGAATGACTATAAGAGTATCTATTTCATGAAGCCTTTTATTAAAAACTGGCCTCTGATCCAAACTCAGAGAGTCAACTAACTGTCAAAGTGACTATCTCTGGTGTCCCAGGCATTGACAAATACATACATAGAAACATACAACAGCCTTCTACCTTCCTCCATAGGTTAAAAAAGAAAATCTCTCATTGATTTTGCTTGAACTCATCAGCATTTTGGGAGAAAAGGGGAAATAGAAGTATAATTTCTGATAGGTCATTTCTGTGTATAAATAGAAGTACTACTAACTCATTTATATTTTGATTATAAAACTTCAGCAAATAATCTGGAAAGGAAAGATCCTTTCATTGGCTCCCTAGGTATTAAAAGGCACTGAAAAGTGAATAAACAAAATTTATATTTTGTTTATTAGAATAATTTCTAATTCTGTACTCTGTCATTGAATATAGTCATTGACATGAGCACAGCAATTTAAATGAGAACTCAATAAGTGATTGGATAGATTCAAACTCAGTTAAGAAAAACGCATGATTTGATAAGCTCTAAAGCTATCGTTTTTGCTATTGGGTCATAGCAGCGAGTACATGAAACCACTCTTAGTGGAATATAGTCTTCTAAAATGCTTTAAAATGGCGTTTGTTTCCTGGGCGTTTTCCCCAGGCAAAGCTATAGCATGTAGCATACCCTTGAACTGCTTCTATTCAGCTCGCAGATACAGTCCAGGTTAATGATGAAAATGATCGAGAAAAATGATACTACCGTGCCACACTCAGGATGAAGTTCATCTATATTTGTTCATTTTATTTTAATCAAAGGAAATAAAAGGTAACACTGTATCCTAGCTAACAGTATAGAATTCTTTTCCAACAAAACAAATGAATCTTGTCTATGCCACTATACCAAAAGACCTAACATTCTCCTTTTTTTTTTTTAAGATTTTATTTATTTATTTGACAAAGAGAGAGATCACAAGTAAGCAGAGAGGCAGGCAGAGAGAGAGGAGGAAGCAGGCTCCCCACTGAGCAGAGATCCTGATGTAGGGCTCGATCCCTGGACCCTGGGATCATGACCTGAGCCAAAGGCAGAGGCTTTAACCCACTGAGCCACCCAGGTGCCCCTAACATTCTCCTTGACAAGCAGAAGAATGAGGAACCAAACTTCCTGGTAACTATTCCATTGTATCGGTTGACATTATCCCTAGAACTTGATCTGTTCATCTTTATAAACAAGAATATCATACTGAGGCAGTAACTGAACAGAGTCTCTTGGCTGGGCTCTTATTTTCTTCTTTAACAGATAATATAATCTCCCACAACAGTGTACATGTTTCTTAAAAAATGAGACATCTTTAGAGGGCAAATGTCTCTTCTCACTGGGTCATTTGATTCCTCTCCAAAAGCTGTAGCTACTCATATATTTTTATGACCTATATATTCGGCACGTATCATGTTTATCCATGTACTTGAATCATATTTAGTCATTTGGTCTTAATTGTGGAGGAACTGGGTGAGGACAGGAATTTTTGAAAATTTCTCTGCTAAAAACTCATGAATAGTGTTTGTCGTCATGACTATTGTAATACTGGTTTTAAAGTGAGACAGAAGCTGCTGTCTTGTTTTTGTTGAACTGTTTTTCTTAGATGAAGAGATACAACAGAGGATGAGGGTTTCAAAATATGGCTCACTTTGCAAAGCTGGCAAGACACAGCATTTAAAGCAGTTTTTGGAAGAAGAATGGGGGTAGAAATACCATTAAACCACGAAAATGACATGCATTGTTTTCTGTTTGTCTATACATATGTGTAATTTTCCGGTAGGAAGTTCCACACTTTGAACAGATTCTCAAGAGAAATCTATACTTTTAAAAATGTGACCAACAGCTGAGCTACTGACTTTTCTTATTTCAGGTCCCATCTAAAAGCACAAAAATAGGGCATTTATTCTTTGTACTTATTTAACATTTATTGAGTTCTTATCTTGTCACCCCACTCCTCAGGAAACTGTAATTTAATGGAACAGATGGCAACGATAATACTAAGGTAATATGCATTCTAAAGGATAAAGTTTTTTAAAAGATAAAAAAACACGGCTCTCAAAAAATGTACCATGAACACATGCAAAAGATTTTATTAAATTCATTAATGAGGGAGTTGGTAAGATGTTACAACCAGTTCAGAGCAGAATTTTCAAAAAAAACTACACAACTGTAGGCAGTAAAGAATGCTAAAACAAATCTATAAATCAGTGCAAAGTGGTTTATCCACAGGGCAATAGTTAATTGCCTTCTACTAGGACCCAATTTATTTGCATTTCTCAAAAAGAATCGTTTACATTATGTTTACATTATGTTTTGTCTTTTTTTTTTTTTTTTTTTTTGACAGACAGAGATTACAAATAGGCAGAGAGGCAGGCAGAGAGAGAGGAAGAAGCAGGCTTCCTGCCAAGCAGGGAGCCCGATGTGGGGCTCGATCCCAGAACCCTGGGATCATGACCTGAGCTGATGGCAGAGGCTTTAACCCACTGAGCCACCCAGGTGTCCCTATGTTTTGTCTTTTTTTTAAAAAATTAATTTTTTTGAGAGAGACAGAGAGAGCAGAGCAGGAGGGGCAGAGGGAGAGGAAGAGAGAATCTCCAGCAGACTCCATGCTGAGTACAGAGCCTGGCTTGTGGTTTGAGCTCATGACCCTGAGAACACATTCCTGAGATCATGACCTGAGCCTAAACCAAGAGTCAGATGCTTAACCGACTGTGCCACCCAGGCGCCCCACATTATGACTGGTCTTAAATAGTTCAGAGACAGTGAAAAGCACAGATAACTTAGAAAGGAACACTGTAAAGGATACCAGTGATCTTCCCTCCTCCCCCATTCTAGATCTGTCTTGTTTTCTCCTGCCATGAATTTTCAGAAAAATCATGATAAAGTTGGTTTTTTTTTTCCTGTGAGAAAAAATGTAGGGAAGATTCGATTGAAGGAATTAAAATAAGTTTCCATGCAAGGGATACATGACAGTTGAGGAATGAAAGTGAGTTAGATAGGAAAAGGGAAGATGAAGTTCACGTAAAGTAGATTTAATATCTATGGTGCGAACGTTGTCTTGGGTATGTATGACGTCTGCATAGCTGTGTAAAGCTGCTAGATGGCAATGACAATGTAATGTAACGTCTTGTTTGGAACAACTTTGAGGTCCCAGTGAAGGAATTGGAGTTTTTATAATTTTCCAAAATATTTCTGATAGTAAAGTAAGTGCACTTCATTGCTTGAGGGAGTCTGAGTGTGTACCCCGGGTTTCTCAATGAAAAAGTCGAACTTATCTAGAATCATTTGTTTTATCTTAAAACTTTACGTTACGGTTTTTAATTTAAAAAACTTGAAATTATAATTTACTGAGTAACATTTATTGTGTCTGAAGCACAAGGGGTAGGCAATGCATGGGGGCTGAATTTTGGCTGAACGGACATTCCAGGAAGGCATCCCAGGCTTTGAGTCACAGACTTTCTGGGCACATGCTTTTGTTTCTGGGGATACACAGGCTTTTCTATTTGAGATGCACCACAGACATTGACAACAGGCTTCTAAGAGTATTTCTTACAGAAGTAACATGGTCAGTCTGTTTGCTTTTTTGGTTTTGTTCTGTTTTTGTTGTTGTTGTTGTTGTTGTTGTTGTTTTGCTTGACAGAAGTTACTGGCAATTCCATGAAAAGAGAACTTGGATCAGCACTAACAGGAAGCAGGCTGTGGAAATACCTCAGAAGATAGATTGGAAGGCAGGGACTAAGTTGGTGGCAGGTCAAGTGCAAAGGGAAAAGCTATAGTAAAGAGTTAATTAGAATTTTCTAACCAATTGGCTGTACTGGAGGAGAAAGTAGGGGCAGATATATAGATGGGTAGCTGTTGAAGAACAAAAGAGTTGGTGAAGACACACTCATCTGAGAAACAAATCCTAGGTTTCCTGGATTATTCATGGATCTTTTCTTCTGACCTGTTTAGGTAGACCTGAAAAAGACAAGGCCGCTTTCGAATTTCCTTTCTTTTTACCTGAGATTCACGTAAACTTTGCACTTGAACAGGATAGCAAACTTGTCTTTCTAAGACGCTAAGGGACCTGAGATGAACTTTGCATGATCAAAAGGCATCATCTGCTCCATGTGCATCTGTGAATAAGTCTTCCATGATTAAGTTCTGGTAAGAAAACAACACTTCCATGTTCCTACTGGGATAAAAGAAACTTCATTGTAATATTGCCATGGTCGTTGAAGGGGTTAATGGAAGTCTACAAAGCCAAGCAATACTTAAAACTTGCTTGCCTAAAAAAGAAGTCTTCAGTCTGGCATTGTAGCAGAGACATCCCATAAAAAAAGTTTCTTTTAAATCCCTACATAACAGAGCTTTTAGAAAGGCAACATAGGACCTTTCAGAGATAAGTTACATAATTACAAAGAAAGATATATACATATATCTATATAAAGTTTCATTGGATGACAGCAGGTAGAAGCCAAGAGGAGAGGAGAGATTTTGTGCTGAAGTAATTGTGTTTTCTGAGTACCAGAAACACGCACATACATATACACACACAGTGTTTCTAAAATGAGAGGTATAGACCTGGCTTTAAGAGCGCTAGGACTCAAATCCCATCCCTCTTGTATTTCGGGAGGCTGGTCTGGTTTAAAGGGCATCTGAGGGCAATTACCAGAATTTCTTTAATACCATCTGGTCCTGAACTTTCCCACAAGTCTGGTCATGGAGGCATTTCCCAAGGAGTTCTGCCTTGGGTATTTATATCCTTCTGACTTCTAGGAAAAAGCCAAGGAATTGACAGAGAAACAAATACCTTACAGACACTTAGAGATGAACCAGATTGTAATGCTGCACATTTCTTATGACAACATAATCTATTAGAAAAGGGTGGGTTTGCTTGGATAAGAATCAGAAATTTGGAAAAACAACGACTCTGTTAGCATATGCAGGCTTCACCCTACCATGGAGCCTGTTTTTCTTAGCACACAGTGGATTTAAAGTTATGGCCTGAGTGGATATTCTCAGCTCGGTTAATTTCTCATGAGCACATATATTCACATACCCCAGACAAGATCATTTCCAGTTTTCAGCACTTGGAGTTCTGGGAAGGGAGAGCTAAATTATGTGAGAGCACTCCCAGTGGGGGAGCATGTAGAGATAGTTGTTCTAGAAGCAATAAAGCGAGGGCAATAAAGGGAATTGAAGGTTAGGCAAGTTTGAGGCCTCAGACATTGTGTTCAATTAATTATAACAAGACGGGCCTTAGCATTGATTCTAGCTGAAATCTTAAGTATACAGTGGCTGGGTTAGGCTCATCAGAGAAAACAATTATTTCTGGGGTTACCTATGAAGAGAAACTCTGTAAGAAGCTCTTATTCTCATATAAAACATTAACAACATTAGTGAGTATATTCTGGACACTGGAAATACAAAAGTGAGGAAATTCAAAAGGTCTCTCTCACAGAGCTCTCAGTCTTCTCACAGGTTACCTGTGGACTGACAACAGAAACAAAACTAGAGAATAGGTGTACCCGTAACTACTAAGGTAACTTGGTAAGGAGAAGAAGGGTGAAAGAATGCCCAAGAGAAATAAGATATTCTAAATAAAATAAAAGCTTATGCAACTCTGTTTCCAGCTGCCAATATTTTTTTCTACAGAGTGTTTTTGTTTTTAAGATTTTATTTATTCATTTGAGAGAAAGAAAGAGACAGAGCACACAAGCAGGGGAGAGGCAGAGGGAGAGGAGGAAGCAGGCTCCCCACTGAGCCAGCCACCAGCCTGATGTGGGGCTGGATCCCAGGACCTGGAGATCATGACCTGAGCCAAAGGCAGATGCCCAACCATCTGAGCCACCCAGGCACCCCTATCAAGTTTCATCAGATTTTTGAAACTGCCACCCGCCCTTAATACGAAACTCTTATTTTGATCGCTTGCTTTCCCTGGTTGATGTGAGCTGAGTTATAACACTCAGCGGGCTATAAAAGCAGTAGCTGCTGGATTCTCTTTGATAGCTCTACTTCCATCTCTATGCTGGAACCATTCCGAACTTCCTAGTGTCAGTCTCCCCATCTGCAAAATGGGTTTAGCAATAATTTATATAATGGATAGTTAAAAAAAATAAGTATACCAAAGGTTATGTGTATAAGCCACAAAGAAGAGCAGTTTATTCATAGTAAGCTATAGCAAATGTCAGCAACTAGTATCGCTTACCAGGCTATTTTGGTTTCCTAAAGACTCTGGGATTCCCCCACCCCCGGCCCTCACCTCCCACCCCGCTCTTTACTCCTATCTGTGGTGTGAAAAGCTGTTACTAAGGAAGTGAGCAATAGCTTAGGCTTCTCACATGGGAGGGGCTGAACTAGCAACAATCCTCCCAAGAACACTGGGATTCTTTCCTCCTTCTTCTCCATTAGGTCCGGTGGGAGGAAAAGATCTGAGTAGCCAGCACACTCTGTGTATTGGAACTTATACTTGGGTGGGCATTTCCAAAGTTTGTACAGGACGGTAGGGATGAACACATGCATTTTTGTTCTCAATGGGCAAGGTCCCTTGTCAGTTGACTTTGGCACTTCATCTGCTCATGCTCTTGTCAGATTTCTCAAATCACACAGAACTTGGGAGCAGGAAGAAGCCAGAGGAGGAAGAGTGATTTTCATTCAGCCCCTTCAAAAATCTCTGTTCACAGCCTGAACATATCATTCGTAGTGTGAACTATGAGCACTACTAATAATAGTGTAGGTGAGTGAGGAATAAAAGCTCTCTTATTTGTCATTACTCATTACGTATCAGCCGAACCGTTTTATTGTCTATTAAAGAGCTTCCTACTTTGATCTAGGCCTGGTGTTCTGGCTGGCAGTAAGGTGGACATCCCTCAGGGTCCAGCAGAAGCCATGGCGTGCATGTGTGCGTGTGTGTGGGGACGCACGTGTGCGCACGCATGTGTACATGGGTGGGGAGGAGTAGTAAGGAAATATTAGAAATCAAGTTCTGGGAAGAATGGACTCAAGCTTTAGCTTAGATGGTAATCACTAAAGGGCTTGTTAAAACAAGACTGCTGGGTTCCAACATCAGAACTCCTGACCGCATAGGTCTGGGGTGCGGCTTCAGTGTGACTGTCCAGCAAGGCCCCTGAGACCGTCTCTGTTAATCTGGGATCACACCTGGAGAGTCACTACGTCAGAACGATTTGCAATAATGTGTGTGACTGTGTAGCAAAAACACGTGTAATCTTCTCTCTATAATTGTAGGATCAATCCAATGGAAAGCTTTGAACTGAAAAATACCATAGCCAAAATTAAAAAAAAAAAAAAATCGGTGAGTGGACTCAAAAGCTGGTTGGAGACAACAAAGGAAAGAAGCTGTAAATTGGAAAATGAACTAGAAATTAGCCTATCTGAGCAAGGAGAGAAAAATAGAAAAATAGAAAAATAGATTATTGAACAGTGCCTCCAGGACCAACAGCGCTATAACAAAAGATTAAAAAAAAAAAAAAAAACTAACAATCAGATCTTCTGAGTCCCAGAAGAAGAGAAAGTGGGCAGGGCTGAAAAAGTGGTCAAAAAATATTGACTGAGGGACGCCTGGGTGGCTCAGTTGGTTAAGCGGCTGCCTTCGGCTCAGGTCATGATCCCGGCGTCCTGGGATCGAGTCCCACACCGGGCTCCGTGCTCGGCGGGGAGCCTGCTTCTCTCTCTGTCTCTGCCTGCCACTCTGTCTGCCTGTGCTCACTCTCTCTGACAAATAAATAAATAAAAATCTTAAAAAAAAAAAAAAAAGTATTAAAAAAAAATATTGACTGAAAACTCCCCACTTTTTTTTTTTACTTGATGCATTATGGAGCTGTTATTAATTAAGTCCATTGACACTGACCATTATGTCCTCTAGATAAATTAACCACTTTGCCATTAGGAAGTGTCCCTCTTTATCACTGGTGATTTCATTCCCTCTAGAAGTGACTTTGTCTGATATTAATATAACCTTACCAGGATTTTTCAAATTAATGTCCACATGATGTACCTTTTCCCAACTTTGACCTTTAACCTTTTTACATTTTAAATGCTCCCTTATAAAGCATATAGTTGGAGTACACTTTTTGTCCAGTCTGCAGTCTAGTACTTTTATATCAGTTCTTTTGACATTTGCATTTAATGTGACTTGGGTATGATCTGTACCCCTATAAATATTCCAAAACTTTGTCCTGGGACATAGTTAAGTTACTGGGAAATAAGTTGATCTTTTCAAGACTTGCTTTTAAGCATTAACAAACAGGACAATAGTGCAGTCAGTTTTGTGTTAATTTTGCCCCACTATACGGGTAAAGTCCTTTTGTCTACCTAATACAGTGAATTATAAGGCTTGGTACTCTGGTAGTAACAGAAAATGTTCTAAGCCAAGTGGGATCTTCAAGTATTGTCCCCCCTAACACTCTAGAGCAATTCTTTTATTAATTTTGTATGGTTTCTTCACATGCATGTGGTGATTAGTACTCAGTTGATGATTTGGAGGAAAAGCTCTGGAATTCTCTGGAATTTTCTCTGTCCAATTTTCTGTCTCTGTCTTCTTCCTTGTGAACTCAAACTTCCTCAACCTTCCACACTCCCCAGATCTGTCACCTCAATTCAGAGAAATGAAAAAATCCTGCCTGGGTTCTCCTTTCCCATGCCATTGTCTGGAAACTGGAAACTGGAAACATTCTCCAGGTAGTAAATTGGAACAATGGTAGGTTTTTCCTTATTTGTTTCCTGACTCTGAGAATTATCTTTTATTGCCTGATGTCTAACATAGAATTCCAGTATGTCATATATTTTGCCCACTGTTTTATTTTATTTTTTTTCATTTGGGAGGGTAAATCTGGTCCCTGTTATCCCACATTTGCTAGAAGTCCTATTATTCAGTTTTGAATGAGTATAGTTCTATTTCTACTATTTGTTCAGGAATAATTTACAGAGTAGCAGAAGTAATCTGTGACTGTCAGCAATTTTAAATGAGATGTGTTTCATCATCATCATCATTTTTTTTTATGCCAGGTCTTGGACGGACATTTGTCCTAAAGTGAACAGATTATCCAAGCAGGTTGATACAGCTCAAAATAAAACATCTTATTTATCTTTCACTAGGTTATTGAATTTATTTTACTTATGCCCTATTTACTTTGATCAGGAGCTAGTATTTTCTATTTCTTCCTAACTTCACTTCAAATCCAGACTGCTCTCATATAGGAGCCCAGATTTCAAAGAAACCTACATCCTATGGAATGTTTATTACTTCAGTCCACCCACACTCCCTTAGGATTCTAACTTATTTTTAGAGAATTTTATGCTTCATTCAAGATGTGAAGATATTCATTTATTTTGGCTTTCAACAGCCTTCCTCAATTCATCTGAATTTCAGAATGTTTGGCAGATATTCATAGAATATGGTTTAGGGAAGTAGAGTTTTTTTCATCCTCGCTGCTAATAGAATATTCTTTTATTTCTTTTTTCTTTTTCCTTTTTTTCTTTTCCTTCTTCTCTCTCTCTCTCTTTCTGTTTTTTTGGGTTGGTTTCATAGATTTCACAAGTACATTACCATCATTCACTGAAAGCCTTACCTATGTTAATGAAGCTGTAAGTTTCTCATTCCTTAAAGTCTAGAACCTCAGCCACCTTTCTAAATATGGAGAGTAAAAGCAAAAGGGGTTAGTCATTCAGCTGTCAATTATTCAACAATTTCCCTTACGTGGATCTCTTTTTACCACCACTAGATCACTGGAATAAGCTTTTATCATTGCATGCTTAACCACTGGAATTATCCTTTCATGTATTATTTTGAACTCTCCTTTGAAAAGGAGATATCGATTTACAATATGAGATGCAGGTTCAAGTCTTTGCTTAGATGTCACCTTTTCAGTAAGGCCTGCCTTGACCACTGAACTGCCATCTACTTCCCTGATACTACCTAATCTCCCTTATCATGCTCTGATTTCCCACCCCCCCCCCCCGAGAACTTATGGAAAAGCACTCTAATATATATCAGAGGCTTATAATTGAATCATATACTATGTGTACTCTATACGGTATAACCTCTGAAATATGTCATAGCCTCCTTCTGTATCATGATTGTTGTCTATCTCTCTTTGTTAGAAAACAAGTTCACGGGGCAGGGAATCTTTGTTCTGTATTGCTGTTTTGTTCCTCTAGAAGAGTGCTTGACATTTAGTAGGTTTTAAGACAAGTTTATGTGACATATTTGTTGTGAATAATAAGTAGAACTATTAAAAAAACAGATAAATGATGTACTGGAGTCAGAGAAACACATAAATGAGGGGCACCTGGGTGGTGCAGTCAGTTAAGCTTCTGACTCTGACTCTAGGTTTCCCCTCAGGTTGTGATCTTGGAGTGGAGTCAGCTTGGGCTTCTCTCTCCCTTTCCATCTGCCCCTCCCCCACCCCCAGGTGCTCATGCGCAAGCGCTATCCCAAATAAATGAATACAATCTTTAAAAAAGAGAGAGAGAGAAACGAATAAATAAAGCAGAATTGCTGCATTTGTTGAGTTTCTTGGCAGATCCAGGAATGTGATGAGTTAGAAAGCTTACTTTTGAGAAAGACTGAAAATTGTTTTTTGTCTAGCACCAAACTCTAAAAAAATTATTACAACAACCTTATACCTTGTCTCTCTGCTCTGTAAAATTCATCTTTCTCATTCCTAGAGGATCATTCTTGTTAAAGTGCTGCTTTATCACCAAATATTGTGCCCTGTTCAGAAACTTAAGATGTATTCACATTTGCTACAAGATAAAGCTTTAATTTCTTAGAGGCATTCAATGTCATTTTTAACCTGACCCTGGTTTATTCTCCATCTTTTTCACTCTATAGTTTTCTAAACATTAAACTCCAATGTTATCTACTTACGTCAAAATGTCAATTTGAGAAAAAAACTTTTTTTAATTAACATATAATGTATTATTAGCCCCAGGGGTACAGGTCTGTGAATCATCAGGCTTACACACTTCACAGCACTCACCATAGCAATACCCTCCCCAATTCTACATCCCTTCTCCTCTTTTTTATTTACATGATTCCTGTTGTCTTAGCTCAGGCTGCCATAACAAAACACCTTGGACTGTGTTCCTTAAACAACAGATGTCTATTTTCTCACAGTTCTGGAGGCTAGAAAGTCCAAGGTTAAGGTTCTGACAGGGTTCAGTTTCTGGTGAGAACTCTGACTTGCTGCTTTCACATTGCATAAGAGAGAGAGAGAAAGAAAAGAGAACCTGGTATCTTTTTTATAAGCCAAAAGTTCTATTGGATTAGGGTCCCACCCTAGGGCAGATATAAATCATGGGAGAACAGCACCTTTGTATCCATTCTGGGTTGTCCTTGATTTATCAATGTCTTTCTCTTTCTAGAGCCTGCCAAATTATTCCTCAATGTATTTCCTGAAACAATGTACGTATCACTCATTGATTTTTTTTGTTTTCCTTTGAGCTCCTATGACAGCTGTCAGAGGCATTTATTTGGAAATTAATCATGACTACTGCATGAGATTTCTAGTACATTGACATTATATCTCTTTAACCTTTTAAGTGTTTATACCATTTCTTTGTAACGAAATTGTAATGTCTATCACAGCAAACTTCAGCAACTTAATTTCTCTGGGTTCAGTTTCATTTCTAAAATGCAGATAATCTTTGCCTTACATGGTTGAAAGAGGATTAGAGATAATGTACATTCAGTGATTAGAATATTGCCTCCTAGTGCTGTCACTCAGAAATGGGCTGTGAGATTCTTTCTGTTGCTTTGAGTAGCCTCAGATGGGAATGAGAAGGACTGCAGACTCATGGTGAATGAAACTGAAATTTAAGTCAGCTCCCCTCCCCCTGCCCTCAGGACTAGGGAGCACATCAGAAATCAGACCCAGTTTAACTTCAAATGGTCAATTTTCACTTCCCCGTTAGAAACCATTCCTTAGCTTTTTAATAGTCTTGCAAAAAAGAGAACTAGAAACGTGCATCTTGATTTTCCTTGAAGCTTCCATAAGCTACACGTGTTAACCCAGAAAACACAGGGTGTGTATATGATAGTACAGGCAATGAATATGTAGGTTACATGGAGTCATCATGCCCTCCCCCCATCCCCAGTTCTCTTCCCAATTTGCCCACAAGAAGGCCAAGGAACCTAACATCCCCATGCATCTGCTGTAGAAGAAAAAGCCAGGTGCGATGTGTGAGTTGTATTCTGGAAGCCAGTTCACTGCACTTGGCAAGGGCCTATTAGAAACATCTCTTTCCTACTGCATGGTCAGTGAGAACACACTGAAGCTTGGGATCAGGTGTAGTTAGAGTACACTATATGGAAGGCATACACTACAAATTAGGGCATTTTATTAGGGGAGATCAGGTTGTGAAATATTTACTAACACACCACCCAACACATCTTTATCACATCTTTATCTTTATCCCCTGCCCTTATATCAACCTTAGGGTCTTTAACAAATGCAGACTGGTTATGACTGAACTCTGATATCTGCTTGGAAGGGGAAGAATTAAGATAATATATCACAACTTATAAAGCTATATCTTTTGGATTATTGAAAGTATATTTACTTAATGACTCTGAAAAAAAAAAAGAAAAGTTAACCCAATAAGTCAATGTCGCTGACAGATGACTGAAATAATAAACAGAAACCTTGCAATGGTTTATACTGAGGAGCCCCGCATATCACTCCAAACCTCTTTGGTCTGGCTATCAGGCTGGAAATCTCACACGCTCAAATTGGCAATGGATATTTCCAGTGTTTCTTGGGTTTGGCTCAGTGAGGGACACCACAAAGCTCAGCTCACTTTCTCTGTGGTATTGCTTTACTTCCGATTCCATAAGAACCATGAAGTCAAAGGGTCAGGCAAACAAAACAAAGAGCATGAAAAGGAAAACAGGAAGAGAATTTGACGAATGACTTTAACCCTCAACAAGGATCTGGTTTGATTTTCATGGCAAGGGTTTCTATGTAGTTTAGACCAACTCAAGCTCCCTCTGTTCCTTTTCATCCCCTCGCATTCCACTCGGCAAGATTTCAAGGCAGAGATACAGTGTTGATGCCATGAATCTGTTGCTTTGGCTTCCGTCCGCTCAGATGAGGAAAGCTGGCAGGCAATAGGGAACCTGCTTTTGGAACCAATCAACTTGGCAGATGAAGACTTCAACTTGCAGTGAAAGCAAGTTTGGTGTGTTTCCCATACATCTGTGATCAGAACATACTAGGCATTTCTTTTCTCCCTAAAGATTATCTGTTCTGTAGAAATGTGACTTTAAAAAATAATCAAAGGGAAACTCCATGAGCTCATTCTGCTTTTGCCAAAGATGTTCATCTCAGAGCAGGTTACATAAAACAGAACAGAATAATATGAGTAACTCAGAAAGTCATTCCCTCTCCTTCCCATTTACAAGTTCTTTCTAATGTAGCATTAACTTCCACCTGGAAACAAAAACTCCTAAGTATTTTACCACAATTTTCAAGGAAAAAAAAAAAAAAAAAAGC
Source organism: Meles meles (assembly GCF_922984935.1). Taxonomy (NCBI): domain Eukaryota; kingdom Metazoa; phylum Chordata; class Mammalia; order Carnivora; family Mustelidae; genus Meles; species Meles meles. Next base: position 64,624,675 of record NC_060066.1, read on the forward strand.
CTAGATAGAGGCAGCCAGGAATGTCAGGGAATGAGGTACCAAGTTGGGAGATGTGCCAGGATTAATCATGATCTCTTTCTTTAGAACCATCCAAGTTCAAAGCTGCCTGGCTGTGGCTCCACATGGGAAATCCTTTGCTTTTGATTGCACGGCAAAGAATTTGGCCTCCTGGCCTCCAGGGAGGTACGTACCGTATCTTTCAGCCATAGCTTGCCTTTGAATACAACTTTGCACAACTTTGGCCTGCCTTGAAATGTACATGTATCCGAAGTCTGTTGAAAACCCTGAATTAAAGAAATGGAGAGGACCAGGAATTCTTTAAAGACCAGAGAACAATCATAAACCTTGACTTTTAATCCCATGCTATTCAGCCTCAGCAAAGGAAAACGTGGTGTAGTAGTCTCTTCCAGGAGGGGTGGGGCAGGAAAACTGAGGTCACATCTTGGTTTGTTGTACATCTGATCACTTACTCTGTGTAGCCACGGCAATCTACTCACACACACCAATGAAGACGATGCTGAGTATGACGGTTACATCCTTGGCTTCACACATCAGCCAACTGGGGTTCAAATCCTGGCTCCACCACTTCTTGGCATAGGCCAAGTCTCTGAGTATCAACTATCACTCTCCTCATCCATCACATGAGGAGGATAATAATGGACTGATATGCTGTGCATGTAAGACACTTAGTACCATGTTTGTCTCATAGTACGTACTAAAAGGGGGTAGCTATTCTTTTTTTACTAAACATATCCAAAGAGGCCTCTCCCAACATATTTTGGAGACAAAATTCCTCCAAGCTATAGTGTTTACAATTAGTGGAGGCCCGTCTTTCAGGATGCCAGGCTAGACTCAACTGTTTATGGACATTGGAACAATTTTCTTAATGTCACAACCTGTTTCATTTCTTGGTGCTCCCAAGAAAAGCTGGCTTACCCCATGTACAAACAGTAGTATCCCTTGCAGCTCTGGCTCTTTGATTTAATTGTATTTCCTTTTAATTAATACCTAGACTATTAATTTCACAATTAATATCTTTTTTTATTTGTTCTTGTCATCAACTCCTCCGACATAAAAATTCAGCACATTGCTGGGAGCCTAGCTGCTAGATTTTTAAGGTGACAAGATATGGTAACCTCTCTTCCAGGAAGAAGAAACTCTTGATTGCTTCCTTAAAAAAGAGCCAAACTTAAGAAAGGAGTTAGACACCATCATTGGAGAAATTTCTTAAAACCAAGTGGCTGAGACCATCTGCTCATCTCTGTATGTAACTTCAGGTGAGGCACAACATGTTAGAAATATGCCCTATGTAAATATCAGCATGACACACTCTCAGAGGTTGTTTTCCAGAATCATCAAGTCAACAGTCTTTCTGTCTAAACTTCATGAAGTTATAATAAGGTCTGGAAAGCATACACCCTCGTCCTGGTGGTGCACAGTGCAAAGGCCTGGCCTTTGGAGTCTTGAGGTTCACAGACCTGCCCTGAAACCCGCTGCATCATCCCGATGAGTTAACTCAAATCTCCCTTCATCTCCGTTGTCTCGTCTATGAAATGAAGATAATCACAGTGCTACCTTTAGGGCTCCTGTGAAGATTAGATGAGACAATATGGAACTCTCAGAGAAGCAGCTGATATGCAACAAAGCCTCAACATATATTACTAACAAACAAATAGTATTTTTTAGAGGTTTTTTATAAATAAAAACTTATAAAAAATAAAATTTTTTTATGTGTAACTACAAATCTGTCTCATGAAGGAATTATAGGCATGCTTAACTTCTGCTTAAAGAGCAATGGAGTCTTCAAATCTCTTTAATAAGCTACATCACTGTTCATAGTCCTTCAGGTTGTGGTATTTCTCAGCCTTAGTTGTGTATAAGAATCATCTGAGGGGAGAGTCACAAACCCTCATGCCTTGGCTTTGCCCTGTAGGTATTCCCATTAATTGCTCTGGGATTGGACCCCAGGCCTGATTTTTTAAAAATCTCTCTCTGAGCAATCAGTAGGCACTGTTAGTTTTGAGAATGACTCAGGTGAGAAGAATGCCAAGTACAAGTTGTTCCTCACTGAGTGAAGCTGGACCTGCATGCTCCAATCTTATGTTGTTTCTGTAGTTCAGCTGCTACAGATGACAAAGTGAGTAACAGTCAAGTGGGTTATTTTGCAAATCATGGCACTAAAACTGAATTCCAGTTTTCTGATATCAGATGTTTTACACTGATCACGTCTAATTGCAAGACCCTCAGAGACTGTGAAGACCAGATTTCCATAGCTGACATCTACATTTCTACAGCTAGTTCTTAAAGATGAGTAGCAGTAATATTGTGATTATCAAAAAATAGTATTTACTGCCATTATTTAGCACTTTATCTGTTATGGACTGAACATTTGTGTTCCCCACTCCCCAAATTCATATGCTGAAGCCTGATCTTTTGATGTGATAATATTTGGAGATGGGGCATTTGAGAGGTGATTAAGTTTTGATAAGGCCATGATAGGCTTAGTGTCCTTATAAGAAGAAGACAAGACACCAGAACTCTTTCTCTCTTCCACAAAACTTGGTGAAATGGTGGTCATCTGCACACAGGGAAAAGAGCTCTCACTAGAACCAGACCACATTGGCATGTTAACCTTGAATTCCCAGCCTCATTTAAGTGTGGCTACTATTATTTTGTAGAGGAATAAGCCCCTTGACAAAGTGATTCTAGCACTGGACTAAGGGACACTAGGACAGAGCTGAAGCTCCACACCAATGACAGGAAGGGAGGTGTGGTCTTTAACTCCTCTAAGCTTCACTGAATTGTGGTGAAGATTTAAGGACATAACGCACACAAGGCACAGAAGAAGACCCTGAGAAGCACTGTAGCCACAGCAGCAGCAATGTTATTATCGTACTGGCCGTGGGAGAATTCAGTTATATCCCCTAAATATGCACAGCTTCTGAAAAACGCAGGAGGTGTTCAAACACATACCTAACAGCAAACCACATGATCTTATCACTACAATACACTGTCCTTGCCTTCCTCCTTCAACAGATGTCTACTTGGCACAATAATATTTCTTCTAATATGAAGGCTATGTTCAAATCTGCCTATCATTGGCAAAAATTCCCTCTATAAACTTAATTTTCCAATGACTTTTATTACTGTCAGTAACAGGGGTTTTCCAAGGCATACAATTCCAGTTTGAGTACAAAAAGCACCAAAGATAAAAAGTAGGGTGTTAAAAGAAGTAACTGTAATGCACATAAAATTGTACAATCTGTTCCATAAACCCTGGTGTCTGTGGCTAGGATCTGCCTATGGAAAAGTAATATTCTTTCTGTACTTGATAATGTACTTGATAAACTTCATAGCCTTGGGACGCTAACTCCTTTATTTGTCATCTAAAACTTGATTCTATCTTGAGGTTCTAGAGTCATCAAAATCCAAAATCCCAGAAAGACTGATGGAGCTATAATCTTAAATGAAATGGCATGGCTATCTTGCATATATCTTAAAGTATACAAGAGTTAAATCTGTGATACCATACACAAACAGAAAGAATAAGTTAAAGTAAGACTGATTTTAGATGGACATTTTAATTTGTCTTAAGAATGCACCTGGTTGCAATCTCCTTTTCTCAAAGTACAACTTGTAGTTTCTTTACAAGGATCGGGATCAGTTATACCTGCTCTAAACTCAGGAATGTCTGCAATGTCTACTGCGAATTTTGGAGCCATCATCTTCTGCAAGTAGAGAATTTGATCTAATGTTATTCAAAATAAGCCAGACTATGCTTAACAAACTCCAACCTCAGGGGGGTATTGTTAGACATGGCCAACTCAACCCATCTTTGTTTATAACACAAAGGCTCACCACAGCAAAGGAAGTGTGGAGAACTCACACCTCTGCTAAATGTTCCATCACTTTCACTGATGGCCCATTGGTCAGAATTGGTCCTATAACCCTGCCTAGCTGCAGGGGGCTGGGAAATCTTCCCAAGTACCCAGGAGGAAGAGGAGAACTACATTAGGTTGAACAATACTGACCACTATCACAGACCCCAAAAAAGGTATTTTGCAAGGAATTCAAACAATGAGTGTATAAAAGATGCTAAAATCTTGGTTCATAACTTACTTAAGATATATACATATTTGTTTTCCACAATGAAGCACAAATTTCCACTGGTTAATTTAAGTCACTAATAGTAAGGTGTTGATGATGCTCCAAGGAATATTCCCTGTTTATTCTCATTATCTTTACCTAAAAAGTTTTGCAAAATACAGTAATAAAATGTCCACCAGTACAACAGTTCCCCCTTTGACTCAGAATCCAGGTGGTAAACCTTGGGCTGGTCACTCAGGAAAATGCCTCTGGTTTATAAAGGGCCTTTCAGACACAGCTATACTGTACTATACTGGGAAATGCTAGTCTAACTGATGAGTTGTAAGTTCTTTCAAAGACTCCATTTTTAAACTATAGGTTGGCCATTTTCCCAGAGAAGCCATGTACATGGCACATCCACAAATCCAGCCACTCCCCTTGCCATTAGCGAGGCTCTTTCTGGGAGAAAATTGCTGTGTGACTACTGTATTTTTTAAATAGTGGGTTATTTTACCACTGTTGTTGTACATGAAGCACTCAGGGATTTTTTCAGGCACATTTTAAATGATTCTAATACTGAAGGGAGTGGCCAAATCATGGCTTCCACTCATATCCAACGCCACTTACATTGGCTTTCAGAGATGGGTTCTATAAACATCAAAGATTTGAAAGAGACAATTAGCCATCATAGATATTAAAAAAAAAAAAAAGAAAATAGAACACTGGTAAGGGAGCCAAATGCAAGTTGAGAAACCAACAAATATTTATAGTGTGGGCAAGCCACAATTTGCAGCAGGGGAAGAGCTCTGTCCCTAAGACTGAGAAAAGATGTTCCCTCTTCTCCCTCGAAGGAGTGCCTTTTTAAGACTCTGAGTTCAGCAGCTGGCAGTGGTTAATTTCCTTAAAATCAACCAAAAGCTTATGTGTGATTAGTTTGGGGGGGGGAGGTAAAAATGTTGTAGCTGGACTAATTCTTAAGCTTTTCCTAAAGATTTTAGTTGTCTCTTCATCACTATTAACTAAAAGAAAAGGAATTTTCAAAGTAGATATCTCCACACACTGACTAGAGAGACATCAAATTGGTAATGCCTTAGTTTTTCTTTCTAAATAAGGGAAACTCCGTGTTCTTTACACACACACACACGGACACACACACACACACACACACACATATAGCTGTTTTTCCATCTATCCACCCACAGGAAGTTTCTACAGCCTCATTAAACTAGACTACTAAAGGTTGTTCAACAAATGAGCCCATGCTTGTCTCCCCCCTGAAATCCAGCTGTGCTTACAGGAACTGGGGACCTTGAAGTGCATTGATTTTGACCTTCTACTTCCTAGAAACATTGTGTAGGCCACCCACTCTGTCTAGTGTACATAAAATCTTTGCTCTTGAAATCACTTTTCCAGTCCTTTAAGCATTGGTGTGTTCATGAGTCTCTCCTCTATTTTCATTGCACCCACTCTCATTGGCTGTTGCCATCTACTGCCCTGATTTCTACAGTGGGCTGTTTAATAATTTTTGTGTTGATGGTGCTCAAAGTCTCAGATGTGTCTCCGTCTCTTTAAATTCTACATGTTCCTAACTGAACTCAACATCTTCCCCTCAATCCAAACATATTTCATTACCAGGTGTTTGGGCTGGAAACCTGACCATTACCTATAACACTTCCCACTCATCTTTAATCATTACCCATTTAGATTCTTCTTCTATCCATGCACTTCCTATCTTCCATGTTGACTACTGCAAAAGCATCCTAACCGTTCTCCTGGCCTCCAGTATTTTCTCTTTATGATCCATTTTCCCACAGTGAAGCCAAATACCACATTTCTAAAATGCAAAACTTACCATTTACCTGCTCAAAACTCTTCCATGTATCTCACTGCCCACTGAATGTAATATATCTCATAATACCCTTTATAGTTTGGCTCTATAAAGTATGGCAGCAAGTTCTCATGTGCATTACTTGACAATACTGTGTGTCCCCTATATTCCAGCCATACTCAATTGTTCATTTCACTTGATGCACCATGTTCTTCCTTATCTCTGGATCTTTACCCATGCAGTTCTCTCAAAAGAGCCTTCAACCCCTTTCTCCGTTACTATCCCCAACTCCCTTCCACTTCCCCAATTTCACCTGAATAACACCTCTATTCCTTTAGATTCCAGGTTAACCAGAGCCCAAGATTCCTTATCTGTGGTGTAGATTAGACGTTCCTCAGGTGTGGTATCTTAGCATCCTGTACTGTGCTCTTATGCTCTATTGTAAATGACTATTTGTCAGTGCTGTACCACCAGTAGCCATCTAGATACATGAAGGCAAGGACATGTCTGTCCCACTACTGCTGGGTCTGAAGAGTCTGATCTGGTATTACATAGTGGGTGTTTGACAATTAAGCATTGTTCAGTAAGTGTTAAATTGTTGGTTAGATGGAGGTATTCTCAAACACCTCAAAAGCCTGTGGAGATGGCCCCTTTTTCTAAAGGAGGTAGAAAAATAATCACTCATGTGGCATTTCTCTTCTCTGTCTCTTATCATACTCTGTAGTGACATCACATGAAGATAGTCACAGTCCCTGCCTATCTCATCTTTGGAGGCTCTACCCAAGATGAACATTTTTCTGGCCTTCCAAAAGTTAAAGGAAGAACAAGTCATTGGTTAAGGAAGGAAGTATATCTTGGGGGGTATATAGTGCATCTAATGTCAAATGAAAGATTTAAATCTAAATGGGGAAAACTTACCATGAAAATAGTATGGAAATAACAGTTATCCATTCTCTTGGTAACTGGCACCCCTTGCTTTTTTTTTTTTTTTTTTTAAATCTCTTATCTTTGTCAACAGTTCTTTCTTGTCTCCTTCTTTCAGTCTCTTTGCTTGACCCCTAAACTTAGGTGTTTTTTTAGAGAGGCATCCATAGGCTCCTCTCAGGCAATGTGACCCATTTTTTATAGTTTGTATAAACTCATATATGCACATGAAGGACAAATCTGTTTCTTCAGCCTTGCACTTGGCCTCAATATGTTCTAGACATTTTTGCACTTCAATTTATCTATACTGTAGCTATCATTTCCAACAGCTGATCTCCCTGTTGCTCCCTATATTGTCTTATAGCCACCCCCACACCTAAGCCATACACCTGGGAGGCATTCTTGACAATACTTTATTGTGCCCTTCTATGTATGTGCAATAATTCCATAAAAGCTGACAATTCGGAGGAGTCAAGATGGCGGAGAAGTAGCAGCCTGAGACTACATCAGGTAGCAGGAGATCAGCTCGATAGCTTATCTAAACATTTCAAACACCTACAAATCCAATGGGAGAGCGAAGAGAAGAAGAACAGCAACTCTAGAAACAGAAAATCAACCACTTTCTGAAAGGTAGGACTGGCGGAGAAGTGAATCTAAAACGACGGGAAGATAGACCGCGAGGGGAGGGGCCGGCTCCCGGCAAGCGGCGGAGCAACGGAGCACAAAATCAGGACTTTTAAAAGTCTGTTCCACTGAGGGACATTGCTCCAGAGGCTAAACCAGGGTGAAGCCCACACGGGGTCAGCGTGGCCCCAGGCCCCGCAGGATCACAGAAGGATCGGGGGTGTCAAGAGTGTCGGAGAGCTCGCAGGTATTAGAACGGAGAAGCCGGCTGCAGAGACAGAGCTGAGGACTGAACTCTCAGCTCGGGGTTACCTTGAACTGGTCGCAGGCTGGGTGAGCTCGGAGCGCGGCTAGAGGCTGGGGATACGGGAGTGATTGGGTGCTGTCCTCTGGGGGCACACTGAGGAGTGGGGCCCCAGGCTCTCGGCTCCTCCGGGCCGGAGACTGGGAGGCCGCCATTTTCATTCCCGTCCTCCGGAACTCTACGGAAAGCGTTCAGGGAACAGAAGCTCCCAAAAGCGAACCCGAGCCGATTACTTAGTCCGGCCGCCGGTAAGGGCGGTGCAATCCTGCCTCGGGCAAAGACACTTGAGAGTCACTACAACAGGCCCCTCCCCCAGAAGATCAACAAAATATCCAGCCAGGACGAAGTTCATCTATCAAGGAGAAAGCAGGTTCAATTCCTAAGACAGCAGAGCAATTCCAGAGGAGGAGAAAGCAAAGCACGGAACTCATGGCTTTCTCCCCATGATTCTTTAGTCTTGTGGCTACTTCAATTTTTTTTTCTTTTTTCAATTTTTTTTCTTTTTTCAATTTTTTTTCTTTTTTCTTTTTTCTTCTTCTGCTAAATTTTTTAAAACTTTTACCCTTTTCTTTTTTAACGTTTTTTGACTAGTTCATCTAAATATATATATTTTTTCTTTCTTTTTTATATTTTTTTATTTGTTTTATTTTTTAAATTTTTTTCTTTTTTTTTTCTTTTTTTTTCAGAACCTGTTTTTATCCCCTTTCTCCTCCCCACAATTTGGGGTCTCTTCTGATTTGGTTACAGCGCATTTTTCTGGGGTCTTTGCCACCCTTTTAGTAGTTTATTTGCTCCTTCATATCCTCTTATCTGGACAAAATGACAAGGCTGAAAAAATCACCACAAACAAAAGAACAAGAGACAGTACCGAAGGCTAGGGACCTAATCAACACAGACATTGGTAATATGTCAGATCAAGAGTTCAGAATGACGATTCTGAACATTCTAGCCGGGCTCGAAAAAGGCATGGAATATATTAGAGAAACCCTCTCTGGAGATATTAAAGCCCGTTCTGGAGAAATTAAAGAACTAAAATCTAACCAAGTTGAAATCAAAAAAGCTATTAATGAGGTGCAATCAAAAATGGAGGCTCTCACTGCTAGGATAAATGAGGCAGAAGAAAGAATTAGTGATATAGAAGACCAAATGACAGAGAATAAGGAAGCTGAGCAAAAGAGGGACATACAGCTACTGGACCATGAGGGGAGAATTCGAGAGATAAGTGACACCATAAGACGAAACAACATTAGAATAATTGGGATTCCAGAAGAAGAAGAAACAGAGAGGGGAGCAGAAGGTCTATTGGAGAGAATCATTGGAGAGAATTTCCCTAATATGGAAAAGGGAACAAGCATTAAAATCCAGGAGATGCAGAGAACCCCCCTCAAAGTCAACAAGAATAGGTCCACACCCCGTCACCTAATAGTAAAATTTACAAGTCTTAGTGACAAAGAGAAAATCCTGAAAGCAGCCCGAGAAAAGAAGTCTGTAACATACAATGGTAAAAATATTAGATTGGCGGCAGACTTATCCACAGAGACCTGGCAGGCCAGAAAGAGTTGGCATGATATATTCAGAGCACTCAACGAGAAAAACATGCAGCCAAGAATACTCTATCCAGCTAGGCTATCATTGAAAATAGAAGGAGAGATCAAAAGCTTCCAGGACAAACAAAAACTGAAAGAATTTGCAAACACCAAACCAGCTCTACAGGAAATATTGAAAGGGGTCCTCTAAGCAAAGAGAGAGCCTAAAAGTAGTAGATCAGAAAGGTACAGAGACAATATACAGTAACAGTCACCTTACAGGCTAATAATGGCACTAAATTCATATCTCTCAATAGTTACCCTGAATGTTAATGGGCTAAATGCCCCAATCAAAAGACACAGGGTATCAGAATGGATAAAAAAACAAAACCCATCAGTATGTTGCCTACAAGAAACTCATTTTAGACGCGAAGACACCTCCAGATTTAAAGTGAGGGGGTGGAAAACAATTTACCATGCTAATGGGCATCAGAAGAAAGCTGGGGTGGCAATCCTTATATCAGATCAATTAGATTTTAAGCCAAAGACTATAATAAGAGATGAGGAAGGACACTATATCCTACTCAAAGGGTCTGTCCAACAAGAAGATCTAACAATTTTAAATATGTATGCCCCTAACGTGGGAGCAGCCAACTATATCAACCAATTAATAACAAAATCAAAGAAACACATCAATAATAATACAATAATAGTAGGGGACTTGAACACTCCCCTCACTGAAATGGACAGATCATCCAAGCAAAAGATCAACAAGGAAATAAAGGCCTTACATGACACACTGGACCAGATGGACATCACAGATATATTCAGAACATTTCATCCCAAAGCAACAGAATACACATTCTTCTCTAGTGCACATGGAACCTTCTCCAGAACAGATCACATCCTGGGTCACAAATCATGTCTCAACTGGTATCAAAAGATTGGGATCATTCCATGCATATTTTCAGACCACAATGCTCTGAAGCTAGAAGTCAATCACAAGAGGAAAGCTGGAAAGAACCCAAATACATGGAGACTAAACAGCATCCTTCTAAAGAATGAATGGGTCAACCAGGAAATTAAAGAAGAACTGAAAAAATTCATGGAAACAAATGATAATGAAAACACAACAGTTCAAAATCTATGGGACACAGCAAAGGCAGTCCTGAGAGGAAAATATATAGCGGTACAAGCCTTTCTCAAGAAACAAGAAAGGTCTCAAGTACACAACCTAACCCTACACGTAAAGGAGCTGGAGAAAGAACAAGAAAGAAACCCTAAACCCAGCAGGAGAAGAGAAATCATAAAGATCAGAGCAGAAATCAATGAAATAGAAACTAAAAAAACAATAGAAAAAATCAATGAAACTAGGAGCTGGTTCTTTGAAAGAATCAGTAAGACTGATAAACCCCTGGCCAGACTCATCAAAAAGAAAAGAGAAAGGACCCAAATCAATAAAATCATGAATGAAAGAGGAGAGATCACAACTAACACCAAAGAAATACAGACAATTATAAGAACATACTATGAGCAACTCTACGCCAACAAATTGGACAATCTGGAAGAAATGGATGCATTCCTAGAGACATATAAACTACCACAACTGAACCAGGAAGAAATAGAAAATCTGAACAGGCCCATAACCAGTAAGGAGATTGAAACAGTCATCAAAAATCTCCAAACAAAAAAACCCCAGGGCCAGATGGCTTCCCAGGGGAATTCTACCAAACATTTAAAGAAGAACTAATTCCTATTCTCCTGAAACTGTTCCAAAAAATAGAAATGGAAGGAAAACTTCCAAACTCATTTTATGAGGCCAGCATCACCTTGATCCCAAAACCAGACAAGGATCCCACCAAAAAAGAGAACTACAGACCAATATCCTTGATGAACACAGACGCAAAAATTCTCGCCAAAATACTAGCCAATAGGATTCAACAGTACATTAAAAGGATTATTCACCACGATCAAGTGGGATTTATTCCAGGGCTGCAGGGTTGGTTCAACATCCGCAAATCAATCAATGTGATAGAACACATTAATAAAAGAAAGCACAAGAACCATATGATACTCTCAATAGATGCTGAAAAAGCATTTGACAAAGTACAGCATCCCTTCCTGATCAAAACTCTTCAAAGTGTAGGGATAGAGGGCACATTCCTCAATATTATCAAAGCCATCTATGAAAAACCCACCACAATATCATTCTCAATGGAGAAAAACTGAAAGCTTTTCCGTTAAGGTCAGGAACACGGCAGGGATGTCCATTATCACCACTGCTATTCAACATAGTACTAGAAGTCCTAGCCTCAGCAATCAGACAACAAAAAGAAATTAAAGGCATCCAAATTGGTAAAGAAGAAGTCAAACTATCACTCTTCGCAGATGATATGATACTATATGTGGAAAACCCAAAAGACTCCACTCCAAAACTGCTAGAACTTGTACAGGAATTCAGTAAAGTGTCAGGATATAAAATCAATGCACAGAAATCAGTTGCATTTCTGTACACCAACAACAAGACTGAAGAAAGAGAAATTAAGGAGTCAATCCCATTTACAATTGTACCCAAAACTATAAGATACCTAGGAATAAACCTAACCAAAGAGACTAAGAATCTATACACAGAAAATTATAAAGTACTCATGAAAGAAATTGAGGAAGACACAAAAAAATGGAAAAATGTTCCATGCTCCTGGATTGGAAGAATAAATATTGTGAAAATGTCCATGCTACCTAAAGCAATCTACACATTTAATGCAATCCCTACCAAAATACCATCCATTTTTTTCAAAGAAATGGAACAAATAATCCTCAAATTTATATGGAACCAGAAAAGACCTCGAATAGCCAAAGGAATATTGAAGAACAAAGCCAAAGTTGGTGGCATCACAATTCCGGACTTCAAGCTCTATTACAAAGCTGTCATCATCAAGACAGCATGGTACTGGCACAAAAACAGACACATAGATCAGTGGAACAGAATAGAGAGCCCAGAAATCGACCCTCAACTCTATGGTCAACTAATCTTCGACAAAGCAGGAAAGAATGTCCAATGGAAAAAAGACAGCCTCTTCAATAAATGGTGCTGGGAAAATTGGACAGCCACATGCAGAAAAATGAAATTGGACCACTTCCTTACACCACACACGAAAATAGACTCCAAATGGATGAAGGACCTCAATGTGAGAAAGGAATCCATCAAAATCCTTGAGGAGAATGCAGGCAGCAACCTCTTTGACCTCAGCCGCAGCAACATCTTCCTAGGAACAATGGCAAAGGCAAGGGAAGCAAGGGCAAAAATGAACTATTGGGATTTCATCAAGATCAGTTGACTTTATCTCATCTTTCAGGATCCAGCTGAGGCATTACCTCCTCCCCAGAATCTTCTTTGACTTTCTGCTCACCCGACAACTCATTTTCATCCAAGTCCAGATCTCAGATGGGTTCCCAATTGCTCTTTTTGTTCCCATAGTAGTCTCTCTTATAAATATTTTCATCATTGTGCATTACCATATTTTCTTTAAGTTATCTGTATATATGTGTATTTCCCCCACTAAACTATGATATAAGGGTCTGGTTTCCATGTCCAGAGGGCAGGTGTTATCAGGAAGGGACACTCAGAAGTCATGGCATGAGTTGGAGTCAAAAGCCATCTGTCCATAGTAGTGGTCTTAAAGTGGGGAATGTGAGGATGCTTTCTAGAAGCACTTTTTGTGTGGGGATTTCAAGCCCTACCATGGCAATAATTCTGGAGCTGTGTTAAGAAACACAAATAAAGGGGCGCCTGGGTGGCTCAGTGGATTAAGCCGCTGCCTTCGGCTCAGGTCATGATCTCAGGGTCCTGGGATCGAGCCCCGCATCAGGCTCTCTGCTCCACAGGGAGCCTGCTTCTCCCTCTCTCTCTGCCTGCCTCTCTGCCTACTTGTGATCTCTCTCTGTCAAATAAATAAATAAAATCTTTAAAAAAAAAAAAAAAAGAAACACAAATAAAGAAGAAGAAGGAGGAGGAGGAGGAGGAGGAAGAGGGGGAGGAGAAGGAGGAGGGGGAGGGGAGGGAGGAGGAAGAGGAAGAGGAGGAAGAAGAGGGGGGGAGGGTGTAGGGGGAAGGGGATGAGAAGAAGAAAGAAAGAAAGAAGAGGAAGGAGGGATGGAAGGAAGGAAGGAAGGAAGGACGGAAGGGCAGGACAAAATGAGTAATGGGAGTCAAGGTGAGTACCAGGAGATTCAGAGTTCATGTATGACATTTGAAAGTGGAGATGGAAAGCAACCTGGAGAAATCTCCTGATTTGGGCTCTAGCTGCTTACTGGTCTTGGCCTCTGTCCTTGGACTCCAAAAGTGATTATAGCAGTTGACAAAGAAGATAGGTCAGAGACTGTAGTGTGTGCGTGTGCGTGTGTGTGTGTGTGTGTGTGTGTGTGGGATTCTCTTCTTGACCAAACTCCAGCCTGGCTCCCCAACCCACTCCCACATTAGAAGATATGAACAAACACAAACATATTTTCTTAATAGTCAAAGCAGAATCTCCAGGATGATGGTTGCAGCCCCCTTAAGTTCCTTCCCAGGAAAGCGCAATGCTGCCAAAAGCTTTTACTGTTTGTTCCCACCAACATCTGAAGAAAGAGCCCCTGACTCCCAGTCTCTGTGGAAGGACAGAGGTCCGACTTCAATAAGCAAATTCAAATGAGTTTCACGTGGGTCAACAACCCTTCCTGTTTTTTGTAAATTTCCATTTCCCTGACTCTCCTCAAACTCTGGCAAATCCCATCCTTACTGCCTCTCTCTTCCTTTGAAACATGCAGTCACCGCGGCACAAATCAAAGTTGAGTTCGGTTCAGCTGGAAACTCTTCTCTATTGCAATAGTTTATTACCGATTAAAATCTATCTTTACTACTTTAAGTAGTGTCTAGCTTTGTATGTCTTTGGTACCATTGTCAGCAACATACTCTGATATCCTGGTCGATCTGATTTCTGAGGTTGGTGTGGCACTTAGGCGAGTGACTATCTCCAGGAAAATGTCTGTGGGCAAGAGGCAAACACTGACCAAGTGCAGGTTGGAGGAAATACAGCACAGATGAAAGCATCAGGGATGACATGTTTTAAAAAAAGACTATTCCTAATAGAGAAAACATTTGGATCCTCAACTGAATATTTTTGAAGATATTTTTTATCATAAGAACTGTTAAATAGAGAAAGGTTCTGGTCACACAAGCTTACTATTTTTTTTTTAAGATTTTATTTATTTATTTGATAGAGATCACAAGTAGGCAGAGAGGCAGGCAGGCAGGCAGAGAGCCTGATGCAGGGCTCAATCCCAGGACCCTGAGATCATGACCTGAGCTGAAGGCAGAGGCTTTAACCTGCTGAGCCACCAGGCGCCCCACACAAGGGGGGCGACTTCTCTCTTTTCTGCTCAAAAATATACTGTTTTCTTTTTTTTTAACAGTTTTTTTATAGATTTTATTTATTTATTTGACATACGGAGAGAGATCACAAATAGGCAGAGAGGCAGGCAAAGAGAGAGGGGGAAGCAGGCTCCCTGCCAAGCAGAGAACCCGACGTGGGACTTGATCGACCTGGAACTCGATCCCAGGACCCTGAGATCAGACCTGCGCCAAAGGCAGAGGCTTAACCCACTGAGCCACCCAGGCGCCCCAAAATATACTATTTTCTAAGCCTTTGTTTCTACCCATAAAAAATAATAAATTTTATGAAAATTTGTCTCAAATTTCTATACACATGAAAGTGTTACTGTAAGAAAATTTATTGTATTATTTGATTTAGGAGTATAATGTCATTCATACAATCAGAATTTCTTTGTTTATTCTTTAGCCATGTTCTGGCCTTTAATATTATTTCTTTGACAGTAATACAGGCAATTTTATAATTTAACCATATGCCTTAAAGGTCCAGTAAACAAACTTAGATTAAGACAAATAAGATAAAACAGACAATAGAGATACTCAATAGATTTACTTAGATCCATTCACTTAGCATCAACTCATAATATATTCCAAAAGCGAGCATATATCAAATGCAAAATGGATAACCTTAATTGGGTTCAGTAATTGGATAAATGGTCAAACAATTTTCATTTGCATATGCTTTGGGCATGCATTTCATTCCTTATTGATCTGCTTTATTGAATTAACATTTCAATTATTTGTTTTGATAGGAACAGGGAAGATAATCATAGGAAGGAGCAGTGGTAGAGAATATGTCTCTTGCTGCTGCACAAAACACACATAGCAGGTGATGATACCAAACAGCTAACTCCCAGAGAGATCTGAACGGCACATCTTGGCACATGTGGGTAAGTATAATGTTTATTCATCTAAAAAATGAGAAATTATTATAAAAATATAAGAAGTAGAAAACCCTACACAAGTTAAAATACAGAAAATTTTTAAGCAAAGTTATTTGCATCAGGCAATATTTAATGTATCAAATAGTAATCTTAATAACTACGTACAAAGGAAACTAAACCCAGGACACTAGCCATGTCAAAAGGCAGCAAACATTCTGCCCACCCCAGAATCCTTTGCCAAGGTTAGTGTTCTCTGATTACACATTTAGGCACCCCCTGGTTATAAGAGTACTTGTTTATTATTGATATTATAAAAATAACCATTCTGTAAATTATTACACATAGTAAATAAAATTAGAATTATACATAAGGATTTGAATAATTGCAATTTCTTTAAGGACCACCTGTAACTTCTGTCTGCTTCACAGACCTGTAGGGGAGAAACAAAACAAAAGAAAATGTGCTTAATAATACATCTACAATGAAACATATTAAGAAGAAAGTTTGGGACCTTAATGCTTTTCTGTACTCTGTATGAACTTTTACAATGGCACTGACCTTAGGGTACCATCACTATCAACTGTATTTTGAGGTCAGGATGTCAATTTCTGGTATCTGTATAAACCCTTTTTGTATATTTAATTAGAAGTAGATATTCTACAGATATCTTGGACTGTTGACTTGCTTCCCTCCCTTCCTCTAGGAGGGAGCCAAGGGAGAAATATAGTCAATGAGAAATACTTGCAAGGAATGTATACAATTACTATGTTGGAAGGAATTATGAAAACTGAATTTAGGAAACTAGTGTGGCGTAAGATAGATCAGGCTATACTTCAGCACTGGAACTATGTACCCATACTGCTTGATTGAAAATAATTCCTTTAATTTTTTTCCTAGAGGAATATGATTATGATGGCAAAGGGAAAGATATGTGCTTCTAGAATATTTTATCTGTTTTTTTCCTGCTTTGTTATATTTAATATTTATATTAAATATTCGATTAATATATTAATATAATTTATTATATTTAATATTTCAGAGTTATCTACTAGACCATGAATACTTTGAAAGAAAAATATCAATCTCCTACTTACTTATAGGACCTGAAAGAATATTTTGCACATGGTGTTTGCTCAGTAAATTTTTGTATGGTGGGAAAGAGAGAGAGAAGAAAGGGAGAAAAAGAGGAAAGAAGGGAATCCAGTTATTTTTGCACGTATTTCCCCTTATCTGGAATACTTTATTTACCCCAACCAATCCCAGCTAACTCCTTTATCTAACTCCTACTCCTTTAGGACTTAGTCATCAATATCACTTTCTCTAGGCTCTTTGACGGTGATTCAAGGTAGAATTCTCTGCTGCATGCCAACTATCTCCCCCTAGTTACATAAGGATACTCTGCAGTGTTTTATGTAAATCATGTTCAATGTATGATTTCATCATTTAGTAAGCTTATGTCACATATGATAGTGACTTGTTATTCTCTGGCATTGTTTTAGGTCTTTATTAAATATGAATCAAATGAATGATTTACTTATTTAGATCTTTTGGACAGAAGAGCCGTATACCCACATCTTATACAAAGAACAAGCAAAGGACCAAAGAAGAGAACAGCATGATCTGTGTGTTCTACGATGGTAGAGGAAGTGAGAGAAAATTTCTGTCTGTGATACAAAAAGAACCAGAAAGAAGGCAGCTACAAGGATTCAGATTTGGGGGCAAAAAAAGAGAATAACCTCACCTGAAGTAGGTTTTAAACATTTTATACAACTTAGGCAATACTGTTTGCTTACTTGTCTGCTTTTGTCACCATACTGTATGTTACATCCCCATGACTTATTTATTTCATGATGGGAAATTTGTGCTTTTTGATCACCTTCACCTATTTGCCCAGTCCCTGCCTCTGGCTAACACCAATCTGTTTTCCATACCTATGAGCTTGGTTTTGTTTTTGTTTAGATTCCACGTATAAGTGAGAGAAGATGCTATTTGTTTTTCTCTGACTAATTTCAATCAGCAAAATATCCTCAAGTTTCATCCATGTTGTTGTAAATGGCAAAAGTTCATTCTTTATGGCTGAATAATATTCCATTATATATGCATACCACATTTTCTTTATCCACTTATCTGTCGATAAGCACTGACGTTTTTTCCGTATCTTGGCTATTGTAATTAGGGCACAGAACATGGGGATGCAGATATCATTTCAAGACATTTTTGTTTGTAACCATCCATACAGTATTCTAAAGATGTAAATATATGATCATGTGTGTGTTTATGCATTGTATATGATAAAAATGAATTTATTTAATATCTGTTTTATAACTCTTTAATATAACATTATTACTAGAATATTTCCACATCAGACTATAGATATAGATATACAGATAGATGGATCCAGTTTCTATCAGTATAAATACGTGTATTTATCCAGTGAATAGAAATCTCATCCTTCATAAGATGTACAGCATTCCATTATATAGATGCTATACTTTTTTAATCAATTCTCTTTTATTGGTCATTGGCTTTTTCACAGCTTTTCACATGTTTTCCATGTTTTAATAGAAAACATTTTTTGTTTTATTATAAAACATGTGCAATGAACATAATATTCTGGTAATAACACAGTAGAGGCATTGCAGAAAGTATTTCTTCAGGTAATTTGTTAATATAGAATTATTAGGTTAATGAGCAATTAGACCAGGATACAATTGAATGAGTAACCATAGGAGGTAGTATATTTCCCACTACTCAAGATATTGATGTAAAGACTGAATGTTTAGTTTGTAGGGGCACAGTAGAGAAGAAATCAGCATTAGATCAGAAGAGAAGTAGAGGTTATAAAATTCTTTCTAATTTTGATATTCTGTGATTCTCTGAGTGTTAAGGACAGACTCAACCTTTTGCTTCTCTCTGTGACACACTTGAGAGAAGAAACTATGAATTATTTATATTATATATCCAGTTCATATATTAGCCTCATGTCCATGGATGTAAAATTGTTCTGAGATTCTGTATCTCTAAGATACATTTAATGGTGTCATAAAGTCCATGATCTTCACACATTGAGGGACTATGTTTTCATCTCAGTTCTACCTAAAAGTGATTTTCCTGACAAGGGGAAGGGATTAAAATTCCCATCCCACTTCCTCAGCATGGGAGAATACAGACTCAATGAGAAACCTGAGATCCATAGAACATAAAAAGAGAAAGGAAATATTATGCAGAATAGGAGGGAACTCTGTTTCTTGCTAGAGAGCATGAGAACTATGCATTAAAAAAATCCGAACTTGGAGCAGTTGTAGATAGTACCCATAATTACCTGACATTGATATTAAGTGCCCTGAGCAAACATACCAGAGTAGACCAGGGTAGGACAAGAAGAGCATGGAACACAAAGGAGAAGATCAGCAGAACCTGCGCAGTGAAAGAAAAAGAGATAATATGCTGGACCAGGAAAAAAGAAATCTATTAAACATAATTCCTTAGCAGATTAATTGAAATTAATATCAAAAAACTACACTTAGAGTATATAGTGAGCTGGAATTACATATAAGTTAACTGCTTAATGGTGTGTATATTCTTATTCATACTGCAGTCATTTTCAATTCAAACCTCTGCTGAATTTTAAATAAAATACAGGCAAAATGCCCTCCAGCTGGTGTTATGAATATATATGTGGACTTTAAGAGGACCTCACATGAATCATATTCATAATTCTTATGTCCAGCATGGGTTAGGAAAGAAAGTAACACAGTTCAGGTGGCTACGCTAACACAACCTAGTCAGGATTGGACATATATACGCCACAGAATGGTGATGCTATCATATTTGCAATTTCATGTCATCATCACAAAGTTATTATGATATTTATAAAAGTAGTACATATGAATACATAGACACTTTATTCATAATGCCTGGCACACAACATTACATGCTAAATGTAATTCCTCTGAACGCATCCCTGAGGCAGAAGAACAGTGGGACAAAGAGACAGGAGTATTCTAGGCTAAAAGAATGGCAAAGTAGAATGGAGGATAAAAGCAGATGAACTAAAGAGATCAAGGGAGATAAGAAATTCCACATATCTTGAAGAGAAAGGAAATAGATTAAGTCCAAGTTTTCCAAAGCAGATCTTGGAATGCTAGTCCTGCACGGTGTTAATATGAATGATCCACAAAAAATGGCTCCTTGGTCAAAGAATTTTGGACAGGGATGCCTGGGTGGTTCAGTTGGTGAAGTGTCTGCCTTCAGCTCAGGTCATGATCCAAGGGTGCTGGGATCAAGTCCGGCATCAAGCTCTTCCTCAGCAGGGAGCCCTCTCCCTTTGCTCTCCCTCTCCCTCTCCCTTTGCTGCTCCCCCTGCTTGTTTTCCCTCTCACTCTCTCTCTCCATCAAATAAATAAATAAATAAAATCTTAAAAAAAAATTTTTGGACAGCAACATTCCATATCTGCTTTTTGCAGAATCAAAATACACACAAGCATATTAAATAAAGGCTCTCAGAAGTCTTATGTAACTTGGTATTTATCAAAGTTAAATAAATTTATGTACTAAAAAAAACTATAACTGGATATTTATCAGAGTTAGTTGATGTTAGATTTTCATATAACTCATTTTTTAAAAATCTGTAGTGATCCATTGGTAAATTCTTTTTCAACTAGAGTCTAAGACAAATATCAATGCAATTGCTGTTTCACATAATTCAGCAACAAAATTTGAAAAAGTGTGGGTTTTGTACTCAGACCTGAGTTCAAATTCTGATTCCACCCATTCTTATATACATGATTCTGAGCAAGTTTGCTCAGTATGCCCCTCAGACGGTGGTTAAAAGGGAAACACCTTTGCAAAAATCATTAAATAGTAGATATTTGATAATTTTACAGTATTCAAATTTAGATAAATAGGAACTACAAAAAAAATTGGACTGAAAGTGATGATTGTATGGATGGAGAACTTGATAAACCATTAGAAATCTTACACACGGAAGGGCTTTGAATGAAATAATGCTGCATTCATATTTAAATGTTTTTTACCATCCAAAGATATTAAAGATGCTCACAAGAGAGCAATTGAATTAATGCTCTGTATTAGTGGCTCTCAAATTTTAAGTGTATTAGAATCATCTGGAGGGTTTTGTAAAACAGGTTGCCAGACTTCACTATTAGAGTTTCTGACTTAGCGGTTATGGAGAGGGGTCCAAGGAAATTGTGTTTCTTTCCATTTCCAAAGAGATCCTGATGCTAATGCTTGTGTGGCTGGTTTGCAGACCACACTTTGTGTATCACTGTTCTGTGTAACATGGACTTTAGGTGAAGAATGAAGCCAGCTGTGGTTGGATACACTTGAAGAAAAAGTAGTGAAGTTTCTAGGTACACAATCAGATTGAAGTGTAAGTTTAGTAGGAAATACGTAATCTCAAGGGCAGAAGGTTTAGTACAGAGAATGTATTACAGTAATCTAAGATTTTAGAGTTGGATGTTATTGCACGTTTGACTAAAAAAAAAAACAAAAAAACAAAAAAACAAAAAAATTACCTTAGATGATCACTACATTTGAGAGGGCCAAAAAATTGTAATAGTAGAGCCATTGGATAAGTCTCCCAAGTAGCAGTTAAGTTTTCCTAATGGTAAGATTGGGGCAGAGACAAAAGCAATGAATCAAATGTAAAAACCCCACACAAAAGGTTAGGAGTGATCAGTAACATTATCGTGACAAGGAAAGAAACGGGACAGCCAGACAAATGGTGTGAACCAAAAAAGGAGGAGAATTTCAAGTAGAATGTTAATGCTACCTCACGATACTTGACACCTGGCAGCTGAAAGAAGGAGGAGGGATGCCTGGGTGGCTCAGTGAGTTGGGCATCTGCCTTTGGCTCAGGTCATGATTCTAGGGTCCTGGGATCCAGCCCCGCACTGGGCTCCTTGCTCATGGGGGAAACCATTTCTCCTTCTGCCTGTCATGCCCCCAGCTTGTGCTTTCTCTCTCTCTCTGACAAATAAGTAAATAAAATCTTAAAAAAAAAACGAAAAAAAAAAAAAAAAAAGGAAACAGAAGAAGGAGCAGTTTCTCCTGCTAAAGGTTATAAGGGTAGCAGTATTTTCTAGGAACCATTTCCAATAAGGTCAAAGAAAGGGAGGGGGCATGAAGAGTGTTCTTTGAATGGCACTGATGGACAATCAGTTTGCAAATAAAATTCCAGTTCCATAGGGCACAGTGGAAAGATCTGGGAAATACAGCCTCAGTGCTTGAGAAAACAAACATATGAAGAGACTTTATTTTGATAGGGGCAGTGGAGCAAGGCAAAGTGGCCAAAGATAATAGAAATAAAAGACAAAATTAACTGATCTCAAGTTTCTGAATCGAACTTTGGCATAACACTCGCTCTTGTGTGGCAGCTGATGTACATGTCCAGCCTTACACTGCTTCCCTCTGTGAAGCAGGACTGCTTACACTAGGGATGGCCCATTATTACCCATACTTAAGGGGATTAAGAAGTGAAGTGCCTTTGGTTGGGGGAAGAAAAAGCAAACGAGAGAGTAGCCATAAAGTCTAGAAATAAAGGTAATATTTTTGTTTGCAGATTAGAACCTGCTTACTTTCTTCTTAAATGCTATAGGTACAGATCTATTCGGTGAAAAACAGCAACACAAATCACCTGAGGCAGTGATCACAAACACGTATGTAGGGATAGATTTAAATGCTGCATTAATGCTCTATGTTCATTGCAACTCTGACTAAATTATCATTATGAGAGAGGAAGAACACCCAGAACATATGAAATATCATTGAACATAT
The DNA here is from genome assembly GCF_922984935.1 of Meles meles. Lineage (NCBI taxonomy): Eukaryota > Metazoa > Chordata > Mammalia > Carnivora > Mustelidae > Meles > Meles meles. Next base: position 64,647,077 of record NC_060066.1, read on the forward strand.
CATGTTTTGTTGTATAGACTGATAAACTACTTATTACATATTTATGTCTATGTTTCCAGACATTGTGGCCTCCCTGAATAATCAGAAGGTAGAGACTCAGGCTTGGCCATTTCTCAAGTCACCTTCAAAGGTCACTTAAACAATATGAACTAAATTTATTCATTTCTTTATTCATTCAATTCATTCAGTAAATATTTATTAAGTAATCAATAGTGAATATGTAAATATTTATTAAATAAATGTGTTGAATACTTACAATGTCAAATAGGAACATTAAGAATAAATTCTCCCTAATAGGTTAATTTTGGGGATTAAATACGTGGAAGCAACTTATAAATTGTGAAGTCTTTTTTTTTTTAAAGATTTTTATTTTATTTATTTGACAGAGAGAGAGCACAAGTAGGCAGAGAGGCAGGCAGAGAGAGAGGAGGAAGCAGGCTCTCCACGGAGCAGAGAGCCCGACGTAGGGCTCGATCCCAGGACCCTGAGATCATGACCTGAGCCGAAGGCAGCGGCTTAATCCACTGAGCCACCCAGGCGCCCCTAAATTGTGAAGTCTTGAATAACTAGTAGAAACTTTCTGAAAATTATTTTAAATGTTAACAAATGGATAATCCTTTTGTCCTAATATGAAGGAGAAAGTCACATATAACATATGTTTAAGAATATAAGGAAAGTCATGTTGTTGGTCTGAAGAATGTTTAATTATACTGAAGTTGATATATAGTTTTGGTATATTTAGTCAACATTTCATAACAACTCATTTTGAAGAAATTTGGCAGCCTGCTTTGAACAGTTGTTGTATTTTTAATATCTAACTATAGGGTTTAAAACATGCTTAGTGTAATTACTATATGTTATTTATTTTATTCTGTCAAAACTTTAATTTTTAATGTTTATCATGTATGCCTCCCTTAATTTTCTGGATGACTTTGTATGTAGATAACAATTTGGAACACAGTGTAAATTTAACTAAATCAAGTTGAAGTTTATATTAAAAGCAGATTTTTCTACCCAAATGTATTACTGCATGTTTCTTTATATGTCACTTTTTCTTATTTTCATGCTCTATAGTGTTTTCTTTATGATACAAACCTGCACTCAGTGAAATAATTCCTCGCTTGATACTATCTATATACACATTCTCCCTCCCTCCTATTTTTAGCTTATAGAGATGGAATGACATTCTTAGAGTAGAACATATGGCCTTGGACTGAGCTAGAATGTATACTGCACTTATTGTGTATCCTTGGGAAAGGGTATTTAACAGATCTGAGTTTATAAAACCAGAGTAATATCATCTATATATTAAGTTGTCAGGATTAAACAAAATACTACATAGCACATACCAACAAAAATTTAATAAGTTCTCTCCCATTTTCTCTTCTTTTGAAGATACATGTGTTTCTAGTAAGCCTTAAAATGTAAATTACTCATAGAGGCTTTAAGGAGAAACAGAATGATATAATTCTAATTACTCAAATAGACTTTATAATTCTATTTTATGTTAGCCCATGTGACAATTTTCCTAATTCATTATCAAATCATATATCCATTTCCTAATTCATTATCAAATCATATATCCATATATACACCAACTTTCTCAGTGAAAAGATTCATTATGCCACATTTTTGAGGTTCTGTGCTTGGAACTCCTCTTCTATCTTTATATACCTTCTTTATTATGCCTACACAACTAGTTTCTTCAGCCACAATGCCTATCTTCAGGCCAGGATTTCCTGTCAGATCCTAGTAACAAATATATTTCAGCTTTTATTCCACCTTTTAGAAGACTATGCCAGTCAACTTTCAGTCTAGCTCAGAAAGTGGAAATATAACATCATCTGGAGGAAAGAGTTTCTTCTTTGATTTTTTTTCCTTTAGTTTGAGGTAGATAAGAACTTAAGTTTGAAATAAGAGGAAAGAAGAGAGTGAAATAATAAGGTAGGTTGGGATCAATGATGGTATGGCTGCAAGTACCCCAGTGAGTAGAAATGAGATGAAATCTTCCAGCCTGGGAGAATACATAAGAACAATGCATAAGGTAATTATACCACCCATGAACCAGCCATGGGAGAGGTTACTCCTTTGGCCCCAAGGTAGGACTATAAAATCCTTCTCTTCTCTGCTAGTGCCAAGTCATTTTAGAAGCATCAAGATGAATGCAAAAGCCATAGAATAATTAAGAAAATCAGAAAAAGGAACTGTAGCTTCACAAGTCAAGACAGATTATTCCTGTTTAGCAAGTAAAAAGCAAAAATTATCTGGCACAGAATCTTAAAGGAAAGCATTCTCTTTTACTCCCAAGAAGTTAATGTACCTCTGACAGTCAATTTCTGAGAACCAAGCAACTGTAGATGAACCCATTCTCTGCAATTTACTAGCCTAGGGAGCATAGGGATGGAGGAAGACCTTATAGTCTTCTAACTCCTAGTTTTTTCCCACTCCATTGTAACATCTAGAAAGAGAAAATTAGCCTTCCACTGAGATAACTAAATCACACATGTGTATGCTCACAATAAAAAAGTGAGTCCATTAGTCAGTCACAGTAAGAATGTAGCAAGTGTCTGGGAGCAAATAATGTCATTTAAAAAAAAAATCAGTAAAGGTAAGTAGAAAACCTAATAAGAAGCAAGCGACAAGTCCCGTGGTTTAGAAGATAAATTGTCCTCTTTCTTCTTTCTTTCTTTCTTTCTTTCTTTCTTTCTTTCTTTCTTTCTTTCTTTCTTCTCAAAGAGAAACCATTTTATATGATATATGCTTAGCCAAAACTAAGAATTTACTAATATTTAGCAAGCATATACTATGTGTCTGGCACGATGGCACAAATTAAAGCAATGAAGAAGAAATGTTTTCTTAGTTTTTGGAAACTAAATGCAATTATCTGAAAATGTTCTGATTTTGCCCACATTTACTGAAATATACTGAAGTAAGAAATTTAATATCCAAGGTTGGTTGGGTAAGTTATTCAGCTAGAGCATCAGGGATCCATCAAAATAATAAGGTATTAAATGGTCAATATTGGGGATTATAAGAAAATAAACAGAAATGAGCATGGAATTTGGAGATATGTTCCTCTAAACGTATCCATCAGTTATGGAAGAAAATCCTTAAAGGCTGACAACTTGCAAAAGATTCCTAGGCAGGGAGGACAAAAACTGGGGATCCAGGATTACTGAGGAAGATGATGCAGATTAATTTCCTAGGTTTGGGGTTGCTACTCTTATGGGGTTGCCTTATAAGAATAAGGGCAAAATAGAAATAAACCACCCTCTCAATGAATAAAGCCTACTTAAAATCTTCTCAACTTTGTGTTGAATTCAAATAATCTAAGATTGCCAGTACCCCAGAAACAAAGTAAAATCCTATCTGGAAGAAGATAACATCATTCTGGGCCACAAATTATCTTTGCAATTTTTCGTATACAATTTGTACCTAATCTAAAATAAATAAACATGGTGACAACATCATGTGATCAAAAACCAAGAAAAAATGACAGAGAGTAGAAAGACTCACAAGGAATCAAATAATGGACTTAAACCCAGATTTCAAAATAAGTATGGATAATAAGAAATGAAAAACAATATTTAGAGTTTTTGGGAAGAACTACAAATTATAAATAAATCAATGAAAATGTTAAAATAAATACAGTAACTGAAATTTGAAAATAAATATATGTGTTAAGCAGCAGATCTGATAGCACTGAAGAGAGAAATAATTAACTTGAACATAGATCAGAATAAAACATCCACGATGATACACAGAAACAAACGGATGGAAAATGGAAGTGGGGCACATTTTTCATACAGTTTTAATGTCCAATATGTGTTAATTGCTGACCATCGTAATTTTAAAACATAATCCCCAACGTCTTTTACATTTTTCCCAGCATTTGCTAGAACATGTCTTTTGACCTTGACTCTATAGCCTGTAACAACATAATCAACAAAATCAATCAATTAATTAAAAAAAGAGACATCACTAAGGAACTGGAACACATTTTTCTAAAAGCTATAAGAGTATATTGCCAATACTTTGTAAGAATGAATTCAGAAATTCTAATGAAATGAGCAAATCTCTGGAAAAACTAAGCTTACCAAAATTGTCACAAGAGGAAATAGAAAATCTGAGTAGTCACACAGTTGCTAAAGAAATTAAATTCATAGTTAAAAGTTCTTCACACGAAGAAATTTTGAAGTCATATAGTTCCACTACTGAATTCCTCTAATCATTAAAAAAGTAATTCAATGTTACACAAACACTTCCAGAGAATCCATCAGGAAATACTCCCCAACATATTTTATGAGGCTAGCTAATGTTGATTACAATGCATAAAAGAAGAACTGTGTTAAAGGGAAATCTTTTTGCCCAAATAAGCCCACTGAATTATAAATATAGGTATAAAAATCCTAATCAAACTTTTACCAACATCCTTATCAAGTTAGATTTATTGCAAAAGACAATACCAGCTTAATTCTCAAAACCTAACCCATGAAATTAACCATACTAACATAAGTGAGAAAAATGTTTAAAAATTGATTGAAATGTTTGCTAAATTTTGACATTCATTCATGATTTAAAAAAAAAAAAGCTCAATGGATTCAGAAGAAAATTTTCTTAACCTAAAAAAAGTGTATACACACACACACACACACACAAACGTATAGCAAATATCATACATCATGATGCAAAATTGAAAGCTTTCCTTCTTAGATCGGAAATGAGACCTAGTGCTTTCATTTCCTTAGAACGTATATCCAGAAAAGGGCTTGCTGGAGCATATGGAAGCCTTATTTTTACTTTTTTGAGTCATACTGTTTTCCATAATGGGTATACCAATTTACATGCCTACCAACAGTATACAGGGTTCTCTTTTTTCCACATCTTCACGAACTCTTATCTTTCTGATTAAAACCATTCTAAGAAGTGTGAGGTTATATCTCACTATGGTTTTGTTTGCATTTCCCTGATAATTAGTGAAGCTGAGCACATCTTTGTGTACCTATTGGCCATTTGTATTTCTTCTGTGGAAAATGTCTATTAAGTTTATTTGTCCATATTTTAATTGGATTATTTGGGTTTTCTTGTTGTTTTTGTTATTGAATTATATGTGTTTGCTATATATTTTGGCTATCAATCCCCTATCAGTAATAAAAGAAATTGAAGAAGGCACAAATAAATGGACAGATATCCTATGCAGATGGATTGGAAGAATTAATATTGCTAAAATAGTCATACAAAGTGATATACAGAGTCAATGCAATCTCTATTGAAATTGCAAAGGCATTTTTCACAGAAATAAAAAACAATTCTAAAATTCTTATGGAACCACAAAAGACTCTTAATAGCTAAAGTAATCTTGTGAAAGAATAGAGCTGGAGGCATCACAGGTCCTAATTTCAAATTATATTACAAAGTGATAATAATCAACAGTATGGTACTGACACAAAAAAGGGACACGTGGACCAACAGAATAGTATAGGGAATCCAAAAATAAACCCAAGATATAGGGTCAGCTAGTTGTTTTTGTTTTTGTTTTAGCATATAATGTATTATTTGTTTTATGGATACAGGTCTGTGATTCATCAGTCTTACACAATTCACAGTACTCCTTGTAGCACCTCCCAATGTCCATCACCCAGCCACCCCATCCTTCCCATTCCCCTCCACTCCAGCAACCCTCAATTTGTTTCCTGAGATTAAGAGTCTCTTACACTTGTCTTCCTCTCTGGTTTCATCTTATTTCATTTTTCCCTCCCTTCCCCTATGATCCTCTGTCTTGTTTCTCAAACCCCTCACATGAGTGAGATCATATGATATTTGTCTTTTTCTTATTGACTTATTTAGCTTAGCATAATATCCTCTAGTTCCATCCATATCATTGCAAATGGCAAGATTTGGGGGGTTTTATGGTTGCATAATATTCCATTATTATGTAATATGTAATTTATAATATATAATATATATATTTTATATATATATACCACAGAAACCACGATTACCTTGATCCCAAAACCAGTCAAAAACCCTATCAAAAAGGAGAATTATAGACCAATATCCTTGATAAACATGGATGCAAAAATTCTCACCAAAATACTAGCCAGTAAGATCCAACAGTACATTAAAAGGATTATCCAACATGACCAAGTGGGATTTACTCCTGGGCTGCAGGGTTGGTTCAGCACCCGCTAGTCAATCAGTGTGATACAACACAATAATAAAAGAAAGAACACTGGGTGCCTGGGTTCCTCAGTAGGTTAAGCCACTGCCTTCAGCTCAGGTCATGATCCCATGGTCCTGGGATTGAGTCCCGCAATGGGCTCTCTGCTCAGCGGGGAGCCTGCTTCTCCCCCCCACCCCGCCTGCCTCTCTGCCTACTTGTGATCTCTGTCCATCAAATAAATAAATAAAATCTTTTAAAAAATAAAATAAAATAAAGAACAAGAACAATATGATACTCTCAATAGATGCTGAAAAAGCATTCGACGAAGTACAGCATCTTTTCTTGATCAAAACTCTTCATAGTGTAGGGATAGAGGGTACATAATTCAATATCATAAAAGCCATCTATGAAAAGCCCACAACCAGTATCATTCTCAGTGGGGAAAAAACTGAAAGCTTTTACCCTAAGGTCAGGAACATGGCAGGGATGTCCATTATCACCACTGTTACTCAACATGGTACTAGAAGTCCAGCCTCAGCAATCAGACATCAAAAAGAAATAAAAGGCATCCTAATTGACAAAGAAGTCAAACTCTCACTCTTTGCAGATGATAAGATTCTTTCTATGGAAAACCCAAAGACTTGACCCCAAAACTGCTAGAACTCATACAGGAATTCAGTAAAGTGTCAGGATATAAAATCAATGCACAGAAATCAGTTGCATTTCTATACACCAACAAGAAGACAGAAGAAAGAGAAATTAAGCAATCGATCCCATTTACAATTGCACCAAAAACCATAAGATACCTAGGTCAAGAAGTTTTTAATAAGTGGGGCGCCTGGGTGGCTCAGTGGATTAAGCCGCTGCCTTCGGCTCTGGTCATGATCTCAGGGTCCTGGGATCAAGCCCCGCATCGGGCTCTCTGCTCAGCAGGGAGCCTGCTTCCCTTCCTCTCTCTCTGTCTGCCTCTCTGTCTACTCGTGATCTCTCTCTGTCAAGTAAATAAATAAAATCTTAAAAAAAAAAAGAAGTTTTTAATAAGAGTGCTAAGAATACACGATGGGGAAAGGACACTCCCTTCAAAAACAGTTCTAGGAAAACTGTGTATCCACATGCAAAAAAATGAAATTAGATCCTTATCTCACAATTTACACAAAAATCAACTCAAATGTTTTAAAAACTTAAATGTGAGACTAGAAACTATAAAACTCTTAGAAGAAAACAGGGGGAGGGTCACCTGGGTGGCTCAGCAGGTTAAGACTGTCTTCAGCTTGGGTCATGGTCTCAGGGTCCTGGGATGGAGCCCCACTTCGGGCTCTCTGCTCAGCAGGGAGCCTGTTTCCCCCACCCCACCCCCTGCCTGCCTCTCTGCCTACTTGTGATCTCTCTCTGTGACAAATAAATAAAATCTTAAAAAAAAAAAAAAGGAAAAGAAAATAGGGAAAATTGTTTGACATTGGTTTGAGCAATGTTTTAGACATGACAAAAGCTCAGGAAACAGAAGCAAGAATAAGTAAGTGGGACTGTATCAAACTAAAAAGCTTCTGCACAGCAAGGGAAAAAAAAAAAACCCAAAATATAAAAAGTAACCTCAAGACTGGGAGACAACATTTGCAAACTACATTTCTGATAAGGGTTGTAATATAAAAATACATAAATCATGCATACTTTGAGACTTCAGGTAAAAGTTTCTAAAATTAATTATGTTTTAATGAATTAAAATTATAAGCTTGAACTACACATATTTATTGATACTTAATTGATAAGTTAACAACTACACTCAATAAGAAAAGTTTTAAAAAGCACTTCAATAATGATTTATTTCTTCTCCTATAAGTTGAGCTGTATTATGGTCCATGTTTACTTCTTTGCCTAGTAAAGAACATAGCTTCTAAAAAGCGATTTATTTATCTGTTTGTTTATTTATTTATTAATTGCTGCCTACAAGAGACTCAATTTATTTTTATTTTTTTACTTCAAGTTTCTATTTAAATTCCAGTTAGTTAATACACAGTGTAATATTAGTTTCAGAGTAGAATTTAGTGTTTCATCACTTACATACAACACAGGGTTCATTACAAATGCCCTTCTTTTTTTTTTTAAAGCAATGTCCTTAGGGGCACCTGGGTGGCTCAGTCTGTCAAGCGTCTGCCCTCAGCTCAGGCCGTGATCCCAGCATCCTGAAATCTAGCCCGCACAAGGAGCCTGCCTCTCCCTCTCCCTCCGCTGCTCCCCCTCCTTGTGCTCTCTTGCTCACTCTCTCCTTTTCTCTCTCAAATAAATAAATAAAATCTGAAAGAAAGAGAGAGGGGGAAAGAGAGAGAGAAGGAAGGAAAAGAAAGAAAGGGAAAGAAGGAAGGAAGGAAGGAAAGAAGAAAACCTCCCTAATAATAAGCCTCACTTGGGGGGATGGTGCTCAAAACATCCTTTCCAATGCCCCTTCTCAGACCCTCCAAATCAGCATCTCAGGGAGAGCCTGCGAGGCCTCCGGTAATGAGAAATTGAGCAGAAGTCCCACCAGAACATAAATGTCGTGAGCCACATCTTCAGCTTGGGTTACGCGACTCCTGGAAGTGCCTTTCCCAGGCCCGGTGTCCTTTGTTTCCAAGGCCTGCGCTAATTTATGACCTCCCTGGAAAACTATCTGCTTGCAGTGTTTTTCTAAGGCCGCTTTCAGGTCTGAGAATTCTCTGAAAATCTGGGAGACTCTCCAACAACTTTAATCTGTGCTGATCAGGGGTACCAAATTCTTCAAACTGGAGGGTTCTGGTGATACTGTCTAAAAGCAATACCCGTGTTGCCAGAGGCCCCTCTGGTTCCCCAGGGGAACTGTGTCTCCTGCGACAGTCCCCAGGCCTCTCTTACCTCAGGTTCCCTCCCTTGTCTAATGAGACAAATGCCCTTCTTAATACCAGTCTTCCATTTAACCCATCCCCACCCCCACTTCCTCTCCAGCAACCCTGTTTGTTCTCTATAGCTCAGAATCTATCTTCTAGCTTGCCTCCCTCTCTTTTTTTTCTCCCTATGTTCATCTGTTTCATTTCTTAAATTCCACATATGAATGAAATCAGACAGTATTTGCCATTCTCTGACTTATTTCACTTAGCATAATATACTCCAGCTTCATCCACATTATTGCAAATGGTGAGATTTCATTCTTTTTTATGGCTGACTTTTATTCCATTGCACACATATACCATCACTTTATTTTATAAGTCTTTTAAAAATGGCATGTCTTAGGGAGATGATGATTTCTGCTTGAAATAGCACTGAAGTACAGGTAGTTTCAAAATTAGTTTTCCTCTCATCAAGGTAAAAAATATGTAAATAGCCAAACACTGGGTCTTCCTCATCATTTGTGTTAATGTTACCCCAAAGCTATGTATATGAATGTTCTCATCAGAGTTGCTCCCTATGTAAAGATTTCTCTACTGTTTATCAATTCACATTTTTTATCCTTATAATTTGCACCCTCTGTGTTCTTTTCATGACTTATCTTTCCAGACTTATTTCTCTCTGACTCCCTGTGTCTAATGCTTTTCCCTAGAAGTATGAATTGTTAGTTCCCTGGGCCACAAAACATAACCAATGCTCTTCCTACATTTGTGTTTTTGCCCATGTGTTATTCTTGATCAGATGACATTCTTGTCCATCTTTGTACTTCAAAAGCTTACCCATCTCTTAGTTCAAACACCATTTCTTCATTAAGATCGCTCCAATTACATGTTCCTACTGCCAACTTCAAGTGATATTTCCTTCCTTTGGCTTCCTTAACATTCTATTTATCTCTTAAGGAATAGTATACCTTATGCTACAAATGCTTATGCACTTGTCTTTAACTTACTAGGGAAAAGAGATCATAACCTTTTTGTTGTTGCTGTTTTTGTATATCCCATGCCATAAAGCCCAACACAGAGCAGCTTCTCATTAATGTGTATTGAATTTTAAGATTCATAAACATGATTCTAAGGAGATTCTAAGGAGGTAAACTGGTCTATGGAGATATGACATATGGGAGAATCTTAACTAAAAAAAAATCCTGGTTTGGGACACAAATGTCCAGGTCTGCTTAATTTGTGAAGGTGAAGCAGGTCAATGTTACAAAACAAGTCACAGAAAATTATGGAAACAGTTTGTCCAGTGTGAATATGCTGAAGTCCTTATAAGTACTGAAAATATACAGAACAAAATTCATGGAGAACAAATAGATTTCACCCAGAGCCGGTCAATACATGCTTCTCATTTGTGAAAGATACATCCCATCTAATATAAGACTGCCTATAAGCTAAATCTGTCAAGGTTAGAGAATGAACTTGACTTCTCTTCATCTTGTTTTCATGATTATATCTTGTCATTTCAGGCTATACCTAGAGCAAATGTAAGAATATTCCAAGACAAACAAAAAGTGTTTGGCGAAAGGATTAAAAACATATGCTACTCATTTATAACTTTGATTTTTTTAAATAACCAAAAACTGGACCATGTATCTCCATTTTCGGTTTTAAAGAATTCAACTCCATACAAGATTCTAATCCAAAGAATTCTGCATCACAAAAGAACTGTTCTGTTGTTTAAATACAGCCTTCTCTGGTACTTGTTATGAAATGTTCTGACTACTATTATTGCATATGATTAGGAAATGTCAATAAATAAAGCAGGTAAGCTTTGTATCTATTCTGAAGCATGTAACTTTATATATTGCAGAGCAATCTGACACATTTTTCCATTTACACTTAGTGATAGTTTATTTGGTGAGATTAAGTTCTATATGTTATTAAATATTACCCTTTAATTTTTTTCTAGGAGGTTAGAAATCAATTGAACCATTCATAATATCAGGTTTTATCACAGACATGGGAAACATTTCAAAGTAAGAATGCCACATGAATTATTCAGAGACATTTGGCCTTTACAAATTGCAAAAACTTGTTTAAAGCCAAAATAATTCTCTACAATCACTATTATAATGGAAAATTACATCTTGACATTAGTCTGTTTTGCTTGTAACAGATAATTAACAGTAATTATTAACTTATGTTTACATTTATTTATTGAAAATAAATCCCTAAATGTTTATGAAGATAACAGACACCAAACATGCAAATGCTTATTTTATAGGATTTATTGCCTGGTATGAGTTCAGATGCCCTGAATTTTTTAGGAGAATCTTTAGAATTTTCTGAACACTCGTAGAAGATTTAATATGAAAAGTGAGATTAAAAATCCTCAAGATTTCTTTTAGTCTTCAAAAATAACCTGAAACAGGTTGCCAGAAGTTTTTGTCTTTTTTATATTTAGAGCTCATCTCTATAGTTATTCTTGTTCTATTTTTATTATATTACTACTACTATTATTATTAATTATTCTTGGTTGTTTCCAAAGTGTGTATGTCTTTTCTCTACAAACACACATATTGTGGAGGATAATCCAGTTGACCTTTAAAATAAGAACAAAGTACTGAAGTCCTGTCTCATTTAGTTCCTGAGGTATATATTTCTAATCCCTATTTCCGATGCCACAACCCTAATATTAAACTCTGAGTTCCAAGTCTCATGAAGCTCTGACACCTATCTGCAATTGGCTATTAACTCATTTCAGTCTTTGTGTTATCTATATTCTACTGCCTGTAACACTTCCTCTTCTACTCTCTCCTGTGATATGGTGTTAGTACCTTGTCTTGGGCTTGGTAAAATAATCAGCTGTGGTACAATAACACTACTGCCTCAAGCACTGTTCAAATACAAATTTGGGAGGCTACCTGGAAAAAAGTAAGGTGAGGTGTGATTAAGGAAAACAAAGGGCACACCACATCCTGAGTGCACAGGAGAATCCGGTAGCCTCATTTACTGCCTCAAGCACTTTGGCTCTGAAGAGTGACAACATAAACTGTGTCACCCTGTGGTAATGGGAACAAAGTGAAGTCATAAATAAAGAATGAAGCAGTAAGAGTAAACATCACTGGGCCCAAACAAGAACTCTTGATTCTACTCCTGGCATCTGCTACTAACTAGGTGACATGAACAAGCCTATAATCTCTTAGAGAATCAGCTTCATTAAATTAAGAGAATTGAGTTTGAGAAGATTGGATTAGATTAGCACTTCCTTAACTCCTAGAACATTTGTTCTCTAGCAGTTAATAGGCATTCTGAAAACAGAAGATAAGCATTCTGCACAAAGAACTCAAGAGGCAAAAAATGCTGGACTGTACACAGGCAAGCAGATCTTGCTGCAGAACCACCCAGCGACTTCTAGAAAAGACTGTATAGCATGTGTTCAAGTAACAATAGACAATAATTTCTCTCCTTTTAAGCCAAGATGATAATTACACTTGATGTGTTCATTTAAAAGTGTAGAACTCTTTTTGCTCCTCTTGAAAAGTTGTTGTATCGTTAGTATATCTTATAACGAGAGATTCTCAAATATAATGTTATGTATAAAGTCCCAAAACTTATTTTACTACAAAATTGTTTTAATAACTTATCATGAAATTAGGACTTAAGAAACAGATGTTATCTTGTTCTATAGCCCATTATAAAGATATCATACTCCTATTCAAACAAAGAGAAAACTAAGCTGATGAAATCAGGAAAAATAGGAGAGGAGAAGCACTTCTGGAATGTGGGTATAGGGATGTCCAAAAATCTGTTCCTCTAAAAATCAATGAGAACATTAGCAAAAACAATTAGAAGCAACAGTTTTACATAGCAGGTGCCTGAGGCAGTGATACCAATTGGGGCAAAAAAGGTTTACAAAAAAATAAAATTAATAATTAATAATAAAAAAATAAATAAATAAATAAAAGAAAACCTCATGGATGAGATGCCCAAAAGAAGCTTTCAAAAGATCTGATGAATCCCTGAGGATCTAGAAGTCCACCCATATGTATAGTACCATGCATCTGCTCAGGAAAAACCCAGAGCTTTATCAGCTATTTGTCCAGGTATATGTTGAGCCTACCAACTGGAGAGCCTATACTCAATTTCATTCCACATTTATTCCTTCAAATTTCAGCCTTCTTTCTCCATTCTCACATTTTACATCCAAATTTAACTTACAGATAGGAAAATCAGCCTAGAGAAATTAGGTCTAAAATCTAATAACATTATGGAGACAATTCTGAAAACACAACCCTCTGGTTCATTGGCCTTCTCATTCCAGTAGTTCTCAATCTTTAGAATAATCAAGGTTCACCTGAGTGGCTTATTAAAAATGCAGAATTCAGAGTCTCATGCAGATTCTGATTCAATAGGTCTGAATGAAGCCAGGAATACAAGCATCAAACAGTACCCCAGTAGACTGAAATATCTGTAATATGAGTATTTAATGACTTCACAATATAATCTGAGAGATTGCAAACAAACATACTCCTAACATGACCTTTTTTAAAATTGTGATTTATACTTTTAAACAAAAGCAGAATAAAGAAAAAAATCTACTTAATTAAGGGGTTCTGCTTATCTTATTTACAATAAAAGTTTTTAAAGCTTCGCATTTAATGACTCAAAATATCTTTTCCTAAAAGGTGTCTTTTATAAAGCTTATTTGAGCTGTCTTATTTTAAAATGATGCAATAAGAAATATGCACTACTACAAAGATCCTCACATTATTTGGAAACTTTCTGCTATGATAATTTTGTCTCAGGAGAAATGAGAAAATTCTGCAAAATTATCTAGGTATAATTTATAGAAAGCTGACTCAAGAAACAGGTGTTACTGTTGGAATGATGAATCTTGTCCTTTTCCTCACTCATAAATTTCTAATATACAAGCCTCTAGACTCTAAATCAGATGTTGGGTTCACATTTATTTATGTCATTAATTTTCTTTCACTGAGAAAATCAAGAGGTAGACAATCTATACATATCTTGCCAGCTGTTTGACACACCACATGCATTGAGTACAAGTATATGTGGAGATGATAGTGTCTCCGTGGTTTGCTCCATTTTACAGTTGTCCCAGCACCTGAATGTTGGATGCCATTCTTGAAAAATATTTGCATCTCTGTGCTATGAGCTTGGCTACAATACTAGCTAGCATTCCATTTCCAGATGGCTCTTATTACTACATAATTATTTTTAAAACCTGATTTTATTTCAAACAGTTTACCATTGTCAAGGGTCACCTCCAAGTACACCATTGCTGAAATCAAATATTTTTGGTTCTAGGTCTAGGCTAGGAGAGTTCAAGAATGGCCTTTTTTAGAGTGATTGATAGACCATATGGCAAAACCCATGGCTAAACTATAAATCCAATATTAAAATTTTAAAAACTACAAATATTTTTTATGACAATTAATCACAATTATTATTTATTTTATTTGTTTATAGTTCTGTCTTGATAAATGAATTAGAAAGAATCAGAAAAATATATTCATTCATTATTCTGATATTTATTGAGGTCTTATTGTATATGTCAATATATAAACAAATACCTTCTCTCAAAAACTGCATCCTAGTGGAAGAGGAAATTATTACAACTTATCAAAATCTTGTGAAAGTATATGCAGAAAGGCAATATGATTAGAGGACAAGGGTTAAAGAAAGTTTTAGGGATTTTTTAATCTCCTTTGCATTATTAAGCTATTTTTTGGATTTTAATATTTATTAGAGGCATTGGATTTAAGGGATCAATAAGTCTAAATTTGCACATGGATTAAATACATTAGTTTGATCTATTCTGTTCTTGCTTTTAAGTTTTAGTTCATTATAAGTTATAGGACACTCACAGAATTAACACACCGTGCATCCTATAAGGATGCTGTTTACCTTGACTTGCTCACTCTGGGTACCTATGTGTTGATTCTGATAGAGTAAAATTATATATATTGTATTTATTGAATACACATATACATTACCTGAAGCCTTTTTTTTTAAACACAAAATTTATGAAAGCTTCAAAAGAATTTGGTAGAAATGATTGAATCCAAAGTGTAGAATGAATGTTCATGTATATTTAAATGTGTGGAGAGTAAGGAGAGAGTATAAGAGGGTTTGCATTTGTTTTCATAAAGTTTTGGGTCACTATTAATTCTTTCTTACTTGGGGGAGTCCCTTCTTTGTATCCCATGCTGCTCTTTTCCTAGACCATTTTACTCAGGATCCCTTGCATTGAACATCTTTAAAATATTCTCTCTATTTTTGTACTTGCTTAAAGTACAGCTCACTTTGTGAGTCTTTATCAGCTGTTGTCTGAAGAAAGTGTTGTTTCCCTCCAAGAGAATCTGTAAAATGTCACCAAGTTATTCTCGTTTTCTGAATGTGCCAGCCAAGTGACACATCAGCTCTATGCCTCCTCTGACCTGAGTGCTCTGCCTTTTGTCCCTCTCCTGGTTGTTGTCTCTGACCACATAAGCCTACAGCTATGGAAATGGGATAAGAATATTTTTAAATGCCTTTTAACCTAGAACAGCAATTTCCTGGATCCCCCTGGGTGAGGAATCATAATGTTAGCTGCGTAACATAGTAGGTCTTCCTAGTAGCTATGGCTTAGGGGAATCTTCGATTAATCACTTCACACCAATTATCATGAGAGCTACTTTACCATTTACAATTTTTATTTCTCTCTGCAGGCTACCGTTGATTTAAAAAGTAAATTTTGGTATTTTTTTTTAAATGTTATTTCTATACAGTCCAGACTCCAATCTGTCATCTGGTTTGCTGAGCCCATATATCTGACAATGTCAGTAAACCCCTGGGAAGCATGCACTGTGTCATGCCAAAGCAGAGTAATCCATCCTTTGTGATGATTATAATCTAAAGACTTAAATCAAGAGTTATATATTCTATTTCTCTTAAATACTATAATATAAATTTGTTTTGTGAGCTTGTGAGAGTTTCTATATTCATGTACTTATTCATTTAACCAATAGTGATAATTTCACATATAATAAATTATGAGATGATTCTCCCATGCTTTAACATTTATCACGGATCTAATTCCACAATATTTATAGAAGATTCACATTCCAAACGGACATTCTGTGCTGGTCTTCAGAAAGAATAATTCCTTCTTTTGAGGTGTTACCTACCCTTCTTTGCAAAGTTAGTTTACACCACCATGAAAACATGAGTAACTCAAGATTTAACCTGAAGTAGAGCCTATCTTTTCATGGTCTGCCTAAACAAGCCTGGATTTTTTGCAGGCGTTTAATGTTGTGAAAGGGAAATACCTTTGTTGTGAATTTCCTTTGGCTAAGAGCAATTTGTCAATAAATAGCAATGTCTACTCACGTTTATCTTGTTCTGCTTCTACTCCTTCACTTTCTGTGTCACTTGGCAAGATCCACGGCTGATGAACTACTTGCAATTGCTTTAAGGATTCATCCTACCAAAAAAAGAGTTCATTCTGGATTAAACTCTAGATGGATATCATGAATACCAACATGGGTGAACACTTTAGTCTCTATGAATTACATGTCCAAAAAAAAAAAAAGAAGAAGAAGAAGAAGAAGAATTTCCTCACAACAGAGAAGAGTTATAAGTTTAAATCCATTTTCATGTCAAAGTCATGCCATAAACTCTGAACTCATTTTTTATATTCCCCTTTTAATAAGATTTAATGTCTTAATAAGAGGAAATATCTAGACTCTGTTCCTTCCTGAACTAATATTTTTATGGAAATTGGCAAGCATGCATAGAAATATAACAATGAAATATTCAATATAAAATTGCACAAAATGTGCCTGTTTGCTATCAAAGTTTCAAACTCCTTTTAATGAGAATAAAAGATTAGTAGGATTTACAGAACATTCTCAACTTTACCTCTCAGTACTAATTTCACTGCCTTCTTCCTCTTCTCACTTCCTTATTTTTGTTAAGATATTCCTCATACTTCCTTCTTGCTCTATGCTTTCTGTCGTTGCCCTAAAGCGGACCCTCATTCTCTCCCACCCTGATTGCAGTGATAGCCATCTAGGATGTTTTCTAGGGTCAGGTTCCTTCCTAATTCTTCCCACCAGTTTCCTGCCAGAGTGGGCTTTTTAGAAGCCATATAATGTACTTATTACCATTTCATAATCTTCCAGGGGCTTCATAATTCTCAGGATAAAATCTAAACTCAAGGCCCCTTATGATCCATACTTGTCTACCCTGATATACCTCACTTCCATCTCCATCCCTCCTCAACTAACACTTCCACTCCAAATACACTTAACTGGCAGTTCTCAAGTTGGTCATTCTGTCTGACATGCCAAGATGTTTTCACATGCTATAATTCCTGCCTACATTTATTTATCTGTCTCAAACATGAACGCACTTCTCCCAAGGTTTAGATGTCATCTCTACTGAAAGCCTTCCTTGCAGAAGACAGAATTACTGCTCTATTCCTTTATGTGGCTATTATGCCAACGTAATTGTGCTCGCTTCGGCAGCACATATACTAAAATATGCCAACGTAATTGTTACTGCATACTAATTGCCTTTTCATATTCTCCTGCTTCAAAAATAATGTGGGAAGTCCCTAAGGGCATGCATAACTTTCGTCACCTCTAAATTTCAAATTTATTGAGCTTTGATATAAGGAAATCTTTTCAAATATAATTTTGAAATTTTCAAACAAAACCAGTATGACCTCTCAATTTATTGCTTTGATGTCTCAAATCTATTGTCTTTCCCCTTTCAATAATATTTTTCTCCAACTTGAGGTATTTTGTTCATTTTGTTCAGATTAATACTAACAAGCTAAAAATAAGTGTCCACAATTCCTGATTTTCTAAGAAAGATGATATTACCAAGTATTGAATGTCCACTTTGCTTGAAATGATTCTTGTATGAGAAAAACATCCTATTTACTATCCCTTGATTGTGACAGTTACCTCTGGAGATATTTAGTTCTAATATAGAGTTTCAAAAAGTTACAACTTTTCAGTTGTTTGGGAGGGGAATAGGAGATTGAATAGGTGAACCAGAGGGGTATTTTAAGGAAGTGAAAAAATTTTATATAATGGTAAATACAAAGCACTAGGATTTGTCAAAATCTATAGAACTTCACACAACAGTGTAAAACTTAGTGTATGCAAATGAAAGAAGTCAATTAGAAGGTTGGGGGATCACAAGATGGAAGGCAAAATGCTAAGAAGTGATCTAGATACATTACAGATGTATGAAACGTAATTGAAGGTGGTGGGGGACTAAGGTTCTAACCTAAGTAACTTTGTAAACGAGTGGCATCTATAAAAGCAAAACCAAAAAGAACTGTGCACAATTACTGTATACTAATTGATAAATTGTTCCCTATGTACATACATGTTAACAATTCTGAAACTACTATACTTACATACTGAAATCGAACAATGAAATAAATGGATGACAGATGCTGGGAGCCAAATATTTCACTGTTTAAGTGGGAGTTAACAGAGAGCAAAGCTAGAGTGATTCATGTGTAATGTATTAGAATTGGAGACATTAGTATGAACTCATATTTAGCTTACTAAATATACAAAAGGCTAATACAGAAGTATTTATGGATATTTATTATACATAGGTTACTATATACACATACATCTATCTGCTCTGGCAGCTGAGAGAGCTTAAAGCAATGACATCCTAATAACAATGAACAAAACTATCACCCAGATCTTGGTTCCTAATACCATTCTCCAATGAAAGAACAAGAGCTCTTGAAGAAATGACTCATTCTAGAACTGGGGCAGGAAAGATACAAGATAAACCTGAAGCATCTTGTAGTGCCAGAAAGCAAGAAAGTGTTCACACATGCACGCACACACATACATGCACACATGCAAACTCTCTCTCACATACACATAATGAGGGATATATCAAAGGATTAAAGGAACCAACTGAAAAATCTACCAATGGCCAAAGTTAGCACAATTTATACAATAAAATAAATGAGGTAGTACTGGGTTAATATGCAACATAAAATAAATACCTGTGAGTCCATTCTGATAAAAATAAATGACTGACTAAATAAATTAGTGGGTAAGAACAGATAAATATACCACACAGAAGGATTTCAAATAATTTGTATAGATACTCTGCCCCAAAGGAGGTGGAGAATAATTTCCCAATCCTTAAGTACACACTATGTAGAGTGACTTTCTACCAGAGTGCAATATGGAAAGAGAGGGCAAAAAAGAGTAACTTTACCATGGAGAAACCTGACAAACTCCACTAAAAGCCAAATGATTAAGGTCAACATCAATAGCAACGATTCATGTTGGTCATATATGCCCTTGGTAGGATATGATGAAAATGGAATCTGACCTCTATGGTTTTCCTCCTCAAAATACATCATTCCAGTCTAACTACAAGAAAAATATATAATCTCAACTGAAGAACAATCAACAAAATAGACACCCAATACTCTTCAAAACTCTTACCATTATCAAACACAAGGGAAGTCTGAGAAATTGTCACAACCAAGAAAAGCCTAAAGATAAAACTACGAAATGTAATATGATGACTTGGATGGGGTCTTGGGACAGAAAAATCGCACTGGAAAAAAACCTGAGGAAACTTGAATACAATATGGATTTAGTTACTAATAATGTATCAATATTGGTTTAGTAATAGTGACAAATACATCATACTAAGGTATTAATGGCAATTAAAACTGGATGAGAGGTCTATAGGAATTCTCTGTACTACCTTGTCAATAATTCTATAAACCTAAAACTGTTCTAAAATAAAAAGGTTTATTTAAAAAGTTAAAATAATCAAAACAGTATTATTAAGTGACTTGCAATTTTAAAATAAAAGCACATTTTTTTTAGCACCAGCAACTCGAAAATAGTCTGTTAATCAGATTAAAACTTAAATTCCAAAAAATAGATCCTAAGAGTTTTCATCACAAGGAGAACTTTTTTTTTAAATTGTATCTGTATGAGATGATGGATGTTAACAAAACCTCTTGTGATAATCATTTCATAACATATGTAAACCAAACCATCTTAAACTTACATAGTGAAGTATTTCTTCTCAATAACACTAGAAAAGATAAAAACAAAACCAAAACTTACATTTCTGTCATATGAGAGATAGGATTTGCAGTGAAAAGTCCTTGCCTCAGGGGTTGAGAGTCACAGTTTCCTGTTTGTTTGTTTTTCTGTGGTTAATTTAGGGCATGTCACTTCTCTTGTGATGGAATGGGGTAAAGGTACTGGGTAGGATGATCTCTAGTATTTCACAAGTGACAAATTTCTAGGTCTAGATTCTTTAGACAGCCAGTAGAATGTGTGAGACACTAGAAGGGCTATTGTAAGGAAAGTTAGCAAAGAAAAAATAAAAATAGTCAATCCTGGAATACACTCTTTACATATAAATCAGTGTTTATTTTTAGATTAACTTATTTTTTTTCTCAAATTGATCAATTATTAGGTTTGGTCTTGCAGGGCCATGACTAAAGAAACAGCATAAATGCAAAAAAAAAGTCTTAGATGTAAAACTCCATAGCAGTATAGAGGACAGCAGAAATATAATTCTGAAATTTTCGTTTAACAGAGAAGAAAATCACCTTCCTGCAATTTATCAAAAATGGAACACATGATCTCTGGTGTTTAAAAAAGAACTATGAAAAATAGCCTTTTTAGTTTTATAAGTTAAAATCAAAATAAGTAAATCTTACTCATTTAAAACATAAAATTTTAAAGTAACCATGAAAAATGTTTTTAATTTAAAAAGTATTTTGGTTATTTACCTTTGGGGCCCAAATACTAAAACCTGTTTACATAAGAAAAGATAAAGCTAATAAGTCATTTGTGTTACTTTTTCCCCACAATGGTTCAGAATACTAAGCAATCCTACTGACTGGTTTCCAGTTTTAATGGCTTTACTCCTGAACAGATAATAAGCATCCAGTTATTCTTTTGTTTATTGCAAATTATGTAAAGTACAAAATGGAATATGAGCTCAGTAAAACATGTAGTTTGGAAAGAACTTTAAAATGCTGAGTTGTTGGAATTGTAGATAGTACAACTATTACTCTTAATAGATCATTTTAATGCTTTACTTCGTTTTTCCCTTAAATACAATTAGTAATATAATGCACCTGTTTGCTTCATCAATACCTACAGGCAATAAAATGTATGTTCAAACTTGAGCTCGTAAACCTTTTTGATGAGGTCAAGAAGCTGAAATCTTGAATATTTTTTAAAAACAAGAGCTGACATGTTCATCTTTGCCAACTTATTCAAAAATTTTTCTACAGGAATATTAAACTAAATTTGAGCCTAGTACAAACTATTTCAAAGCCCCAAGAGTAAGCTCTTGGGTTGCTTTTAGAAGAAATGCCATTCATCCTTTTTCTAAAACACTTTCACCAGAAGTATGTAAACATCCAAGGACGAGGAGTGGTGAGAAATAGTGACATGCATCACATGGAACACAGTTGCTAGCCCTGTATCAACATATCATTTTATCTGCCAACAGAATAAGTGCTTTATAAACTTCAGCAGTATTGTTATTCCACATGGACAGCCTATTTTTGGATTCTCTAAACGCAATCAATCAGTGATTTATGTCATCTGTGGTCATGGAAGTTCAGTGTGTTTAGAGAAAAAAAAGGTTGCCCTGCTTAAACTTTCACCATTGGCTACTTCAATTTTGATCAACAGATATTTCTCTCCCTTTGGTTCAATACTAAAATAATGCACAAAGTCTTCTATCTTTCAAAAAAGATTAATCACTTTCATTTTACTTCTATAACCATAGGATCCCTATAAAATAAAAATCCCTGAAGCATGTCCAATGTAAAGCAAAACAAAATTACCCTCCTCTTCAGATACATTTAATAGACTGCTTCTACTGACAAAGAATTAAGCCTATACTTCCATTAAAATGAATTTCTCCATATATAATAACTTACTTACTCAATACAGGCATACTTAATTTTATCATGCTTCAGACACTGTATTTGTTTTGTTTTGTTTTGTGTTGTTTTGTTTTACAAATTGAAGTTTTATGGCAGCCCTGCCTTTAGCAAGTCTATCAGCGCCATTTTCCCAATAGCCCTTGCTCACTTCATGTCTCTGTGTCACGTTTTGCTAATTCTCTCAATATTTCAAACTTTTTCATGATTATTGTATTTGTTATGGAGACCCATAATCAGTGACTATGAGTTGCTGAAAGCTCAGATTATGGTTAGTATTTTTTACTAATAAGGTGTTTTTAAATTAAAATATGTACATTTTTAGACTCAAAGCTATTGCACATTTAATAGACTCTAATATAGTATACACATAATTTTTATATGCACTGTGAAACCAAAATATTCATTGGCCCACTTTATTGCAATATTCGCTTTATTGTAGTGTTCTGGAACTAAAGTCACAATATCTCCAAGGTATGGCTGTAAAGTTTGAAAATACCTTTCTTTTTGTATTTGCTAATGAAATTCCTTATATTATCAGACTGAAATCCATAATTTTTTAGTAAATTATACTTCTACTGCCCATTTCTTTAGGGAATTGTAAAAGGGAAATTAAAACATAAGAAAAGGGGAGTAATAAATTTAAGAAGCTGTAAGTTTGAACTAATAGAATTTGGGAAAAGACAAGAGAAAAGGCAATAATGAAGTTAGAAGTAAATGGTAGATTTGAAGAATACTACAAAATAAATTCAAAATGCTAAAATAAATTTATCTGACAAATTTGCTATACTCTACTGTGCACGGGGATCATGCTCCATTTTATATCCTAATTCATTTCATTTGGTGACTTCTCTCAAGGAAATTGTGGGATAAAATTGTAAAACTTTGAAATGGATGAAAGATTATGGGTATACACAATGAAAAACTATCTTTTTCCAGTACATCCTCCCTGTTACCTGATTCTGTGGAGACTCTGGGTCTTTCATTGATGTTGAACTGTTCAATAACTACATAATTCATAGACACTTATCAGTGTCTTATCAGTGCAAATGATTCTAGTCCTACATTGTATCCATTTGAATGTAATTTATTATTATTACCCTATGGATATGGGTCAGTTTTGCTGGTTTTTGCCTCTCTTCATAACTTCATTTCAGCATTCCTTATTTAAGAGAGGATTTAAATTCTCCCTTGAACTGGTTGTAATACTTTACTGGTTCCCTTACTAATTAGTGAGTTCAATAAATCTTTGATACATGTTCATTTTATATCTGTACAAGAGCCATGATTATACCTTTTTAAAATATTGTTTATGCTTTAACAACCTGTATTAGTTCTTGAGGAATGTCAAAGACAAAATAGGATTTTCTTGACAAAATTCCTTGTTTCCTTGTTTCTTAAGGGAATAAAACCATATCATTAAATAGTAACATCAATTTTTGAAAAGAAAATCTCTGTTTATGATAAAAATTTAATTATGTCTTATTTTTTATAGGAAGTAGGGTTGGGAGGAATTTCATGACAGTAGTGAGCACACAAATAGTACAATACAGGAGAAACAAGATGGGCCAAGCCTGGCACGAGAAGTGATTTGAAGATATTTTGTTGTCTAGAATCCATCCCTTTTCCAGTTCAGATGGTACATCTGGCAAAACCGGCTCCAACAGATTTGGAAAAGGCCTGCTTGCTTAGCATGCTTTTCTTCCTGTCTGACACACTTACAGGCTGCGAAGCTGCCTCTTGACACCTTGAGTTAGTTCACACTCCTGTGTATGCTGCCTCTGGTCTTCACCAGCTAACTTCCTGAAGTTGTGGGGAACTGCTTCTAAATTGCTCTTTAGAAAGTTTCAAAAAATCATTAACTTGAGTCTTCAGTTCTTTATAGCTTCTCAACCATTGAAGTCAATGATATTATTCTGATAAATATTCTGATACATATTTAAATTAATAAATTTCCCATGATGAGGGGATTTTTGGCCAGTATGGTATGCTGCTTTCCAATTATTCACCTGGAAAAAGTGGTATTTTAAATGGATTAGCTTCTCTATAAAAGGTGTGACAATCAAGGTTTGGAGGTACTTGATTTTGACAAGTTCCTTTAATTATATGTGTTTTTTAAAAAATAAATGTTAGTTTTATTTCAAAACTGAAATTTATGCAATATGAAATTGTTATGCCTACCTGAGTTATCAAGGGTCTTTCAAGTGAAAAACACATAGTTGCTTCAAAAAATTAAGCTGTAAGAATGATTTTGAAGATTAGGAAAAGTAGACTATTATAAAATATCTCATTTTTTATTTGGTAAAAATACAAATCCGATTCTAGGGGTACCTGGGTGTCTTAGTTGGTTAAGAATCTGCCTTCTCCTGGGGTCCTGGAACTGAGCCCCACGTCAGGCTCCCTGCTTAGCAGGGAGTCTGCTTCTCCCTCTGCCCTTTACCCTGCTCATGCTCTCTGTCACTCTCTCTCTCATATAAATAAATAAAATCTTTAAAATAATACAAATTCTATCCTGGAAAAATAATACATTAAAACCCAGAAGATATAGAATGGAAATTCCATCTTAGCTTTCGTAGAGGAGATTCTATTGTCTCTAGTCTCGATTTAGGTCTAAACAATATTGTCTAATGTCATGTGGTTATAATTCTGTCAAATTATAAGACTAAATAAAAAAAAAAAAACCACCAGACTTTGATCTACAAAGAGTTGCATAAACTTTAACAAGAAATGTTAAATATATTAAAAATGTAAACACTATGGTTTATTTGAACTTTAGTGTATACTAAATAAAAGCAAATGTTTGCTAGCACTGTTTTAACTTCAATGCTTCTAACATTTATAAATATTTTTCCTTATTGTTTGCTGGTTCGACTAACATGCAGAAAGAGAGCAAAAGTGAAATAAGAGCGCAAGTGGGGGAAAAAAAGCAACTATCATTTTATGGCTCACATTATCAATGTGTTCTCAATGGAGAAGAATTTGAGTATATATTTCCTAAAGACCAAATGCATTAATATCTACAGAAAGAAGCCAACTAGTAATGAGATAATAGTTCAATAATTAAGGTCATTTTTATAGTTTTATTGTAAAGAATGATCATTTGCTGGTTTAAAAAAAAGAGTTAAAAATCCAAACATCAACCAATAACAGGTAAAAACCCTCTGTGATACTGAATCCCCCCAAAATGTTTATGGGCAGTTCGCACATACTTGTAATCTTAAACTGAAAGTTGGTGATGATTTTCATAATTTAGAGAGATTGTATACCCCTAAGCAATCAAAAATTTTGCTTTTTAGAGTAAATGAACAAATAAAACTCAGAAATGTATTAATAGAATTTTCCTCTTTACCTATATTATAAAAATTGGGGGTTTTGCATGATGTATGTAGTCACTGTCTAGAACTAACATTGAAAGAACACATTAAGACAGTGCTTCTTGAACTTCAGGGTACTTTGAATCACACAGGGATCTTGTTAGAATTCAAATTATATTATCTGGATCTGGTGTGATTTTGTGTTTCTTCCAATCCCCCAGATATTGTCCATGTTGCTTCTCAGAGAACCACATTGAGCAGCAATGCCCTGCCAGAACCTCCAATGAAAAGGCACAAATTCTCAACCCTGTTCTCACATTAAGCATTCACAATTCTGTAAAACATGTATTTTAGATTGCACATTCATAATAACAGAGAAAATAAGGATCTTTTTCCTGGATAAGAACTACAAAATTATAATAAGATTTATTTATAAAGTTCCAGGGCACCTGGGAGGTTCAGTCAGTTAAAGATCGGCTTTCTGCTCAGGTCATGATCCCAGGGTCCTGAGATCAAGCCCTGCATCAGGCTCCCTGCAGAGGAATGCTGAGCCAGGAGCTTCAGCGACCACAGAATCCTAAAGAGAAATTCTGCTGGTGTACATTGAAAACAGTGTCTGCCTTCCTTTGGCAACATTAATAGCTTTAATATATTCTACTCAATCTCTGCATCAAACTGATTAAACTAAAATTAAAAGTTGGTGCTCTAACCCTCCAATTTTTTTACACCATATATTTCGATTTTCCTAACCTGAACACAGACAATCAACCTGTTTATTTCCTTTCATTATCTCTTCTCCATGTGCCTTTGACAAAACTTGAACTACCTCCAAACATGCAAATAGAAGATGTTAGAGACTTAAAGGGGTGCTAGGCACTCTGATTTTCCTTTCCAAGTAGTATTTGGAAGTAAGTGTGAATTTAAGTGTGGGTACACTGTTCTGAATAAATTTTCAGTGGCACATTCCGTAGGCCACTCAAACTGGGTTTGGAAATAGATGCATGCACACAAGACTAAAATATTTAGAGAACTGGATTCTTTATTTCTGAGGAGCAATATTCAAACCAAATATTTGGTACTTCCACAACATCATCACCAGACTATTTCCCAGTTCCCTTCACCTACAACTGATTCAGATGCCTAATTTAGTGACCACTGTGGTTTGGCTTCAGATCGAGTTTTATGGATTCTATCCACAGATTTATCTGTAAGTTCTCAAATACCATTTGCAGACACTCCAAAGACACATCCTGTGACACAGAGCACCCTTGGATATCTCCAAAATAAATCCAGACGTCTAAATGGTTTCCCAACAAACATCTACAAATATATTTTATTTGTCAAGAGAGTACTTTGCTTAATGGCCTGCACAAGTAATGTCCTTGATGAGCATTTATCACATGAATGAAAGTCATTTTGGTACAGATTGTTCTTTCCAT
The DNA here is from genome assembly GCF_922984935.1 of Meles meles. NCBI lineage: Eukaryota > Metazoa > Chordata > Mammalia > Carnivora > Mustelidae > Meles > Meles meles. The sequence continues at coordinate 64,673,818 of NC_060066.1, forward strand.
AAGAGCAATGTAATATCTTATTATTATGTACACATGTTTCTCATTTATTAGGATATCAACAAATGTTTGTGAGTGGAAATATATGATAGCCCTAGGTTTGTGCAGTTTTGCCTTCATTTTCAGGATGACTGACTTGTTATAAGGCATCCTCTATCAATGAGGGAAAAAACATTTTGATAACATGTTATTTATTATCCTGGTTTTGTGGGCATGGCCAGTGAATTGTTATAGACTGGAAACCCTACAGCAGATGGAGAGATCCCAAGTGAATATTCGTCCTATATGACAGACTGATTTCAGACTATGTTACAAGGCTACCTTAAAACTCACTTCTTCCGCGTAGTTTTTCAGTGACTGTCCTCCACTGGAGACTTCTCCCTAGAGGCAAAGAGGAAGAGAAGTTGAAAAAGTCAGAGGAAGGAAAAAGAGAATGATGGAAGATGAATCAGGGAGAGTAGTGAAACCTGGGAACAACACCAAATCCTTACTGTTTTCCCACCATCTCAGCTGATATTTATGGGATAGTCAGTTTGGCAACTTTCTCCTCTGAAGGAAATAATTTTTTCAAGGCAACAATATTTCTCTCAAGTGGATTTTAAGTCACATAAACGAATAACCACTAGGAATAGCTAACTAAATCTTAGGATAGACTACTAAAAGAAATGGATAAAAATTTCTGTTACTAGTTTATAAATATGTTCTTAAAGTTAGATTAAGAAAAAGGTCACTCATTCCATATTCTATAAATCTGTATGAAGATCTAACACATGGACTTAAAAATATTTTATGGGGAGAGTATAGATCATTAACCTGTCCTTTTCCCAATGTTTCTATACAGCCTTTCTCACCTCGCTTGTACATTATTAGTAAATTCTCCATTATTTGTGCTTTTTACTAGACCTTCACTAGGCACTAGTAATCACTGAGATTTAAATTATAGAAATTCAACATCAAATTAAACATATATCCCAAATTCATCTAAACATTGGTGGTCAAAATGGTCAAACAACTCATTAGTTTGAATAAGTTATATTTTTACACTCTGCAGCCAGAGACATTTGGAAATAAATTCTGAGATATGATAAAATGATAAATTCTAGGAGAACATGTATGTTTATAAGATAACTAAGTAAGTGTGAATGGAGCTTACATTTGTTTCTAATTTTTCAAGGACATTCTTTTTTTATACTTCAAAGACTCTTCGTATATTATCTCACTTGACTGGTTTTTCACTACAACTTAAGGGCAAGACATCCTCAAGCAATCTGATATATAAAGACCCTAAAGCCACAGGGGCTTAGGAAAGTTCGTCACTTCAAGGGGCTTGGTATAGGCAAAGCTCTGCTGGGACCTAATTCAACTCTGACACTTCTCTATCTCACTGAAATGAAAAGTTTAAAACATCAAAAAAAAATTAAGTGTACTTTATTTTCTAAAAACTGTGATGTATACTCCAAAGCACTTTGAGAGGGTTCAAAAAAAGAAAGAATAAAAAGAATGTTCATTTCAAACCAAAAATTAAGCTAGAAATAAAGTGCTGATTTCCCTAAATGCTTAGAAATCACAGATATATATATTATTTTTTCCAAATCATTGTTTCCACTGGTGAAAAATTCGTATGCTAGGGGTGCCTGGGTGCTCAGTCGTTAAGCATCTGCCTTCAGCTCAGGTCAACATCCCTGGGTCCTGGGATCCAGCCCCACATTGGGCTCCCTGCTCAGCAGGAAGCCTGTTTTTCCCTCTGCTGCTCCCCCTGCTGTGTTCCCTCTCTAGTTGTGTTTCTCTTTGTCAAATAAATAAGCAAAATCTTTAAATAAAATAAAGTAAAATAAATTCATACGCTATAGTTTAAATATTTCCAAATGCTTCCAAGCTTGTGGACTTTTCAATAGATAAGACACTTGTAGAGATAGGGCAGTTATATTTACTTAAGCTAAAATATAAACTTTTGGGAAAAATCAAATCCGTATAAAACCCCCAAACTGTGAGGAATTTAACTCAAAGCATACGAAGAAGGCTGGAAATTTTCTTCAGATAAACTGCTTTTTCTAGCTGAACTTGCTATACTATCTCCCTTTATTTGGACAATTAGTCTAGAAAGAATACTGTGGACTCTTCCAGTTTGGCTCTTCCCTATGACAGAACCAGTCTTTTGTGTACTAACAGCACCCCCGCTCGCCTTCCCCTCCTTCTCCCCCTCCCCGCACCCAATTAGCCCGAGTTGCTAGGGGTAAGAGGACAAGGTGGCAAATGACTAGCAGGTATGGATCTGCTTTCTGGAGGAGCCAATGTAGGAGGCCTGACTGGTTGACTTCTGTAAATCTGAAGGGTCACAGTGAGGGCTTAGAGAGCAGCCCCTGGTTACTCACTGAAGAGGGCTATTTGTTTCCTTACAGCTAGAGTGCAAGGGTTTTCCCAATTTGTCTGGACACTTACAGTCTTATGGTATGACCTGGGAATGACTGAGGGTTTTCCTGATGGTCAGATATAATCAAGGCACTGTGTACACTATAGGGCTTCTTGACAGGCTTGTTTCTTCCCACAGTGCTAGGTACTTTTCTGTATCTGCACCACAGAAAAGGAGAAACCCACACAACACTATTTGTTTCAAAGGCCACACAGACTGAAGTTTGGCTGTAACATTCATTCAGAAATCACTGACCTGGGTGGCCGTGATGAATGAGGACCACAAAGTAAAAAGACTCTGAGAGGAAAATACTGAGGAAGCAAACACTTTGCAGAGAGGATTACAAATCTGGCACAGGGCCAAGTGAACGAAACAAAGAACAAGATGTCAGGATCTCTAATTCTTAGGATGGGAATAGATGGCTCCCATCAAGTGGCTCCATTCAGTATGACTGTCTGGGGTTCCCCATTTCCAACATGGGACTGTTGAAATGCTGAGGTTGACCTTCCCTCCTTGCCCTGCTGGGGGCGCTAATGAAATAAAATCCCTTTCAAAGCACACAGTTGTCAACTAAGGTCATCCTATTCTAAATTTTAAAGAAATGGCATTTTAAATATCAAGTCATCCAACAGCATAATATTTTGATAATCATCCAGAAGTAAATCGAAATTATCCAAATGCAAAAACTCAGAGAGAGAAAATAAAGAAAAACTGATGTGATTACGGTTTACCATTTGGCATGGGATTGTGGCTGTTAGAGGTGAGGCTCTTGAGGCTCCCCTTTTTATTTTCCATTTAAGAAAATATTCTCAGTGAAACAGAATATACTAGACTAGGCTAGTATATACTAGCTAGACTAGGCTCACAGAGCACACTAGGCTAGAATATACTAGGCTAGACTAGGCTCACATTCTCCTGAATCCAATACCATTTTTCACTATCCCATGCTTCTCTTACTTAAATCAGTATTTTCTACTCACCTCTTACAAATCCTTAGATAAAATACATATAGACTTCCACTTTTACATAGAATATATTTATTCACAAACGTTTTATGTCTGAGGCCCTTGGTATGAATTTCTTCCAAAGAAATTTTCATGAGAACCCTAATTTCACCAGAATGCTCTTTCTTCCCACCTTTATGAATGAAATTAAACAATAATCCTAACACAGACAGCATCCTCTTAAGAAGAACATGTAGGAGAAAAGGAGCTTGATAGGAATGGCAAAGGCATATCTAAACTCCTGGGGCTCATAAATGTCACCCATTATTTATTCCAAAGTATTTATTAAGCACCTATTGACGCCACATACTGCACTAGGTGTGGGGACAAAGAGGTAAACAAGAACTCATCCCTACCAAAAAAAGTATACTTTAAGAAGATAGATATACAAGTTATTCAAATATAGAGCAAGTGTTACTTGACATAGGTGAACTCAAGGTGCTATGAGGGGAAAAAACGGAGGAAAGGGCACCTAGCCTTTCATTTATTTAATAAATATTGAGAACTTATTTAATTCATTTATTTAATAAGTATTGAGAATTCTCATGTGCTAGAAGTTTTTGTAGCCATTGCATACATGTGATCAAAAAGACAAAGTAGAGGAATTTAGGAATTTCCAAGAGGAAATTATTATTTATTTTATTTTATTTTATTTACTTATTTGACAGAGAGAGAGATCACAAGTAGGCAGAGAGGCAGGCAGAGAGAGACAAGGAAGCAGGCTCCCCGCTGAGCAGAGAACCCGATGGATGTGGAGCTCGCTCCCAGGACCCTGAGATCATGACCTAAGCCAAAGGCAGAGTTTAACCCAATAAGCCTCCCAGGCAACCTGGAAATTATTTTTAATCTTAGTTTTAAAGACTTAGTCAATTAGCCAGATGAAGGAGCCGCATAAAGAGGGGCACTCTTACAAGGAAGGAAGATTTTATGTGGGGGCCCAGACACAATACAGAAAATACATGAAACCACAAGTATTACAATGAAGACCACTAATTAGTCTATGCACAGAAATATACTCTATTTTTAGATAGAGAGGTATTAATATCATACATCATTTCCTAATTTTATACTACAATTTCCTGTAATACAGCTGTTAATATGACGGTCATATGTTGTGTTTTCTAATTTTTATTACACAGGATTACTGAATTTCTGGCAGATGTTAAAGAAATTGAAGTTCAGCTTTCCAAACTCCAGCAAATGCTACAGGCAGGAATTACTATTGATGTCTAAGAAAATAGGCAGTGATCTATTTCCAGTCAGTAAAAAGCTGGGTACAGTAGTTTGTAATTCAGAAATCTTTGGAAAGCTCAAAATTCTTTCAAATCACTGATGGAGTCAATAACTTAATAGTTATACTTGCCTTCAGACTCATATATTAACAAGTACTGTTTCTTTTTTTTTTCTATTTTTTCTTTTTATTATTTCTTTTTTAAAAAAATTTCTTATTTCTTATTTTTTTATAAACATATAATGTATTTTTATCCCCAGGGGTACAGGTCTGTGAATCACCAGGTTTACACACTTCACAGCACTCTCCATAGCACATACCCTCCCCAATGTCCATAACCTCCCTCCCCCTCTCCCAACCCCACCTCTCCCCAGGAACCCCCAGTTTGTTTTGTGAGATTAAGAGTACAAGTGCTGTTTCTAACTGGCCCTGATATTTTTCATATTAAGTTAAATTTTTTTTCTGAAAATTTGCCCACGATCTTGGGTGTAAATGTTGCACTAGTGCAGCTATTTCTTTCTCTGAAAATAGCACCTTTATCCAATAGAGGAGATACCTGACTGCTTAGCATAGCTAAGAGTTAGAAGACTGACATTTTAAGATAAGATGTTATGATTCACTGTGTCTTTAAGTTCCACGGATGCTGCAGGTTATATCTGTACTAGAAATCAGCAATCTAAGCCGTGATCAGAAGTCAAATTTGTCCCCTCAAAAGGGACAAATAATACTCAATCCCTAAGCATATATCTAACTGTTAAACTAAAATGAAGAAATTTACATTTTTCTTCCATTTTTTTTTTTTAATGTTGAACTAAATAATTCCCTTATGGTAATGCCTTTGCCTTACAGACTTACCTTAAAAAAAAAAAAAAGGAAAAAGGCAGGAGCAATTATGGAATTAATGATTATCACTAATAATGTTAAATTTTTTTTTAAAGATTTTGTTTATTTATTTGACACAAAGAGAGAGAGATCACAAGTAGGCAGAGAGGCAAGCAGAGAGAGAGAAGGGGAAGCAGGCTCCCTGCCAAACAGAGAGCCTGATGTAGGGCTCGATACCAGGACCCTGGGCTCATGACCTGAGCAGAAGGCAGAGGCTTTAATCCACTGAGCCATCCAGGCGCCCTAATAATGTTAAATTTTAAATAATTTAAGGTATTTTAGTGTTCCTTCTTATCTTCTGAAAAGTAACCATTCAGTTGCAAAAATGAGGGAAAAAAACATTTTATTATTTTCTTTCCTTTAATCTCATGTGAAACAAAAAAGAGGGGGAAATGCAAAGCCAGTAATGAAAGGCTCCCTGTTTGAGAGAGTGGTAACTTTTATCAGCAGATTTTGGGCAAGAGAAAGGACAGGATGAGAGGGTACAGCTCTAAGAATGAATGGCTAGGGGGTACCTGGGTGGCTCAGTGGGTTAGGCCACTGCCTTTGGCTCAGGTCATGATCTCAGGATCCTGGGATCGAGCTCCACATCGGGCTCCCTGCTGGGTGGGGAGCCTGCTTCCTCCTCTCTTTCTCCCTGCCTGCCTTTCTGCCTACTTGTGATCTCTCTCTGTGTCAAATAATAAATAAAATCTTAAAAAAAAAAAAAAAAAGAGAGAATGGATGGCTAGTGTTAATGATATTTAATTGCACTGACTTGAACAGACAGAGATATATATTATACTATTGGTCAATTGATTTTAGGAAAATCCTTTTGACCTTCAACCATTATTATACTAGTCATACGTGTCTTCTCTGATACGTTGATGAACTTATCATATCAATGATTAATACTGTTTCACTATTACCATATACAGAAAGTAGTATTCATTCATTGTTTCTAAAATGATTTAGGGACATCATGTCTGGGTGGCTCAGTCAGTTAAGCAGCTGATCAAGCCTCATGTCCCTGACATAACTCCATGCTCAGTAGGGAGTCTGTTTGTCTTTCTCTTTCTTCCTCTGCCCCTCTCCTACTTTTGCACACACACTCTCTCTCTCAAATAAATAGAATCTTTTAAAAAAATAAAAATAAAAAAATGGTTTAATGTGCCAAAAGAGCAAACTATCAGCTGTAAGTTCTTGGAGAGTCAACTTTTCTTCTGAAGCAGAGTTTCTTCATAGATAAAACTTAGGCAGCAGAACCACAGGGTAGTGTTTCATATAACAAAGTCAATGTGTAAGAGTATGGGAAATTTCCACTGTAAAGTGCAGTGTTATTATTTCGCAAATGTCTTTATCTCCATTGATCCCCCACCTATTGGTTTTCCTGCTTCCTGCCCTGGCCCCATTACTCACATTTCTATGTGTTCCTTTGATACCATGACATCTTTATTAAAACACATATCACATTCTATTATAATCACTGGTTATTTGCTCAGTCTTTCCTGTTTAAGTTCTTGGAGAGCAAAAATTATTTCTGTTAATTTTTGCTTCCTATGTCCTGGTGCTGGGCCTGGCAAAATGGAGAATGAATGAATAAATAAACAATCTGTAGATCTTATGTGCTCTGGATCTCTGCAGAGCCTATACAATTCAAAACTTATAAATAATGGGATAAAAGAAGTAAATTGCTTTTAAAAACAATGAGGAAATGATTACTGAATGCTTCTTTCACTAATCCACTGAAGGGACACCTGGGTGACTCAGTCAGTTACCTGAGACTTCAGCTCAGGTAATGATCCCAGGGTCCTGGGATTGTGGCCCACTTTGGGCTCCCTGCTCAGTAGAGAGCCTGCTTCTCTCTCTGCCTCTACCTGCCAATCCCCCTGTTTGTGCTCTCTCTCTCTCTGACAAATAAATAAATAAAATCTTAAAAAAAAAGTTAAAAAACAAAACAAAACCCACTGAAGAAGCCGCTGATTAATTAGGATTTATAAGTAGTTATTGAATAGAATTTTTATCTTAAAATATGAAAAATATGTATTATTAAGTATATTTTTATTATTTTTTTGGTAACTGAGTGTTATGGGTGACAATTTTCATAACATGAAAAGTGGAAATATTCAAAATTGACCTTTTAAAAATATAATGGGATACAGAATTAAGGAAAACCACATTTTAAAAAAAATACTTTGAGAAATAAAGACTAAAATGGAAGAGACACAAGATGAAACAAACACAACAGATAATGCCTTAGGAGAATCAGAATGTAAAAAAAAAAAAAAAGATAGGGAAAGTTTTTAATCAAAAAGAAATTTGAAAAGGGATTTTTAAAACAGCATTTTAGGGGAAGTGATAAATACTGAAGATAGGTAAAAGGTGATGTAAAGTTGACTCTTAAATGATTCAGGGGTTAAGGGTGCTAACCCCGTCCCTCTGTTCCAGTCAAAAATAGATATATAACTTTTTTTTTAAAGATTTTATTTATTTATTTGACAGACAGAGATCACAAGTAGGCAGAGAGGCAGGCAGAGAGAGAGGAAGGGAAGCAGGCTCCCTGCTGAGCAGAGAGCCTGATGCAGGGCTTGATCCCAGGACTCCAGGATCATGACCTGAGCTGAAAGCAGAGGCTTTAACCCACTGAGCCACCCAGGCACCCCAGATGTATAACTTTTGTCTCACCCATAACTTAACTTCTAATAGTCCATTGTTGACCAGAAGCCTTGCCCATAATATAAACAGCCAATTAACACATCTTTTATATGTGATATGTATTATGTGCTGTATTCTTATAATGAAGTAAGCTAGAGAAAAGAAAATGTTATTAAGAAAATGGTAAGGAAGAGGGGCGCCTGGGAGGCTCAGTGGATTAAGCCTCTGCCTTCCGCTCAGGTCATGATTTTAGGATTCTGGGATTGAGCCCTGCATCAGGCTCTCTGCTCCGCAGGGACCCTGCCTCACCCTCTCTCTCACTGCCTGCCTCTCTGCCTACTTGTGATCTCTGTCTGCCAAATAAATAAAATTAAAAAAAAAACAGTAAGGAAGAGAAAATACACTTACAGCACTGTACTATATTTATGGGGAAAAAAATCCCTATGTAAGTCGCTTTACACATGGTTTGAACCCATGTTGCCCAAGGGTCAACTACGGATAATAGAAGACCCTAAAGAAGAAAACAAAAGCAAGGGAACAGAATAGATGCAAAAAATTGTAATTCCAGAAAATTTCCCTGAAATAATAACAAATTACATACTGAACAGCATATCTGACAATAGTTAGCCAGATAGTCTGACTACCAAAAGATGAATTCTAGCAAATTTATTGTGTTTTAAAGAAAAAGAAAAAGTCCTTCAGGCATTTAGAAAAAGAGATCACATGATTTATGGGGGAATTTAGATTATCATTAAATTTTAACAATAACAATTTATGCCAGTAGAAAAGTGAAGATACTGAAGGAAAGAAAATGTGAGCCCAGGAATCTGGTGGAGAATGAGCTTCAAAAAACCAAAATGCCTACACATATGAATGGGTGGTGAACACTAACTACAGAGTTAACCTGTCCTGAGGCCACATGGCAGTTTGAAAGGGGAGAATATATTATGCATTAGATATTTACTCTGACAATGTAGTTTTGTACAACTATTAAAAAATTGAGAGAGAATAGAGAAAGCATATGCATTTTTTTGTTTTCAATATTCATATTGGTAGATGGATTAGTATTTTTATCCTGAGACTGCTGGGTGTAATGCTTTAAAACAAATAAGTTATTATGGACTATATTAATTCTAATATCACTTTTATCATTGAATATTAAAATTGTGGGTATAGAAAAGAGATAAAGATATAATAATAAAAGATTAAATTAAAGTCTTAGTATTCTCTAATCTGAATTCAAAGTGTCAATATGAACTAACTGCCCACTCAAAAGGGTTAGAAATAATGACCAACCCAGTAGCAATGAGCATCCCTAGTGTCTAGACTGTGATCTAGAAATACTGTTTCTCACTAGAGGAAACTAGGGATTTTTCAAAAAACATTGGTTTATTCCATGTTTGGTGCAGGATATGTAAAACATAAGCTTGGGACATCTTATGCTTAACTTATGCTTATCTTATTTTATAGATTAAAAGAGATTTAAAGACATACCTGATTTTAAAAGGTTCGCAAAGTTGACAATAATGTCAATAGGTACATCTTTGAGTGAAAAAGCTACTTTTTAAATGGAAGGAACTGATGATAATAAAAGTTAGGATAGTTGTTATTTATGGGGAGAGGCAGAGGTTGTGACTGGGACAGGGCACAGTAGAGGGATTTCTCAGTTGTCTGGCAAAATTCTATTTCTTAATGTGGGTAGTAGTGTCATTATAATAAGTCATGAAGCCATAAGTTTCAATTAGGTGATTCTGTATATTTGTGTTTTATTTTGTAACAAAAGCTATATAAAATTAAAAAGCAGCCATTTCTAATATTAAGCTATAAAGTTACAGATGTAATTGTAAGGCACAAGGGAAACTCTTTAAAAATTAGAGTGAAATGTTATAATGCTCATTTACTATTGGCTACATCTCCATGGTCACATATCTAATCTCTCATTGATCCAAATCGTTAGGTGTATGTAACGAAGTAATTATTGGTTATATATCTAGACAAGTAGTTAAAGAATACTCTTACTGTTCTGATTCAATCTTAAGCTAATCTAATTATAACACTGACCTCATAAAAATCAGTTGGCAATTTTGATTTTTACCATTTGAAATAATTAGGCCTTTAAATTCTCTTCCATTAAGCTTTTAAAAAAATCAATAGATGTCACTTTGGAATCTGTAAAGTACCTGTATAAATTCTCTAAGGTCAATGAAATATGGATGTCAGCGTCATAATTTAAACCAAACATACAATGTATTCTTTTAAAATTAAATTAACTTGTGTCTTTGCAAAATGGCTAAATGGCTAAGATGGCCAACTTCCTGAACTGTGACTCAAACGGGAGCAGGCAGGAAAACTGATACCCAGTGCTCATGAAATACCAAGACTTTTATTTCTCTCCTGTTCTCGGCCCATGTTTCCTTAATTTAAAAAAAAAAACAGTGATTGATTTTTTTAGATAAGTAACAATACTAGGCATTTCTCTACATTGAAGGAAACCTATTTCTCTAACAGATCATGGACACAAATAATTTTGTGTTTCCTCCAACATTATCTCTGATTTTTTAATTCAACAACAAAAAGACCAGTTTCATATTTCAGACACCCTTACATTATTTAAAAAACATCATAGGACTATGGAATAAGAAAAATTCTTTTTTACTGACTTGTAAATGTAAACAAATGCAGGCAGTATAGTGCAGAAGTACTGTGTTAAAAGTGTATTTTTATTCCTTAAAACATTTATTTAAAGGAGATTGATTTTCTTATGTTTTAATTGATTTCTTAAGTGGTCCAAGGGGAATGCAATCTACAGATTTAAGTTTCAAACCAAATAAATAAAATGTATGAAGTAATATTATCTAGCCAGTCACAAACTTGGCAGCTGATGTCATAAACAGTGTCACTAGGAGAGTTGTGACTTGCTTGGAGGAAATATGTTGGAGCATAATCAATTTTCCAAGAGGTGACCTCCAAATAAATAAGAAAAGTGACTTAGAGGGGAAGATAGAGGTGGTATTTATTCAAAGTATCCCAATTACTGACTCTGAAGTTTTGCCTATAGTCTCTAGGATAATTTGAAAAGACAATGCCCACTATTATGTCTGAACTTGCCTCCTGTGTTTATGTATAGCATTTCTTCTGTTTAATATGAGTTGGTCACTGGACTAAGACTTGGCCTTGATTTGACATACTATCAGAAGGTGGTAAAAAAATGATGTCCTCAGGAGGCACGAGAACAGGCTTTGGAGTCAAGCAACTATGGGCTCACACCCCAGTTCTGCCACATATGCTATGTGCATGGGGCAAATTATATAACTTCCCTGGGTCTCAATTTCTTCTTCAGTAAATGGTGACAACACCATGTGCATCTCATGGGTTAACATGAGGACTACGTGAAATAAATAAAGCACAGAAGACAAGATTGAAAGCCGAGCTATTATCATTACTAATCAGGATAATAAGTGTTAGTACTAGTATTAGGAGGTTTTCAGTGAATGAAAGACAGAGAAAGCCAACCTGATACTATGCAAGGTAAGAAAATTAGAGATACGTTTAATTCTGCAAGGAGATAGCTGGAAAGGGGACCCAACTCTGGGGAAATCAGATGCTAATTTTTCATTTCTCTAGTCTTATTTTGGTGTCACTTTCATTACAAGGATCTTACACTTTCAATGACAGGTAATTACCGAATGACTTCATGTACAAATAAATCTTCAGCAGTAACTTAAGGTTGGCTGATGGTGAGAGAAAGAAGACTTTTACAAGACTGGACATCAGAACTAGAAAGAAGCAAATGACACAAATGAAGAGAAATTGTTGAGAAAAAGGAATAAGACAGCATCCTTAATAGGACTTTGTTCTTGACCATCTCTTCTTCAACTCAAGAGTGTTCCCAAATAATCCAGTCATACTGAGTAAATTCCAGATCCCTATACAGTCAGCACCTCTCACCTCTGTCTTTTTGTCTCTCTGTCCTTCCTTCTGTCCCTCCTCCCTACTCAAGCCATCCCTTTGTGCATTTCATGTCTACTTCCTGATGTCACCTAGTAAGATTTTACTCTTGACAAGGCTAAGTGCAGTACCTCTCATTCCAAGAGGACTCCCCTGACCCACACATTTGTGTTGCTCTTTCCATGTGTTCCCATGATTCCCTAAAACTAGAGAATTTACCACACTGACTGCCTTGGCCTGTCCACTACATTGTCAACTCCATAGACACACCTTTAACATTTGTGGGCCTGAGGCAAGAGGTCAAGCAGAGGTCCACAATGCCAACAAGCTATGAAATAAAATATATTCTGACTTTCAAACAGATTTGGCAGGCTAGCTTCAAATTCAAAATTCTTATATTCCTTCAAGTTCTGCACCATAACTGGGCAGAAAAGGGACAGCAGGAAGGCAGTGCTGACCCTAGTCCCATATTCTTGCCTCTCTTTTCCCCCATCCCATGCTGTACCACCAGGGGCTTTGTGAATATATGTGTAGATATCCCTGCTTGCATCTCCAAGCTCATTTACACCCTCCCAGATAGCTGCTGCTTGTCCACACCTCGGGCTTGGCAACTGAGCTCTTGGGGAGGGATGGACAAAAGAAAGAAGCCATGGAGGTTCAGGAAGCAGGTTTCAAATCTTTAGGGCAGAAGACTCCAAGATCTTGTACAAAGTATATGGTCAGGCTCCAAGAAGATATAGTCCCTTGACTGAGGGACTCCTCATCTCATGCAGGGGGCACAGCCTGGGGCTGGACTAAGAATACCATGGATGCTCTCTGACAGTAGACGCTTTCATCTCTTTACTGTCTGTAACACTTAATGCAGGGCTTGGCATCTGAGAGTCACTCCAAAGTATTTTTTTGAACGAATGAGGATTATTACAAAAGGCATATATTTTTAATTTAAGGTGCCAAATTATCAAAAGATAGTTAGAAAATGTGGTTAGAAACATAGGAAGACAAAGAGTATAAAAGTCTTGAATATTTTAGAAATGACAGAATTGTGGAGATTCTAGTAGCAAGAGATGGAAGAAAGGTCGTATTTTAGAGCTATTTAGGGTCCACAGAAGATATGGTTCAAATATGAACTAGAGAAAGATATTTTAAAAATGGGTTCTGTTGTGTGTGTGTGTGTGTGTGTGTGTGTGTGTGTGTTTGATGTGGACAATGACCCTAAAACATAAATGAACAAAAACTAAGGATAGACTATAAGAATAACAATAAATGAGTGAGAGCCAATGAAATTGGCCTATCAAAAACAGACCCTCAGTCTCACCATCTAAAATGGCCTATCTGAGGAAAGATCAGAGGCACAGTTCTCTCTAGGATAGGCAGAATGCTTTGCAGTGTGATTACCAGGCAAGCTGGGTAAAACTTTGAAAGGAAATAAAGTGGAAAAGGATGTGGAAGGGCCTGTTTACCAAAGGGACACTTGCAATCAGATTCCACTAACTATAGGGTATACCATACTTCTTCAGCTTTGTCTCACATTTCTGTGAACTATGAAGGGCTACCAGAGTTTATATGGATCACCCAACATGCACAACCTTGGGAACCACAATTTGAATGCTTGATTAAATCTAAGGCAGGGCATAGAACGTGGAGCTCATAATGATGCTCCAAGTCTCTTTGATGCGGTACTGTTTTCTCTTTGTGGTCTAAAACCCTTGCCCCTTTGGGAAGTAGAGCCCCAAGATGTTCTATAAGAAGAAATTTCTATGTTAATTCTTAGTCCAAAAAGTAAATTTAATGTGCCTTATAGAACAAAGCTTACTTTGGGGCCCTGAAAAGGGCCAAACCACATCACAGAGAGTAAGAAGATATCTTCCATTCTCATGAAGGTATGCCCATCTTTAGAACCATGTTCAAAGCAAACATCTTTTGAAGTCTTACTGAACATGACTGAACATTGAGGTTTATTACAATGTTTTTGCATGTGTTTGCATTTTGTGAAAACAGCGAGGATCAGAAGCAGAGAAGCCAAAAAGATTTGCTGCCAGGTCTGGGAATCTAAAAGCCAGAAATTTCAAGAGAAAAAAATAATTCTTATAACATGTGTACCCTAATTTTACATACTCTCAATGTTAATTGAAATAAACACCTGGAATCCTGGGTACTTTCTGGCAATGCCCTGCAGAGCCAAACTACTTAGCCCTGTCTCATATCCAGAGCAATACTGCAAGTTAGAAGTTCAATGTAGCTCATCTTATGGTCACTGCCAGTTAGTTAAACATACCAGTTTAATAAAGCTGAGTCATGAGAAGGCAGCCTTGGTATTTTTAAAGATCACAAATCTCCTGGGAAACAGTTCTCTTTACTCCTCCTGAATGCCCTTTGGAGACAACACAAATATAGCTAATCAAGGTACTTGTCACACAGAGTTTTGCCTTAGATTACTGAGAGGCTTTCATCTCTCTCGGCTGAGCGCCAGCCTCAGGGCTGACCACCACATACAATCACGCAACATATACCCCAACCAAGGAGGTGACAGAGACAAATGTTGGCCACTTTTGTGGAGGAGAAAAGCTTCAGTGGCAGGTGAAATAAAGCAATACACATTTTCAAGTTTTTCAAGATGAAACTAACCTAGTTAAACTAATCGTTAAACACGCTGCTATGTTATTTAAAAGATCACATATAGCATTATAAAAAGGTAGCCAGATGGCAGTTCATATGAAAAAGGAGGGAATTTTTAGGTAACTAAACTACTAACTAAGCCTCTCAGTAATCTAAGGCAAAACTCTGTGTGACAAGTACCTTGATTAGCTATATTTGTGTCATCTCCAAAAGGCATTTGGAAGGCAGCTATGCTCACCACTATACCACCAGCGCTCCAAAGGGCATTCGGGAGGAGTAAAGAGAACTGTTTCCCAGGAGACTTGTGATCTTTAAAAATACCAAGGCTGCCTTCTCATGACTCAGCTTTATTAAACTGGTAACTAACTAACTACAACTACTAACTAACTACAACGTTAGTGTGTATAGCAGTGCAATGAAAACTACTGAAAACCTATTTCAGTGATAGGCATGGTTCATAAATCACAATCAGCTCCTTCAGGTTAATAGTTGGATTGTACACAGCTGGCTTGGTTAGAGTGTTGTGCTTTCGCTGGGTATGTTGCAAGGAGAGATGATTAAGGTGGAGAAAAGTCTGGGAAGAACGTGACATAGGAATGTTTGAAGAAGTCATTTACTTTTCATCATAAGGACAGAAGATGTAAAGAGTGAGATATTTAACTAATGGAAGATTTAAAAGATGGAGAGGAAAGCAGAGTTCTTTCTTGTTTCAGAGAGCAAAAGTGGGGAATATAGATGAATGTTTCACGGAGGCAGATTTTGCTCTCCAAATGAGGAGGCATTGTTGTAGAGCAATAAAATATGGGTGAGAGCAAGAAGTTTCAGGAAAGCCTGTTGCCTGAAATCTTGGGAGCAAGATGAGATAGGGAGCTACAGCAGGAGTTCTTCATTGAGGAAGATGTTGCCTTATAGTCTCACATTGAGCTTTCATAATATTTCCTTCTCTTAGGAAACCTGATCTGTTCCTAGAGTTCCCATCCTGGGCATCTACACTGAGGCATATTGGCAGCAAGGGGATAGAATCAGACTGGCTTTTGTTTCCCACAATTATAACCCTATTGCATTTTTTTAAAGATTCTATTTATTTATTTGATGGGCAGAGATCACAAGTAGGCAGAGAGGCAAGCAGAGAGAGAGGAAAGCAGGCTCCCTGCTGGGCAGAGAGCCCGATGGGCTGTGGGGCTCAATCCCAGGACTCTGGGATCATGACCTGAGCCAAAGGCAGAGGCTTTAACCCACTGAGCCACCCAAGCGCCCCAACCTTGTTGTATTTAATTCAGGACAATGAGGTAAAAACCTTCAATAGTTAGCCTTGTTTTTGACTGTGTTATCTGAAAAAGGAAGGGAGAATGGTCTTTATCTTATAGCTACTACAGACCACACATGTGGCTCTGTGCTCAATCCTCATAATATTCATGTCAATTAATTATTTCTATTTTACAGACAAAGAAACAGACTAAGAAAATTCCAAAGTAGAGCCAGGTTTTGAATTTTATGGTCTTTATCCCTATGATCTTTATGGAAGACAGAGAATGAAATCAATCGTATTAGTCAAATTGAATGTTTAGACTGTGACTGAGGTTGAATTAAGCTCCTCCCTACCTGGACTCTTAATCCAGTTCCGTCAATTCCTCTATCTATAATTTTCTACTCCTTAGTTTTGCTAATCTAGGGTCAACCAAACAAATTACTTACACTAAACCTGAATGTAAATTCTTATTCTGGACAATGAACCCATTCAAGTACATGTAAAGTAACTTAAGGAAAAAACAACAACAACAAAAACAAAAAACAAAAAAACAAACTTACTGTGAATCATCAAAGCTTGCATTACATTCCTTTAAGAATTTATGAAGTAATATTGCAAAAACTCCATGCCCAGATTAATTATTTCATTTCTGCCAGGGGTAGGGCATAAGGGCAAATGTTAGAATCATTAAGTGTCTCCTCAAGGCTTTCAGGATATAAACATGCCAGTCAATACTCCTGGGAAGCCAAGCACCCAAATCAGTAGAAAAAGTATTGGCTTTGGAGACAAGATTAGGTCTGACTCTTTGTGTGTGTATGTGTGTGTGTGTATATGTGTCATTCATTCAGCTTTGGGTCAACTCCCTTAGACTCTGCAAGTCTCTCGCTCTTTTTTCAGTTGTGAACAGAGAAGAAAAAGAGTAAGAGTGCTTTCAATTGAAAGAGTAGGGCAAATATCCATAATGCATGGTGCTAGGCCCTCAATAAATCATTCCCACTTTGATTAAGAGCCAGCACTCCAACACCATGGCCTTCGCTCTACTCATTGCCCTTTTGCCATCTAATTCTCCAGCTGTGCTTAACTGCATGTGGGCTCCCAGGCAGACTTTTCTCTCCCTCTGGTAGTGAACCTCCCCAAGAACTCACTTAGCCATCAACCCAGAGGCCACCTTCTCCTGGAAGCTGTCTTTGATCACTCTTCACCCTGTGGGCTCCATTAAATGTCTCCCCCTCCCATGTGCATGCTGTGTGTATACATATCAGAGCATTTCTGTGCTCTCACAAAGTCTGTTCATTCAGCTGCCTTTCCCATCATACCATCAGCTCTTTAATACTGAGAAGTATATCCTTCATTTCTGGATGCCCAGTACCTCAAAGAATACTTTACAGTAGAAGATGGTCAAAGAACGTTTGTTGAAAGAACAGGTGCACTAAGCCCAGAGGTCAGGATAGCATATTATTTCAGTGCTACACTCAATCATTCTCTAAGAATAGTTTTATCTGTCAATCTTCTCAAAATCTTAAGCAAGAATTCAGCTGACTTAAAACAAATGTGTCCTTCCAACCATTTTAGTTCATTTGGGCTGCTATAACAAAATACCATAAACTGGGTATCTTATTTATAAGATACAAATATTTATTTGTATCTTACAAATATTTACTTCTCATAGTTCTGGAGGCTGGAAATCCAAGGGTGCCGGCATGGCCAGTGAGGACCTTCTTTTGGGTTACAGACTTTTAATTATATATTTCCATGGTGGAAGGAGCAAGGGAGCTCTCTTGGATGTCTTTTATAAGATCATTAAACCCACTCATGGGTTGAAAGCCAGTCATCTCCCAATGGTACCACCTTCCAAAGGCCTCAGCTCCTAATAGTATCATTTTGGGTATGAGGATTTCAACATAGGAATTTTGGAGGGACACAAACCCTCAGACCATAACAACAAGATAACCTGAAAAGAATCCAGAAAAGTCAAAAGTTAAGTTTCTCTGTATTTTCCTCTGATAGTCAAAGACACCACTTATTTACTACTACATGTATGTGTAAATTCAATAGGCCCAACATGTATGAACAGGGTGCTTATCCATGCTTTCATAATTTCACAGACAAGGAGTCTTTTAAGAATTTAATCTTGGGAGAACTCTCACTTCTGGCAGACTTGTTATTGAGGTTCCAGATGTTGGAGGGGGGTGGTTCTGAAACAAGGGGACTTGTGTGGAAGAACAAGAAAACTGTAACTTAACGTTTTCTAATTTTCACTCCTTCCACACAAAGGAAGGCCAGATTGTTTTTTTCATCTGAATGAAAGTGAAGTATTCTCTTGCAAATGTAGTAGATGTTAACTTTAGACTGATAATTTAATGTTTTTTCCTCCCTAAATAAAATCAATGTGTATATAATGGGTAAAAAAAAAAGTGAATTTGGTTATGTGTGTGCAAATATTAGTATAGTTTCAAGAAATATAGACTCTGTGTGTGTGTATGTGTAGCAGAGAAAGTCAATTATCATATGGTTTCACTTATTAGTGGAACATAAGGGATAGCATGGAGGACATTAAGAGAAGGAAGGGAAAAATGAAGGGGAGGATATTGGAGTGGCAGACAAGCCATGACAGACTATGAACTCTGGGAAACAAACAGAGGGTTTTAGAAGGGAGGGGTTTAGGGGATGGAGCATTGGATGTTGTATGCAGACAATGAATCATGAAACACTACATCAAAAACTAATGATGTACTTTATGGTATCTAATATAATTTTTTAAAAAAGAAATTTTTAAATATTGCTTTCTTCAAAAGCTCTGGCACTCTTCTTGGAAATGCAAAATAGTTAAGGCTAAAATAATTATTTTTTAACTTTATCATTATTGTCATAGCCGTAGCAATGTTGCTAAGAATAGTTACAGAAAAAGTAACTCTAAGTTCAATAGTCCTTACCACTGATTTCAGAACAAATTCCAACCTTTGAGGAACATTATGACCATATGGTAAAGAAGCCTACCTATTAAATACAATGCACTATTCAAATGAGTGAGCCTAACAACAGTACAAGAAAATAAGTCTAAGAATCATTTAATTGCTCTACATCATCTCCTCTTTGGAAAGGAAGCGCAGTTCTGAAAGGCCCCAGGTTCCCACGCAGACAGCGAGCCGCCACAATCCCTTATAACTCTTCCTGTCTGAATTTGGAATAAAGTTGACTCTGCAAAGCTCAGTAAAAGATAGATAGTTCTTAATAGTGATACTATACTCCCTGATTTCTCAGAACTAATGTAAATATGTTCATACATCACTCGTTTTAGGAGAGGATGTTCCAGCCTGAAAATCCCAGCCAACAAGTATGGCTTGAATTCAGCTCCATGAGGAAGTCATCCTGTGTTCCTCCTGTCCTGACTCTAGTTTAGCTTGAGAATCTGCTGTTACAATACAAAGGGTAGGCAGACCCAAAACCTCTGAGCCAACACAAAAATAAATATATGGGGGAGAAAAGCAAGTCCATTTTATTGTTCATATAAAAAAGAGAATTTAAAAGCAGAAACAAAAATAAAAACAAGCTGCCTAAACAAGCTGCCTTATCCCTGTGACTCTCCCTCCTGCCATGGCGGCACCCATCCTGGGTTGACAGAAGTGCACATCCTGTCCTGATCTCTGCGAAGAGACTGGAAGCTCCTGGAGGACAAAGGCAGGGCCTCATCACCATTGTGTTCCCAGGGCCCTCAGAATGCTTGGCACCCAGTGGGCACTCTGTCCACGTATGCTGTCTGACTGAATCATACCCTGTTGGGCTATTTCAATCCAAGAACCAATGACAATGTGGAGCAACTGTGACCAAGTTCAATAGCTACCATCTTTTGCACCTTACCTATAAATGATCTCAGTACATTCTTCGTGCAATCGTACAGAGTTGCTTTTATGAGTGAAAATACCGAGTTCAGAGAAAACACATTTCTTGCACAGTATCGTAGAGCTAACAATGACTAATGCTATATTTGACCTTGAGTTTTTAGAACTCCAGAGTCCACGTCCTATCCATTGTGCCTTGTCTTTACTTCTCTGAACACATATAAGATTTGGTCTGGTTTAGGTTTAAATTTTGGAAAAACTACATAGATTTAGCATCATGTTCAAGGCAAGCAACATTTTTAAGTTTGCAAACTTCTTAAAGTGAGCTAGTTAATCAGCCTCCCTGCTGCAGCACCTCCAGAGACCGATCGTAGTAAATGTGCAGGGACAGAGACATTACAAAACTTTCCTACAGACAGTACAAAGTTTAACTTCCATTTTTAAAGTCAGCTTCAAGGATCTCGGTTGTAAGAAAAATGCAAAATAATAATAATAAAATTTAGTCTTTTATCAATAGCACAGCAAGACTTTAAAATGGAATCAAGTTTATTTCCACTCTGACAATCACATTTTGATGACGAACTGCAAATGTGAGGATAAGATGCCCTTTTTTTATGTTATGGAGGAGGAATTGTTTCGATTCGTGACTAGTGTACTTGTACGCATCTGATCACCCTGTGTGTAAATCATTTATTAAGCCCTCTGTCAACTGTGTTTAACTAAATAAGAATTCTCTTTCATCTATAGGAAAAAATATCCATATGTGAAGACTCCAGATTTTCAGTGAAATAAGCTAGTCCTGTTCAAAATCATATCAATCAACACCATTTAAGTTATTCAGGATTTTGATCAGGATATTTATTTATATAGAATTTTTGGAGTGTTGTGGTATGCAGATTTGCTTCCACACTTGTCCTGTTTAGATTAACATTCCTTACTATCCTTCCAATTAACACATCAATGAACAGTAAAAATGAACAAAAATGAAAAAGTATAGGATCCTTGACTAAAATGTTATTTACATTTTCTTACTTTTTAAAAATCTCTTTTACATTAAGCAGAGATGACTTTTCTTCATCCTTAAGGACTCAATTCAGAAGCAAAACCCTACCACCTCCTCACATCTCTCACATACCCCCTCACACTCCTTACCTCAACACTGTACCCTGTACCCTTCTACTGGGCATAACACCCAGCATACGTGCTTAGCAAATATTTAGGGATTTTGATATAAATATATCAATTTGCTATGGTAATGAAGGAATTAGTGTTCATTATAATTTTTTAAAGATTTTATTTATTTGAGAGAGACAGACAGATATAATGACAGAGAGCACAAGTCCAAAGGAGAGGCAGAAGCCGGCTCTGCACCAAGCAGGGAACCCAATGTGGGGCTTATTCCCAGGACCCTGGGATCATGACCGGAGCCAAAGGCAGACACTCAACTGACTGAGCCACCCAGGCACCCCTCATTATAATTTTTTAAGAGAAAGACTGCATTTTCTACACTTATCATGAATAGTAGTCCAGAAATTTGCTAAAATTATGCTTTTCAAAATAGAATAAATTAGTTCCTAATTGAATTAATTCTATATAAGTGGTCTACAACATCTGAGTACTCCTATCTCTTGCAGGCCATGAATGTAGGGGAAATAGAGTCCTCCCCCATGCCCACCCCACCATCCCCCACCCCAGGCTGCCTACCTCATGACTTCAAGCAGGCATCACTCTATGTCCTGACAGATACTGTACTCAATGCAGGGGACATCGGAAGGTCTAATGGGAAATGCACAGCTACCAGTTGCTGTCACATGCACTGTCTACACTGGGGACACTCTAAGTTTTGAATCATAGATGCACATGTACGTATGGTTACTTCTTACAGAGCTGGGGCTGTATTTCCCCATGGGTACCCAAGTGGCTTGGGCAATTGTAGGTGCTGGCCATCTAGAGAGAGGCAGCAGCTTAACAACTAGACGTAAGAGGCCCGGCTGCGGAACCATACAGACCTGTGTCAAAGCCAGTTCTGCTCTTCCCTAGTTTTGAAATCTTGAGTGTTTGTTGACCCTCTTGACTGCATTATCTGGGAAGACTGCACAGTCTCTAGCAAATAATACATTTTCAATACAAAGGCAGCTCTTAACCTGAAGCTGAATTATTATTATTCTACTACTGTTATTACTGACATGACCATTATACCTGCTCCTTCTGTCAGAGTCCAGAGGGAGTTATAGAAGATGTAATTGCTTTCATGTCTGGAAGACGTTCAACAGGAGGCCTCATTAATGTGGGATAAAACCCTTCCTCAAAACAAAAACAAAAACAAAAACAAAAACACAAAACACAACCCTTCCTCAATTGTGAAATCATGACAGTTCTTCCAGAGCTGAACTTGGGCTCTATTTTGAAGCCAGTGACCTTGAATGATCCTGTTATCTTCTAGAAATATCTCTTATACCTGCCTGGTGAGAAATATTTACTGCAAGTTGGAAGGAGGACATTCAAAATGATGTGAGTACTTATAATGCCATAGCACACATTTTACCAGAATAAACAACGCCAAAACATACTTCACTTGTGCTATAGAATTTTTAGTTTTGTAGGGTCAGGAATTTCCTATGAGGTTAAATATTTCCAAGAAGTTTCTGAATGCAGAAAAATATATTAATGTACCATTTATTGGCTAAAGGTTAAATAACCATTAAAAAAAAGTTTTGATGTGTCTAGTCTATGGCTAGCTGAATTACATAGATACATGCAGTGTTTGCTCTGAGAAATCTGCCTTACCTTGGTTTTTAGGTAAATGTAGATACTTTATGTAAACATTTCTAAGTGTAATTTTTACTATGATTGATAGACTGTGACGTTCATATCCCCTTAAATGTTTCAAAGGTAGAGCCTATTGGAGTTGTCTTTGTATTTCTGTTTTCTTAAAAATCCCATAAAAATCCCAGAAGTTCTCTGTGCAAATAGTATAGCTTCAGTTAACTCAGACATTAATTTACTGCGACCAGAAAAGCCTTAGGTATTCTTTTCCAGGCTCTAGATTTATTCAAGTTCCAGGGTGAATTGGATAGGTTAAATTTACTTAATGTCTTTGGCCTCAAGGTTCCACCCTTCACCTGCTGTTTAACATTTTTTTCCAGAATCTTAAAAGCCCTGTTTACATCGAGAAGGAATTTTATGCCCTAACACAAAGTAATCTTGAAAGAACTGCTTGTCAACTTAACTCCCGGTAGCAGGTTTTGGCTTCTTTTCCCCACTTTGAACTAAGGTAGCAATTTAACAGAGCTTTAGGAAAAAATGTAAAAGTAACACTTCCAGGATATACTTTCAGGATATACTTTTCCATTTCTAAGGTCAACAGTATGTGTTATTAGTTTATAGTATGATTAATTAGTTTGTTTTTTTCCCTCTAATATGTAGCACTATATATTTTTTAAACCGTTTGGTTAATGAAATCACTCCTGGCATTTTTTTTTTTTTAGTTTTTTTTTTTTTTAACTTAATACATGCACAGAATTGTTTGAAAGAACATGGTAACCAAATGCTAGAAAACCACAGAAACAGGAACTTGCACAGAATGTGGGAGGCTCCTTCCAGAGCCTCTGGCTCCAGACTAGACCATGACTTGACCCCTCCAGCAGCTACAGAAAGGGCTTGGTACCACTGATATGACTGTCCCTTGCCTGGAACAGAATACACACCAAGCAATATCATGTAGAGGCCTTGTATGACAGTTCAGTTACTAGTTCAATAATCTGGAGCATTTTATTTATACATCAGAATCCTCTTGATTGTATTACAAACCATATTCCTAAAAAAAATTTTTGGAGGTATAATTTGTAAGACGAGGTCTATTGAGTTATATGTAAACTACATCCTCAGATTTCTAAAGGAGGGTCATATAAAATGTCCCTGAGGTTTCTAGTTTTCTATCTTCTTTATGTCTTTACTTGCAGAGATACAGAGAGATACTATGTCAAATAGTAAGACAGGTAATTTAAAATGACTTCTGTGGTATAAAGATCAAATTTAAATCTCTGTTAAAATCTTATCTAACTCTTCCAACCTGTACAAAGTTCTCTTGTCTCTAAATTGACAATATGTATACAGTCTGGATCCTACAATTTACTTAATGGTCTTCATCTTGGTGCATTTAGATAATCTTCCTAAGAGAATTAAAATATCTTTAAAGCTAAAACTATTTCACTTTCTACTTTTCTTCTATGAAGCTTTATGCAATGAGTACAGTAGAAGAGGCCATATAAATATATTAATAAATAAATCTCAGTTGGTTAATAAAACAGGATGCATGCCCTAATAGTATATTAAATTTTATACTTAGTATTCACAAACATATCTATATGATCCAAAGGTGCTTTTTTCATAAAATAGTAATAATTTGCTCTAAGAGAATATGTTTCCAATATTTCAGTGCTATAGCCATAAAATATGCTATTTGTCATTTTCCTTTAAGTATTACTTCAAGAACAAAAAATGCTATTTGTCATTTTCTTTTAAGTATTACTTCAAGAACGAAATAATGTGCAGCACTAGAGAACTTCACGAGATACTATCATTTTAAAACATCAACATTCTCTGGTGCATTGGTAGAAAATTGGATCCATGCTATTCTCAAAAAGACCTACCTACAAATTTATGGGGACTTCCCTGATATTCAAAAAACACAACATTAAAAAAAAAAACAACACTACAATTTAAAACTTAACTAAAGAGAAATGCTAGTCTAAATACACCACATAATGTTGAAATTAAGAAACATTTTCTAACTCAACTGTTCTGTCTTTGATCTGTAGGGTACAGCATCACACCACCGCTATTTTATGTAAGAATGGGAGAAAAATTCCCCACTTTTAAATCTGGAAATCCTAATCATAATTATAAACACAACCCTGTGGCAGTCCCTGTAAGGATAAGTCCCTATAAGCTCTGGAGCCCCAGCTATGCATCCACAATCAAATTTGCCAGTGAGACCCTAGAGCCATGACCTGTCAGTTTTTATGACATCCTTCTCCATGTTTCTCACTTGTATTATTTTTGCGTGTGTGTGTGTGTGTGTGTGTTCTCAAGCTTTATTTATTTATTAATTTGCTTGTTAGTTTGTTTATGTTTATTCAAGTATAATTAGCATGCAGTGTTATATTAGTTTCAGATGTATAATGTGGTAATTCAAAAATTCTATGCATTACCTTGGGCTTATCAAGATAAGTGTACTCTTAAATCCCTTTATTTCACTTAAACTCCTACTCGCCTCCCCTCGGGCTACCCCCCAGTTTGTTCTCTCTATTTAAGAGTCTGTCTTTTATTTGTCTCTTTTCATCTTTGCTCATTTGTCTTGTTTCTTAAATCCCACATGTGAGTGACATCACAGGATATTTGTCTTTTTCTGACTGACTTGTTTCACTCATTCTGTCTTTTCACCTGGATTCTTCACATCAGGGATATGGCCGACTTTAACAACTGGTTCTACAGGGGAAAAAAACTAAGGCTCATTATGCAGCACTTGCTGATTTCTGCGATGTAAATATTCCCAGAACCCTGATGTCAAACTACCAATGAGATGTCATTGAGCACAGAGCTGGGAAACCACTGCGAGCCAGCTCCAGCCACTGCTCAGAATGGCTAGCAGTCTGTCAAAGGAAGAGTATGTCCTATGTGATAAGGAACGAACTTACAGTTATAAGTCTTCCCAAAGAAATAGTTAGAAAGCTTTCAAGGAGTTGTTCTTTCATAGAATTCAAAGGGACGGAAATTGAATTTAATGGGACATCAATACAAACCATCTGTGGGAGGTCAAAGGGATCAAATTTTGATCACTAAATAATAAAGAGCTCTCCAACAAGTTTAACGGAGATACGCTTTTCATCCTGAGGTCTTAATTTCCTTTAACCTGGAAAAGTTGAGGTAAGATTGGAAAGCCTCAACATCAATGTTTGAAAGTGGAATTGCTCTTAGGATTCTCCATACATGTTGAGCCAATGAAGATGGGATTACAATTAAACTAAAACATAAGGAATCTTAAACTTTTCACCTTGTGATTTGAAGGAAGATCATGGATTGTGGATATATCTCTAAATTTATATAAGAGATTTTGACAAATTATTTGTAATATAATTTTTTAAATTCACAGATATTAATATTTTATATTTTAAAGACTTCAATGAAATATGTCTTATTAATTTCAGGAAACAATGTCATAATAAAATAATTCATATATCTCTTCTAATTCCTGTATTTTATCTATTCAAGTTTAGCATAACCAAATATTTCTCAAAATAATTTCATATTTTTTAATAACTAACAGTTAAATCTTGATGTCAAATAAATCCTAACCCACAGTTTAGGAGGCTGAATGTAATTCAAGCCTCTAACTCCTCCATAAAATGGGGAGTGTGAAACTTTTAGCTTTCCGTTGAGATCCTGTATACAACGACTTCACATAACCTACTTTTTTCTATTAAGGTCCACCAAATATTAAGCCCCTTAGCACTTGTGACATTTTCTTGTACAAGGGTAAGCTGGTTCACTTGGTCCTCAAAGTGATCTGAAAATAATTCTTTCCTGAACTGTCTTGCTGTCCTGGCAGTCAACTCTAATCCCTCAGTCCAATATTAGGACACGGTTCTGCTTGAAATGCCATGTAATTGAAATTATAAGCTCTGTGTTCTTCTTGGAAGTAAGCCAGAATATTTGAAATCAGCTTATAGTAAACATCTATAGAGCTACGAACTGTCATGCTACAATGTGGGATAAATTATGGTCATTGTTCCAGTTTACCCAGGGGTCCACTAGCATTAAACACAATGTGAATTTCCTAAAACACTGAGGTTTGCAATAATAGAGTCCCTTTCCAGGTTCTTCTGCCTTCTTCAATAATCATGCTTTGTTTTCCTATTCTTTTGTGCATTATGCCTCCCAGCTAGTACATGGTCAAACGATTTTAAAAGAACAAAATATAATATGAAATCCAAAGCCTTTAGAATAAAAGAGAATGTCTCTTGATTCACAATTCCAGCATTTGCTAACTCTGTGACTGTGGATATATTAACCTCTTAGAGCTTCTATTTCCTAATCTTGAAAATTAGGGATAATGCCTGCCTGTTTGGAAAGCTATGAAAATTAGAGATAATGTCTATAGAGCCCTGAGACCAATGTATGGACATAGTAGACACTGAATAGGTGTGCTATGATGATAATGATGATGATTAATTGATTCTAAAAAAGAAGAGTTTCCCTTGGCATCCTGACTCTCCAACAGCAATGTACCAAAGCAAGTCAATTTACTCTGTTCATGTGGATTTAAAAATTTTCAGTCCGTGGATCATAAAAAGCTTTAATCTTTCTTATTGTGGCAAAATATGCATAACATTTACTATTTTAACCATTTTCAAGCATATGTACACTAAGTACATTCCCAGTGTTGTGCTACCATCTCCACTTTGTAATTATAGAAGTTTTTCATCTCCCCAAAAGTAAGCACCAAACCCATCAAGCAATGAAATCCCTTTCTCTTCTCCTTCCAGCCCTTGACACCCTCTATTCTGCTTCCTGTTTCCATGAATTTGCCTATTCTGGATGTTCCATACCATATGTAACCTTTTGTGTCCTTTTTTTTTTCATTTAGCACATTTTTGATGTTCTTCCATATTGTAGCATGTATCAAAATTTCACTGCCTTAAGGATGAATAATATTCTATTCCACATTTTGTTTATCTATTCATTAGTTGACAGAGATTGGGGTGTTTCCACTTTTTGGCTATTGTAAATAGTGCTTTAAATAGTCACAAAAGCTTTTCTCAGAGCATCTGTTTCTAATTTGAGGGGTATATTCCTAGGAGTGGAACTGCTAGGCCATATGGTAATTCTGTGTTTCACAGCTTTCATTTTGTGCCTTTGAAAATTGCAAAGGCAAAATTTTAGAAGTTATATATAAACTTAGCATAAGCCCAGCAATTCCACTCATGTGAATCTCCCACAGGAAATGCAAAATATTCACAGAAAGATCTTCATGTGAATTTTCATAGCATATTAATTATAGTCCAGTATTGGAACCACCTCAAATGTCTATCAACTCATGAACTGATAATCAAAATATGGAATATCCAGCAATGGAATACTACTATTCATTAATAAAAAAGGATGAACCTACTGATCATATTATAATATGGATAAGCCTCAAAAACATGTCTAATGAAAGAAGACAGACACAAAAGACCACATGCTATATGTTTCCATTTGTATGAAATGTCCACAATAGGCAAATCTATGGAGACAGAAAGTAGACTGAGTAGTGGTTGCCTAGGACTAGGAGTGGAAATGGAGATTAACTATAAATGGAGAATGAGTTATCTTATTGAGGTGATGATAATGTCCTAAAACCAAATTATTTTTTTTAGAGATTTTATTTATTTATTTGACACAAAGAAAGAGAGAGAAAGAGTATAAGCAGGCAGAGCAACAGGTAGAGAGGTAGAAGGAAAAGCCAACTCCCGGCTGAGCAGGGAGCTCAATGTAGGGCTGGATCCCAGGACCCTGAGGTCATAACCTGAGCCGAAGGCAGATGCTTAACTGACAGAGCCACTCAGGCGCCCCCTAAAACCAAATGATGGTGATGATCATTGCAAACTCATAATATTTAATAAAAATCATTAAATTGTATCCTTGAAATGGCTGAATTTTTATAATACATAAATTGTATCTCTTAAAGTAAAAACACTTCTACAGAGGAAAATGCATGGTAAAAATCATACTATTTCTCCTTGTTATCCATTGTTATTCTAGGTTAAGAAATTTATCATCATCCTCAAAGATTACAAAGACTCCATGTGGTGTCCTTGTCATCTCTGTAATGTTCTCCATTCAGATTTAACCATCGCAAGTAACCCTCAGGTAATTCCTTCTACTATTCCAAAACAGAAAGAACAAGCTTTAGAGGTATCCAAAGATCTCTACCTACTGCCCTCAACCTAGCATTCAGGACCCACAATCCACCATTATTTCTCCTATTCAAAAACAAATAATCGGCATGCCTGGATCGCTCAGTCAATTAAGAGTATGCCTTCAACTCAGGTCATGATCCCAGGGTCCTGGGATCAAGTCCCATATTGGGCTCCTTGCTTGGAGGGGAACCTGCTTCCCCCTCTCCCTCTGCTGCTCGCCCTTGCTCGTGCTTGCTCTCTTTCTCTCTCTCTCTCTGCCAAGTGAATAAATACAATCTTTAAAAAAAAAAAAGCTACAAAAAGTAATCTGCTACAACATCACAGACTTCTCGTATCTCTTTCTCATCTAGTGTTTTACCCCTTCTCATAGTGCATAGGAAACCTTCCCAACATTTAAGATTTCCCTCAAGTTTTATATCATTCAAAAGTTCTTTATTATGTTTTAAGCTTACTTTAGTGCTTTGTAGTAACAGTTGTGTTACTTCTTGATTTGTACCCTTAAACACAGATGCTATTGAGCTATAGAGAGCTCGTGAAACAGATCACCTGGTTTGAATTACCCTGAACCATCACTGTCCTTGAGCAAGTCTAATTAAACTTTAATTAATTTACTCATTAATAAACAGATAATTTGTCACTAATCTGTTGCAAAAATTGTATGTCATGTGTGAGAACACTTATCACAGCTATTGGAACATTGAAAGAAATCAGTGTCAGTTCTTATTACAATTTTTATTATTTACATAAAATTATAATCTGATTTCTAATGAATGCCTTAATTCAGATGACTAGATGATACATTCGAAAGAAAAAAAAAATTCGAGAATGTAATTTATATCTAATGTCTGTGTGTTCTCTATAGCACTAAGCAACTTTTTATTGATGGAATTATTGATTGGTTGATTAGTTATTTTTAAAAAAACTTAAGGAAAAACAGAGTTTCTGTATTTATGCTGAGTATTATGGAATTGTTGGTTTTTTCTCAGTTTTATCTGAATGACTATCCTCTGGAGTTTGTTTGTACTTGGATGCAACAGCCAGAGAACAACTGTAACATGAAGCTACATATTGTATCAGATCATTAGCAAACAGAAAAATAACAAATTTTTATTTCCAGAGGTCCATAGTTGAACCATTCATTCATTCGCCCCTCCACATAATTATACCTTGGGATAAAGATAAGTAAGACCAGCTTCTAACTTTAGAATGTTAGAATCTAATAGGCTGAGATAAATAGGTTAATAACAAAATTCCTTAAAGAATTGTAGCACATGAGAATGAGATGGGCACAGGAACACAACAGCAACTGGAACACAGGAAATACGCAAGGGGAGTCACCAAACAATTTTGGAAGGCTTAACACTAATAGAAGATACAGATTTTCCAGGTGATTCAAGAAATGAAAAAAAGGTGGAGAGTTTTCTAGAAAGCAGGAATATAGAATATTTACATATGAATGAAACCAATACCTGTGGTTCCAAGGGTAGGATATAAGATGGAGAGATAGCTGGGCCAGATTATTGAGAATCATGCATGACAAACCAACAACTAGTCTGTGTTACCCTACCAGAAACAATAACATGATCAGATTTTTATTTTAGAAAAATATCCTTCGTTTTGAGTAGACAGACTGATGGAGTAAAAGACTGAAGGCATTATGATAATTTTTCAAAATAACTTGGGTGAGAGATGGTGAGTTCTCTGGATTAAATAAAAAACAGGTTAAGTTTAAGGATTTCAGCTTTGATGTTTTAAGACTGAAATGCCAATAGGTCCTTTAGTGAATAGGTTCTGTGTTGTTTTTCTCTCTGTTGTAGTGGTGGTGTTTTGGTTTGGTTTGGTTTGATATATATAATTCTGAACCTTAGGGAGAGATTCAGAAGAGATCTAGACCAAAAGCCAACAGAAGTCATGGGTGCGAATGACATTACTTGGAGACAGTATGGAAGATGAAAAGCGAAAACAACAGAGACAAGTAGTATTGGGAAACACCAAAATTTGGGGGGCAGACAGAAGACTAAACCTAGCAAAGAGGACTAGGATAGATGGTCAGAACCTAGATAATCAGAAGAGAATGGTATCTTAGGAAACAAAAGAAGTAGGAGCTTCAAGAAGAAAAATGTGTTAGTCAACTACACCAATTTGCATGAAAAGGCTAAATGAAATACAGACTGATCCATCCAGATATTGGATGGAAGTTATTGAAGAATAGTATGCAAAATATTCTTGAATATAACATATTAAATAGATTGGTAATGACAAATATCAAAGTCCTCAATGAAGAATGTGACCAGTATATTAACACTGTATCAGATAATACAAACCTCAGAGGAAAAAGAATTGTTATTTAGAGTTGAAAACAAATGGCCAATAAGTTGCAATGAAGAACTAGGATAGACACAATACTGCCTCTTACAACTGGTATAACTAAATAAAGAGTATTTGTATAAAAGCATGAGTAGTGAAGAAATGTCTGGGAAAGTACAGATCTTTTTTGACTTATAGTGGTGCTATGCCCCAGTAAGCCTATCATAAGTTGAAAATATCCTAAGTCAAAGATGCATTTAATACACCTAATCTCCCAAACATCATAGCTCAGCTTAGCTTAGCTTACCTTAAACATGTCCACAACACTTACACTAGCCTAAAGTTGGGTAAATTTATCTAACACAAAGTGTATTTCAAAGTCCTGAATATCTCATGTAATTTATTGAACACTACACTGAAAGTGAAAAAACAGACTGGTCGTATACATACAGAATGGTTTTAAGTGTATCAGTTGATTACCTTTGCAATCACATGGCTGACTGTCAGCTGCAGGCACTGTATCATACCATATCATACCATATACTGCTAGTCCAGGAAAAGATCAAAATTGAAAATTTGAAGTACAGTTTCTACTGAATGCATATTGCTTTTGCACCACCATAAAATTAAAAAAAAAAATCAAAACCAAAAAACCTGTAACTTGAACCATTGCAAGTTAGGGATCATCAGTTTAGGTTACCACTAAGGACAACAAATGGTAGCACCAAAAGGTAAAGAGGTTGAAGATACTGGAAATTTGATTTTCCACAAGAGTTCAAAAATAAGATAGTTTTAAGAACATTCTGCAGAGGAATGTTTTCCAAGCCTGTTTTGGAAGAAAGGACATGTCTTGGAGGTACTGGGACCTCTTGGTTTCTAATGCCAACCTGAGCACAACTCCATTACTTAGAATTATGCTAACATAATAACCACAATGGCAATAACAATATCCCATTATATTTAAACATCTGATTAGGAGGTACTGTTACCTTAGATAAAAGGAGAAATTGGAAAAGAGATTAAAGGCCAAAAAATGGAATTATTCTGCAAACTGGGAGGTACCCAAGAGAAGAGAACTGTGGCTTTACATGCAGTTACAAGAGTTATAATGTTATGTTTAAGGACACCATTATATTCCACGTAGGATATCAGACCTTTGGAAAAGGTGGCAAATGAATAAAAGAACACCCAAATATTCGTAGAGTAGTTTTTCTTCCTTCAATTCAATCCAACAAGCATTCATTGAACATCTCCTACTCCT
This sequence comes from Meles meles, assembly GCF_922984935.1. NCBI lineage: Eukaryota > Metazoa > Chordata > Mammalia > Carnivora > Mustelidae > Meles > Meles meles. Next base: position 64,706,159 of record NC_060066.1, read on the forward strand.
GGCACTGTGCTAGGCAGTGAATATCTTTAGATAAATATGATTCATTGTAATAGAAATTTTACCTTTTACTTTATTATATTATTGGTTAAAATATCATAATGGTGATAATCTCAGAATCCCTATCATGGAAATCTCTGGACTCATGTCAAACACTGGTAAAGTAATTTGGTGGGTGATTTTGCAAGCTACACTGCCATCTATTAGCTAAAATTCTAAAAGACATTCAGAAGAAGCCTAAAGAAATTCCGGTTCTATATGATTTGAGGCAACTACTTTCTCCAAGCTTCTTTTCACAAATCATAAAGACAAAGTTTGCCTTGTTACAGTCTCTCTTACCAACTGTGTGAAAACACATCAAAAGCCAACTATTTATTGACATCTGCATATCATGGCTGAGCAAGGACTGAAAAACCACAGATAAAATGAATATGTTATGCTTGACTCTCCAGTATATGAAAGATGATTTAGTAAGTGTCTTTGCTTTCCTTTTATGTCAACAACTGTATGAAAAATTTACTTATCTAAGAAATGGAGAACATCAGTATTCTGCTGTCTAGCTGGAAACCAGGCAACAGTAGAATAAGGAGGCTTTCCTAAATGCTACAGAGTTGTTGTTGAATTGACGGTTATGAACTAACTCCATTCTGTAGAAAAATCCCCTCAGGACAGAATTTGAGTAATTAAGCAGTATCATAAAAAGAGAGGAAAGTGGAAATTTGGTGTTTTAAAAATTTGGGTCAGGAGTAAAATAGTTAAAATTTAATGTCCATTAAAAGTGAAAGTGATAAGATTGGCTATGGTCAATTTCTGAGTATAAAACACTCCCTCATGAATTTCTGACAATTTTCATATATTCATGACTTACGACATTTCTGTGGTTTTATTTTTCTTTCTCTCAAGTTGAAGAGTAATTCAAAGATGCAGTCACATATTTTATTAAATCTATAAGGACTGAATTCATCAGACATACTTCTAAATAATTTAAAGAATAAGAAATTTTCACTGCCTAATTGTAACTTTATCAGTCCTGATAAAGTTTAATATTCTTTTTTTTCATATAAGTGAATGTGTTTGTTACTTGAAAAACCTCACATGATTTTCCAAGACCTTAAAGCATTCAAAATCTCTAATATAGGGACACCTGGGTGGCTCAGTGGGTTAAATCCTCTGCCTTTGGCTCAGGTCATGATCCCAGGGTCCTGGGATCGAGCCCTGCATTGGGCTCTCTGCTCCACAGGGAGCCTGCTTCCTCCTCTCTCTCTGCCTGCCTCTCTGCCTAGTTGTGATTTCTCTCTGTCAAATAAATAAAATATTTTAAAAAAATCTCTAATATAAATTTCCTGGAAAGAAATAGCTTTTATAGGTCTGTCAATCCTTGAGTCATTAAAAGTTTAACAAAAGTTTAAAAAACATTAAAAGTTTAACAAAAAGACATAATATTCACATGATGTAAAAAGAAAAACAGCTTTATGTTAATACTCTAAAAGAAAATAAGTACTCATGTTTCTCAATAATCTAAACAGTAATTTATGAAGTTTGTTTATAGCAGGACAATTCGTATTTTCAAAACAAATGTTACACCCAAACCTTATATGCATAAAATAGACAAAACTGGAACTGCTCTCACTGGATAGGAACTGAGGTCAGAATGGTGCTACCCAAATCACAGGTACATGCTGCTTGGTCTCCAAACAGGTGAAAAGAAATGACCTGAATTCCACCAGTGCCACAGTCACCCACTCTATTGTATGACAGACTTGGGTCCTGTCTCAATCTGTTCAGACTGCCTTAATATCACAAATTGGGTGGTCTATAAACAACAGAAATTTACTTCTCATAGTTCTGGAGACTGGTAAATCCAAGATCAAAGTAATACAGATTCTGTATGTTGTCTGGTGAGAGCCCATTTCCTGGCTCACAGATGGCTGTCTTCTGGTTGTGTCCTCATAGGGCAGAAGGGCAAGGGAACTCTCTGGGCTCTCTTTCATAAGGGCACTAATCCCATACATGAAGCCCACCCCTATGACCTACTCACCTTCCAAAGGCCCCACTTCCAAATATCACCACACGGGGGATTAGAGGAATAGGTTTCAACATACAAATTTTGAGGGGACACTAACATTTAGTCTAAAGCAGTTTCCAATAGTGGTTTCACCTATAGTAGTAGTTATTCACCTTCTCTGAGATTTAGTGTCTCCATCTAAAAATGGAGATAAACTTAGATAAACTTACCTCAGAGAGTGGTTATACAATTTTAAATAAGCTAATGTAAATAGCTTATTTAAAAAAGCTTATTTAAAAAAGCACTTCACATGGTTACAAGTGTCCCTGTTCTCAAGGGAAATATACTCTAAGAGAGTTGCTAGCCTCTCTCAAATAAGAACCCTTCTGCATATCTGTCAATATCTATAGCAGTGAATCTTAAGCAGAAAGATCTGGCCTCCTAGAAGGCTTGTAGTCCACTACCTGCCAGAGGAGAATTCCTGGGTTGGACTTCCATGAGGACAAATTCGAACAGCTTAGTGCAGAGACATTAAGATGGTGTATAAATTCCCTGACCCAGAACTGAAGCAGACAGAGGGATCTAGGTTGGTTGCCAGCCTCCTAGATTAGACGACTAGGAGAAACAGTGGTGGCATTCTGTAGGAAGGGATTTCTGCTGAGAGGGTGGCTGGCCAGAAGACAGAAATGAAAGGAGAAGAGATTTGGAAATGGAAGCTATGTTGAGGATGGAAAAGACTGCAAGCAATTTGGAGTCCTGAAGTGTTCATGTTCTGGTAGATCCTGTGATCTACCAGAACATCAATCTAGTGAGGCAAGTCCATCACAATATTATTGATTTCCCCCAAGTTGATCTCAAGTGGTGGAACCACAGGAAAGAGACAAATATAAGGGAATGGCATCCCTGGCAGAGATAAATGGCTTGTATATCTAAGACCTGGGTACTATTGACTCTCATTTTATTGTCCTAGGGCTGCCGGTACTCCAGGCTGGGATACTTTTTTCCCTTCTTGGAGAGTAGACTCTACATGGCTATTTCTCAACTTTTGTAGTCTCCAAGTAAAAATGTCTGTTAATTCTTGATTATGTTTTTTTGACATCATTTTAAGTTTGTCTTCTTAGACAATAATACCTTTATATCTCTTCTTTGATTAAGCAATCTTTCTAGAAATTCTTTTATGACATGCTTGGTTTTTTTACTATTGAAATGCAAATACTTTTCCAGTAAGTATTGAAAAGAAAAAAGAAAAAAACATAAAAAGGAAATGCCAATTTCCAGAAATTCAGATTTAAATAAAACAAATACAGGCATCTGACTCATGATTCTTAAGAAACACAAATACGTTTTTGTAGTTGTGACATCACAGAGAAATATTTACTTAAAAATTACTCAGCTTCCCTTTTTCTCAAAAAGCTTGTGTTATTTTGGAATCAAAATGTCAATACATGTAACAAAATAACTGGAAGTTAAGATATCAGTTCTGTCTCTAATTTATAAACTCTTGTAAATATTATTGAAGTAAAAATCACTAGGTGAAATGCTTTTTATATAAGCAAATTAAATATTCTGCAGAACTGACAGGTAGGTTCCTATATTCTGGCAAATGATATGCCAAGCTTCTCTTAAAAGATCAAAACCTTAAACCTATATTTAAAAGTATATATGTAAGAAGGCATGCTTCAGAGCTATAATAAAAAACAACTGGTTATTGTATAATGGCTAAATTCTTTGATTTTGGAAAAAGGAATGAAAGTGAGGGCTTTATCTTTTCTATTAAAACATATTAAGTCATAAGAACTAAAACAAAAATAGTATACAAGTCAACTGAGGCTGAGTCTCCACTTCCCAGATGGTAGAATGGTTAAGTGAGCAGACCCTGATTCAGACCACTTGGGGTAAATACAAGACTGGCTCCCTGGCTGACAAACTGAGAAACCCAAGGTAAGTTATCACAACTTAAAATTTAGTCTCCCTATCTATAAGCTGAATAATTAAGACCTGTTGGCAAAGAATAAGGAATAATGTTTATAAAATACTTGGCAAAAATTAAAATCAAATAAATATTAATTGTGATATTACTATACCTAGTAAATTAAGTGAAAAGAAAAAATATATGCTAATAAGAAAAGGAAGGTTCTCAAAAGCAAATGACAATAGCAAATTTTCTCTAAGAATATATTTAGATCTGTGCTTCACAATAATCACCAAAATGAACTCAAAATTAATAAAAGAATTTCAGGGGAAAATGTGAAGAACTTTTAGCTAAATATTTATCAAATACTGGAAAGGGAAAACTATGTCTAAAAAGAATGAAAGAAATCAGAAAAGTACAGCTTCAGTTTAATTTTTAAAAAACTATCATAAACAACATTAAAAGGCAAAAAGCCTTACTAAAAATATTTACCAGAAACATAAAGTCATTATTTTTAATGCCTAATAAACACTGACAATTTAATGGGAAAAACAAATGCCACAAAAGAAATATGGTCAATCGCAAAAAAAAAATAATTCATAAAAAATAGAAATTACATGAGTCCAACACATAAATGTAAAAAGTGTTCATTAGTAATCAAAGAAGTTTATTAGTAAATGAAGAAGTCTAACTTTAAGGACCAAAAATGTCCCACTTTACATTATCAGTATGATAAATTAATTTTGTGAAATTTTGTATTCATTCATTTCATTTCATTTCATTCATTCTAAGAGAATACTTATTTCTGGTAAGACTTTGGGAGATTTCTTGTTAAAACAGTAAATGATTTTTTTCTAGTTATGTATCAAGAACTTGAAATAGTTCATACTATTTGACCTTTTTTAGAATCTAGCCCAAGGAAAACACTGAGACACTGACAATTTTGTGCATGGTTGGTCTCTAAAGCACTATGCCCAAGTCCAGAATCTCAAAAGCAATCCAAAGTGGTGATTTCCAGCCCTTTTCACCTCAAAACAAACATGGAAAATAATATTTGTACAACATACAGTGGGGCCTGGAATAGGCTGCTTGCAGCTGAATGGGACTCAAAATAGTTACCAGGAGGACTGGAATGTCTGGAGCCTAACATATCTGTCGCCAATTCATGACCATCATCAGCCTGGGACAAATTAGTTGGTCTAAATAACCAGCCTAAAACTCTAACATTAAATCAAATATAACAACTCTGTGTTATGGTTTGATGTGAAAATCAAAGTCTTAAACTTTATTTGTTTAATATTTTATTTTTTTTTGTCAGAGAGAGAAAGAGAGAGAGAGCAAGCACAAGCAGGGGGAGTTGGCAGACAGGGGTAGTAGCAGGCAGAGAGAAAAGCAGGCTCCCTGCCAAGCAAAAGAGCCCAGTGTGGGACTCAGTCCCTGGACCCTGGGATTATGACCCAAGCCGAAGGCAGATGCTTAACCGACTGTGCTACCCAGGCATCCCTAAAATCTTAAATTTTAAAAAGATAGACTATTTGGTCTAACTGATACTAAAACAGGTAAGGCTGTGATAATTAGCTTTACAAAGAATTTTATGTGAGACTATTGTCATTATGTTATGGAAAGAAATGCAGAATGTAAAGTTGCTTGTTGGCCACGGCCCAAAATTTAAATTATGATATGACATATTTACTGATACACATGCTAAAAAATACTGGAAAAATAAAATGACAATTCTTTCTATGTTATGGTTTTGGGATTTTAAATTATATTCTTTAACAGGTTTTTCAAAATTTGTACAATAAACAGTATTATATTTATAATAAACAAATTTGAAATAAAGAAATGTATAACAGAGATGTTGGAAAGTTAAACCAAATTATAACTTAAAAATATTTTGCACATTGGGGCTCCTGGGTGGCTCAGTCGTTAAGCGTCTGCCTTCAGCTCAGGTCATGGTCTCAGGGTTCTGGTGATCAAGCCTACATCAGGCTCCCTGCTCAGCAGGAAGCCTGCTTCTCCCTCTCCCACTCCCCTTGCTTGTGTTTGCTATCTCCCTGAGTCTCTCTCTGTCAAATAAAATCTTAAAAAAAAAAAAATTGCACATTGAATGTGACATTAATTTTGGTATTTTATTAACATTTGGAAATCTCTTTAAAAATCTGTGATGCTTGGAAAAGAAGCAAAAAGAGTTTATTGTCTTAAAAAGGAATGGTCATCCAATCTGACCCAAAAGTCAAGATCCTTTCAAACATAACTTCTAAAACAATTTTTTCCTTAATTGTCTTTTAATACATATCATGTTAGGTCAACATAGTAGCAGGAATATATCATATTTTTTTCAGTTTGAGTCAGCACATTCCTGAGATGCAGACTTTACATGTGACCGCTTCTTATAATAGGCAAAAAATGACCTTGGTGAGATCACTGTGGTTCAGAGGGAAAGGAAGTTCACAAGCTTAAGTTTCTTTAGGAAAGCTTAGCCTCTTATCATTTTTATGGAAATCTGCGTTGTTCCCTTAGCTGAAGGAGAAGATGAACACATGAAAGAAAACCTTTTGTGGGGATCTTAATGTTTTTTCATCACCACTTAGTGACTAAATATTAATTTAATGTATTTCACACAAAACAGGCTATTCCAGCCCATACCCAGCATAGTTCCTAATCAGAGTATAGACAGGGGTTTTACCTCGAAACACAAACATAACCTATATTGTTTTTTTCCTCTTCAATCTATCTATATACCAATCAAATGAAATTTCCAGTAGCTGGCAATTATTTTAATAAAGAATTGGCAATAACTTCAAAATACTAAAAATGTCAAAATGTATCTTCTCTTTTGCCCACTATGTTTATATGAATGAGAGGCCTCATTAATTAGGACATTAATAGGATATGTCTTTTGGGGTATTATTTGTTTAGAAATCGACTTGTTCTACATAGATGCATATTAGGGCACTCTTTCTTCCAATTATCTTAAAAATAAAAATGCAGAGTTCAACTGATCCTAAGAAATAATTTCCTAATTTTACTAACAGGAAAACCGTGAAATTATGTAAAGAGACTGATTAATGACAAAAGTTACAGTCAATGTTTTCACATTTCTTATGTCATAATTTTATCCTTTTAAACCATTTTTCTCTGATGCAAATGTGACATTTAGAAGTTACATTTTAAAAATTCATAGAAGTTTTAAAAAATAATATTTGCATAGGTTTGGGCAAATATTTCCATCCTCAATGTGTTAGAAATCAACAGACCTGAAATGTCAAAAGGAAAAATCTTACAAATTTCAAAACTTGGTCAGATAAATTTCCTACTATAGTACTTAAATGGAAGCAGTTTTATTGGTGTCCTAGATCTGTGAGTGATAAAAGCCAAGCAAAATTCCACAGACCAGAAGGAAAAAAGAAATGGTAAAAACCTTTAGGGTTGAGCAAAATGTGTACTCATTGCTATTCTGTAGCAGACAATTCATTGCTACAATTAGCTGCCAGCCATTTGTCAACATCATCTTTCAAGAGATGAAATCCACCCCAATTTATTACTTCTATTTGGTGAGGTGATAAGGAACATCAATCTCTTTTCTTTTTTACTTTGCAAAGTACAAGTTGAGATATGTTTCATCTTAATTCCATAAATGCCAGTTGGTGTCATTTTTTTCCACCCTGGGCACATAATGCAAGAAAAAACCGCAACATGTTCATTAGCAAATTCATTCAACATTGCTTCCATTGACCAGCTCTTTAAATCAGTTTCCATAGAATTATAAACCTTCCGGGGCACCTGGGTGGCTCAGTGGGTTAAGCCGCTGCCTTCGGCTCAGGTCATGATCTCGGGGTCCTGGGATCGAGTCCCACATCGGGCTCTCTGCTCCGCAGGGAGCCTGCTTCCTTCTCTCTCTCTCTCTGCCTGCCTCTTTATCTACTTGTGGTCTCTCTCTGTCAAATAAATAAATAAAATAAAAAAAAATAAAATAAAATCTTTAAAAAAAAAAAAGAATTATAAACCTTCCAAACTATGTGTAACAATATTTATTTATCATGAAATGATACTTGGGTATGAAAAAGAATTTAGAAGCTGTTTTATTGGAAAAATGTAAGACATCGAATTGAGAGAAGGATCAAAAGACAAAAATTTCCAAGAGGAGGCTTGTGTATAGGGTGGAATAATACTAGTAAGAAACAAGATAGGCACCTGGGTGGCTCAGACGTTAAGCATCTGCCTTCAGCTCAGGTCATGATCTCAGGGTCCTGGGATCAAGCCCTGCTTCAGGCTCCCTGCTCAGCAGGAAGCCTACTTCTCCCTCTCCCACTCCCCCTGCTTGTGTTCCCTCTTATGCACTTGCATGCTCTCTCTCTCTCTCATTCTGTCAAATAAATAAATAAAAATATTTGCACGCCTGGGTGGCTCAGTGGGTTAAAGCCTCTGCTTTTGGCTCAGGTCATGATCCCAGGGTCCTGGGATCCGGCCTTACATCAGGCTCTCCGCTCAGCAGGGAGGCTGGTACCTCCTCTCTCTGCCTGCTTCTCTGCCTACTTGTGATCTTTTTCTGTCAAATGAATAAAAAAAATCTTAAAAAAAAAAAGGAAACAAGATAGAAAGTAGAGGTATCAAAATTCATAAAGAAATGGTCTAAAGGTCCACTAAATGTTGTTACCTGTAGTTTTTACCTGGAAGTCTATGGTTACAACTCTTTTTATGCTTGTTGTTAAGTCAACTTCATAATTTTGTACTTTGATATCTTTTAAATGTATAAAGGTCTTTTTTTTTTTTTTCTTGGCATGACTTATAAGAGAAGAAATAAAGATCTTGGAAGGAAGAAATGGGATAAAAGGAATGAATCTCCAAGGGGACACGTGCTATTTGGCTTGAAAATAGTGTGTAGGTTTATAGAGTGGAGATAAAAAAAGGCATTTGTGCAACATATATATTGTGAAAATCATGGGATTTCAGCAGATTACAAAATTTCCCTTAAATCTCAGCAATCAGTTCTCCCTGTGTGTAGTGGAATTCTTTTTTTAAACATAATTCCTAAGGGCACTTAGGATTGGTTAAAAGAAGATTCCACACTACTAATTAACGATGAGACCAGGAATAGAAATACAGGTGGAACTCTTTGCTGACATACATACTTCATTAGCAGAATAAATTTTTTTTAAGTTAAAGAAAACTGTTTCACCTAATTTTTTCCATCAAAAAGAAATTCATTTAGGAACAATGTCCTTCCTATCAAAACTCCTTTCTGAATTTGTACATCAGTTGTCTGTGTTATTGGAAGTATGCAAGTAAATGTTTCTTTATCTTTATGTCTCTTCCAATTACAGTTGTTATCAAAAGAGAATCATATTTATATCTAACCCATATTTACTCTTTTTTAACTTCATATTCATGGAATACTGGGAAAATGTGGCATGTGTGGGAAATTTCAATGTCAGACAATTGAGTCTCTACCTTACTACTTGTGAGTGAAAGTAGAAAGAATCAGTGAAGGAGAGAGACAGAGAGATAGAGAGAGAGGCCATCCACTTGTCCCTATATCAACAAATAAAACTTTTTATTTAATAATTAACAAAGCATAATATTGTGCATGCTTAAAAGTAATCAAAGTTTACCTCCAATCCTGAAAATTTCAGGATCCCCTGAGCTTCACTTTTGAATTGTTTGTCAGAGGAATTTTTCCCAAGATGTGTTATTATTATCCTTTTCCCTTTCCTTCCTCCTAATTTTAAGATCCCCCTTCTTCTCACGCTGCATTGATTTCTCAGACTCCTTCAGAAATTAAGGACCCAAGCAAGACTAGTCTTTTATGTTCCAAACTTATTGATTCTTTTCGCTCATAAAAAATTAGCTGTTGTAGATGAATGGATAAGGAAGATGTGGTACACACACACACACACACACACACACACACACACACACACAAGAATATTACTCAGCCATCAAAAAAATGAAATTTTACCATTTGTAATGACATGGATGGAACTAGAGGGCATTATACTAAGTGAAATAAGTCAATCAGAAAGGCAATTATCATATGATCTCACTCATGAATTTAAGAATCAATGGAATTTAAGAAATAAAGCAGAAGATCACAGGGGAAGGGAGGAAAAAATAAAAATAAGACTAAATCAGAAAGGGAGACAAACCACAAGAGACTCTACTCTAGGAAGCAAACTGAGGGTTGCTGGAGGGGAGGGAGATGTGGGGATGGGGTACTGGGGGATGGTCATTAAGGAGAGCACGTGATGAAATGAGCACTGGGTGTTACACACAACTCATGAATCACTGAACTCCCTCTCAAACTAATAATACACTATATGTTAATTAAAATTTAAATAAAATAATTTTTTAAAATTACCTGTCATGATCCAGTACCTAAACTTCTCCTTTTTCATTATCTACTTAATCTAATGAATGATTTTATCTTTGACATTGGCTACTAATAATGGCCTAATTTTTATCTTTTCTATATTACATATGCTATTTAAGAGTGGCCCTACTACCTTAGTAATTGTAGGGATTCCAACAAGTTCTGTGAAAAGTGTGGGGCACTGGGAAATACAAGTTTAAGTTCTGCCCTGTCTATGTGACATGGGACAAATCACCAGATCGTCTGGAGGCTCGGTATGCTCACCTGAATTTTAGACTACTAGAGTTCACTGAAGGGTTGTCATGCCCATGTGTGTAAGGACTTGAAAAATTCTGGAATACTTAGTTAATATTTAATACTTAATTGATATTAAGTATGTAAAAATGCTTAACAATTAAAAAGTTCTATAGAAACGTGCTATCATTACTATTACTACTACTATCATTCTAGTTAGTTTAACATAACTTCTCAAAGAGCTAAAATTCTTCAGAAGGAAAATGTATTAGAAGTACACTTTTAGTAATTCCTGAAAACATCAGGAAAACCTTCCCTACTAGAGTCTTCTTTAAAATTTTTCTTCTACTTTAAGAAATGATGACTAGTTACATAAAATGCTCTGGGAATCTGCTTATGATGGGCTGATTGGTATTGACTAATGACTAAGGAAAAAGAAAAAAGTCTATAAGATGTTGAATGTTAAATGTCTTTCTTAGTTATCTTTCCATCTTCCCATTATGCTCAGATATGTATTTCATACTTTCAAAACAAAATGGAATTGTGAAGATTCAGAAAGCTACAGAAATTGTGAAATAAAAAAAATCATTAATACTAAATCTTTATGCATCATCGATTTAAACAAAAAGTTGTGTACTATATTTATGAACTATATATATATATATATATATAAAATGAACTACATATAATGAACTAAAGTCCATTAATCAGAGTCTGCTCCTTGTCATTTTCTTCCTAAGATTTTCTTTTTGTTAGTTCATTTCTAATAAATAGATGTCTCTGACAAGTCTAGCTTTAATCTTCATAACATGTGAGTAAGTTAAGAAAGATTCCAGAATGCAGAAGGAGGAGGTGGAGGAAAGGGAAATTTCAAAAAATGACTTATTTATTTGGGGGAAGATAAAAATGTAAATCTTAATGTTCCCTTTACCTCATTCAAATAGTCACAAAATATTCACGAAACATTTTAAACACGAATTAAGCCACTGGGGAAAACAATTTTCAAGAGTCTGTTACCCACTTATTAATATCCAATACCCAACAAGGAAAGTTAGCAAATAAGACAGCATGTGTTGAAACTGCTCTAGATGGATTTCAACATTTGAGGCATGTTTATATTTTTACAGGATATGACTCAAAATTTGCTTTGAAGTATTTTGCATTTCTTACGGTAATAAAGAAAAAAGTTCTGTTTTTCTTCCATTTCTCCATTAATATTTAGATAAAGCCACAATTTTCTCTTTGATTTACCAAAAATACAATCCTAAAAAATATTATTTAGGGAATTTGCATCTAAAATATCATCTGACTCTTTTTTAAATCCAGGTTTTCTTTATGACAAAAGCAGCTGTTGTGTAGAAATTATGTTCAGGGTCCTGATACTAATTTATTTCTCCATGTATTATTTATATTCTGCATGCTTCCAAAAAGAATTAAATAGTTATTTTGACATTAAACAGAATTGTAGAATTTTTAAGAACCCCAAATCTACTGAATGATAAGTGAAAACAAGTAAAATTGGCTTAGAACAAATTTTTGCTTTGGAAGCACTATGTAAGCACTGAAAAAAAGTAAGTAAAAGTCTCTCACAGTCAGCTTGAAATCACTGAGAAGTTTTCTTTGCCTCTTTGGGTTATTATGTATTATTAAGCAAGTCAATTACTATCTTGATTTTAGAAAGTGATAGATTTTAGAAATCTATCTTGATTTTAGAAAGTGATTAGGAAAAGAACCTAGTAGGATTCTTTTACATATGAGGGAGATACACGGACTTTGGTGAAATTCACAGAGGAATAAAAAAAAAGCTTGGAAAAAGTAATGAATGAAACATTGTCACAACCTGAATGATGACATCCTTTTATCATCATGAGATTATCAAAACATAGTGAATTTTATAAATGTCAGAAATTCTTTAAAAAGGTTAGGAAAATCCCAAATTATAATCCAAAAATAATATTTGATCAAGTGCATACCCCATGACACTCTCTGATGTGGGAATGTTACCCGGAACCTTGGGCTTGGTTGCGGCAGAACCCACACTTTGCAAGGGAACTTGGCAAACAAAAATATGCTCAGAGAAAGTATCAGACATACTGAAGTCTTTGAAAAATGACACAATGTCAGAATTTGATGAAAGAACAGATTCTGTTTGGGCTGAACAAAAGTCTCAGATGAGAGATGCTAATAGCTTTTAATATCTGAAGATCACTTAAGAAGAAGGAGAGAGGCCTCAGAAGGAAGAAATCCTGATACTTGGATCTCAGACTTTTGCTGTGTGAAATAAATTTCTACTGTGTAATCCACCCAATCTACAACACTTTGTTACAGCAGCTCTAGCAAGCTAACACAGAGGCTACTGTAGGATATAAACCCAGTTTAGATATTAAATTTAAGGTGATGCAAGATTGACTAGTCATTTTCATAGCAACTCAAAATCTTTTATAAACTTTACACTTCGTATTCACATGTTGATTTTATTTTTTCTGTGTTTATTCTTTTAACATTAAATTTCATTGAAAATCTTAACCTAATGTTTTTTTTCTCAATATACCCTACTGAAGAGATCTAGTTTAACAAAAATATCACAAGGACTTCACAACCAATAACAGCAAGCTTAAGTCATGCATAAACTTTCAGGATATGCAAAACATTTAATTTTTATCAAGATGTGTACAGTTAATGAAGTTTAGGATGACAGCTCATAATCTTTTTGAATATTCATGTGCACAAGCCAGCCGTTAATCAAGTTAATCATAGCAGAACATAGCTTTTTCTAACTCATTCAAAACATCTGCCCCTGGAGCCTCTGGATGGCTCAGTCGGTTAAGCCGTCTGCCTTCAACTCAGGTCATGATCCCAGGATCCTAGGATTGAGTCCTGCATCTGGCTCCTTGCTCAGGGGAGTCAGCTTCTCCCTCTGCCCCTCTCCCTGCTCCTGCTCTCTCTCACTCTCTCTTGGTCTGAAATAAGTAAAATCTTTAAAAAAAAAATTCTTCTGCCCCAATTGCTGATAAAGCTTAGTCCCGCCTTCCTCTATACCTGTTAAGGAGCTAGCCACCTACTAATAATAAGCACTCAGCATGACAGTGTGGGATATACTGGACTCACATTTGAAAATATTTTTTAATTTAAAGAATATTATTTCCTATTCGTTTTAGATTTTCCTATTGGTAATATACCTTAGCTTAAGGAATTAAGAAGAAAGTAAGCAAACGAATGTACTTACATGTCCTGCTAATTTAGATGCTTTCTCAAATTCTTCACCCTCTTCCATTAGTGCTTCTTCAGTCCCAGGTAAAGAATCTATTTTTACAAAAAGAATGAATAATTGTTGTCACATATAGCTTACTGACTCTGTGATACATAAACCTATTATGAGAAGGATATGAAAGTGGCCAAATTGGCACTTGAAAAATCTTAGTGTTTTTGAGTTAAAATAAACAGTAGAATGCTGTTTATTTAATTTAAAGACAACATATGAAAAATGTTAATTACCTCTAATTGAGAAGGACACGATGAAATAAAAAATGTATGACAGCTGCTGTTACATTAGTCAGAGCAAGCCTGCTTTTGGCGAATGATTTAGCTAACTGTTGGAACTTTTATTGATGTCCATTTTCTGGCTTGTAACTTTATGTTTGTTTTATCTCAACTGTCTCTCTCTCTATCTCTCTCTTTCTTTCTTTATTTCTTAATTCCTTCCTTCCTTTCCTTCTTTTTTTCTGGCTACACAATTTAAGCACCAGTTTTTGTTCTCTCTATTAAATGGGGTGGCAAATTTTGAAAAGTTTGGGAAAATGTGCATCCAGTGAAATGATAGTGGTTTTTTCCATATTAAGTATCAAGTGAGAAGTCATGATTAGTTAGCTTGACTAGATTTGAGAAGTGGGTGAGTATTGACTTTCTAATACGTGAATAAAATGATGGCAGCCCTTTCCATATATCTACTGAATTATGTTAATTATAACAACAAGGATTTCTAAGGGTTATAAATAATTCTGCAATAAGGATATATGGAACATCAGAAAAAGTCTATATTTTAATAACCTTCTATTTGAATTTCAAAATCGAGTTTCAAAAATCAGTTAAGAGGAAAGTATTTTAAACCAATAGAAACTTTTAAAATTGATTTCTTTATATTTATTAATATTTGAAAGAGCCATATGAATCCCTCAAGAAGATTTTCCTTCAGATTCACATACATATGAAGGCAGATTTTTTCCACTGCCTAAAAATGTGCACTCTGGGAAGAAAATCAAAACATTAAATCCTTCAAAACAGCATGGAGGTTCCTCAAAATGTTGAAAATAGAACTACCCTATGACCCAGCAATTGCACTACTGGGTATTTACCCTAAAGATACAAACATAGTGATCCGAAGGGGCACTTGTACCCGAATGTTTATAGCAGCAATGTCTACAATAGCCAGACTATGGAAAGAACCTAGATGTCCATCAACAGATGAATGGATAAAGAAGATGTGGTATATATACACAATGGAATACTACGCAGCCATCAAAAGAAATGAAATCTTGCCATTTGCGACGACGTGGATGGAACTAGAGCGTATCATGCTTAGTGAAATAAGTCAATCGGAGAAAGACAACTATCATATGATCTCCCTGATATGAGGACATGGAGAAGCAACATGGGGGGGTAGGGGGATAGGAGAAGAATAAATGAAACAAGATGGGATTGGGAGGGAGACAAACCATAAATGACTCTTAATCTCACCAAACAAACTGGGGGTTGCTGGGGTGAGGTGGGATTGGGAGAGGGGGAGCGGGCTATGGACATTGGGGAGGGGAGGCGAACCATAAGAGACTATGGACTCTGAAAAACAACCTGAGGGTTTTGAAGGGTCAGGGGTGGGAGGTTGGGGGAACAGGTGGTGGGTAATGGGGAGGGCACGTTTTGTATGGAGCACTGGGTGTTGTGCAAAAAGAATGAATACTGTTACGCTGAAAAAATAAATAAAATGGAAAAAAAAAAAAAAGCTTAATGGTCACCTAAGATCAGAGAGACAGTGGAAAGTTTAGTGCAAATCTATAATCATAGCTTTTGAACCATGGAGCTCTGTCTCTAATAATTCATAGTTTTACATTCAAGAAAAAAAATTACTAAATCCCAGGGCACATAGTTTATCTAGATGTAAATGTAGATTTTTTTTTTTTTTTAGAACACAGAATTCTTTCCAACATAAAACTAACCTTTTTTAGTTAAAAAAAAAAAACTTTAAAAAAAAACAAAAAACTGGATGGTTATTTGATAGGGATTGCATTAAATGTGTAGATTGCTTTAGGTATCATGGACATTTTCACAATATTTATTCTTCCAATCCAGGAGCAGGGAACATTTTTCCATTTCTTTGTGTCTTCCTCAATTTCTTTCATGAGTACTTTATAGTTTTCTGCATATAGATTCTTAGCCTCTTTGGTTAGTTTTATTCCTATGTATCTTATAGTTTTGGGTGCAATTGTAAATGGGATTGACTCCTTAATTTCTCTTTCTTCTGTCTTGTTCTTGGTGTACAGAAATGCAACTGATTTCTGTGCACTAATTTTATATCCTGACACTTTACTGAATTCCTGTACAAGTTCTAGCAGTTTTGGAGTGGAGTCTTTTGGGTTCCTCAAAATGTTGAAAATAGAACTACCCTATGACCCAGCAATTGCACTACTGGGTATTTACCCTAAAGATACAAACGTAGTGATCTGAAGGGGCACGTGTACCTGAATATTTATAGCAGCAATGTCTACAATAGTCAAACTATGGAAAGAACCTAGATGTCCATCAACAGATGAATGGATAAAGAAGATGTGGTATATGTACACAATGGAATACTACGCAGCCATCAAAAGAAATGAAATCTTGCCATTTGGGACAACGTGGATGGAACTAGGGGGCATCATGCTTAGTGAAATAAGTCAATCGGAGAAAGACAACTATCATATGATCTCCCTGATATGAGGACGTGGAGATGCAACATGGGGGGTTAGGGGGATAGGAGAAGAATAAATGAAACAAAATGGGTTTGGGAGGGAGACAAACCATAAGTGACTCTTAATCTCACTAAACAAACTGGGGTTTGCCGGGGGGAGGTGGGGTTGGGAGAGGGGGAGGAGGGTTATGGACATTGGGGAGGGTATGTGCTATGGTGAGTGCTGTGAAGTGTGTAAACCTGGCGATTCACAGACCTATACCCCTGGGGATAAAAATACATTATATGTTTATAAAAAAAAATAAGAAATAAATTTAAAAATTTTAAAAAAATTTAAAAAGTAAAAAAACCTAAAAAACCAAAAAACTAAAAAAAGTTTTTTTTTTTTAATCTACATCTCAAGAAAGTATGTTCTTTGAGACATAGATACTTTCTTGAGATGTAGATAAATTTTATGACGTTACCTACCACCCTTCCAAACAGAATGATGACATCCAAAAGCAGCAAATTTTTGTTGATAAAATCAGGATAGATGATGAGAATTATACCAAGTTCAAAAATATTAATTCATTTATGAAGAATACTTGAACCCCTACCTACTAACACCCAGTTGTAAGGGTGACAATACAGAGATTCTTTAGAGTGTATAAATTAGTATAATTTGGGGCACCTGGGTGGCTCAGTGGGTTAAAACCTCTGCCTTCAGCTCAGGTCATGATCCCAGGGTCCTGGGATCGAGCCCCGCATCGGGCTCTCTGCTCAGCGGGGAGCCTGCTTCCTCCTCTCTCTCTGCCTGCTTCTCTGCCTACTTGTGATTTCCGTCTGTCAAATAAATAAAAAATCTTTAAAAAAAATCAGCATAATTTAAGTCCAGTAAGGCTGAATTATATCTATAACTGTGAGGAAATATTAGTGTAATTTTAGTATTCACTCACAATTTTTTGTTTCACTTATGTATTAAAACTATTAAGTAGAATATTTACTTAATAAATAATATTAAAATGTTCTACTCTACATTACAAAGCAAATGACATATACAGAAAAAGAAAACCAACCCTCTTGTAGATTTGTTGATTTTTTTTGTTAGAAATACTTACTATTCTCATGTTTTTCTCAATAAGTTAATGATTTTATTTATTTTTAAAGATTCTATTGACTTCTTTGAAACAGAAATAACACAAGCAGGGAGACAGGAAGAGGCAGAGGGAGAGGTTCAGGCAGGTTTCCCAATGATCAGGAAGCTCCATGTAGGGCTCTATCCCAGGACCTGAGCTGGTCAGATGCTTGCTTAAAGGACTGAGCCACCCAAGCATCCCCAGTTAATGATTTTAAAGAGTACTGCCATTCTGCTTGGCTTTTCTTTTTTAATAGCTTTTATTTATTTATTTGAGAAAGACTAAGGGAGAAAGAGCATGGCGGGGTGATGGAGCAGAAGGAAAGGGAGATGTAGACTCCTTGCTGAGCAGCTAGCAGACTCAAATCACAGTACTTGATCCCAGGACCCAGAGACCATGACCAGAGCTGAAGTCAGATGCTTAAATGACTGAGCCACCTAGGCACCCCTGTCATGTTTGATTTTTAATGCATGTATGTACTAATTAATTCATTTACCCACTTATTGTGTATTTGTATATTCATTTAATTCAATAAGTACCATATGCCAGGCATTTAACTTGGTGTTTTCAAAACAATTTGAGCAAGATAATTTTCTATGACTCTTTTTTTTGGAATATACTTGAACACCTTTACAGTACTAATTTTTAAGAAAAATTAACATTTTTATAAAAGAAAGGTAGTGGTGACTTTTTATGGTTTTACATTCTATTCTATTCTATTCTTGTTTTGGTTGAATTCTTCCTGGCTATTGGTGCCATATCCAGTGAGGTCCATTCAATTTAATGTAGAAGGATAATGGTGAAGTATTACCAGAATATTTGCAAAGTTACATATTCATATTAAAAGCTGTTAAATTGAAAGAACCCTTCTAAATAGTCCAAATCTAGGCGAGAATATCAATCTAATATACCTGTAGGGACAATAGATATCATGAAAATAAAATCTTAGTGCTTAATGCTTGGAGGAGTACATTGCATTTCTTAAGAGTTCTGAATGCATTGCTTATTAACCATAATTGGTGGAGACATATGTGTAAACTATTTTGCTCTATTTCAGAACAATTTCTTTATAAAAGTGTACTTACCATACTTATATAAAATATAAATGATTTTCAAAATACAAGCAACTCTTGTATTTTGAATTATAACTCTTTGAGCTTTTTTCAATCACGTGGAGAGGGAAATGAGTATCTAAATTTCTCAAATATTATAATTTATATTGTCTTTTCACTTTAGAGAAGAAGAAACCAAAACACAGGAAAACAAAGTAATTTTGTCAAAATCTAACAATATCTGGCAGCACTGGGCTGGGAAACTTAGCCAATGCAATTGATTGGGCGTCCTCAGGTAAAAACCTAGAAATGTGTAGAGGTTATCATAATGTTTAGCTCTATCCAACTTGTTTCTCTCATTAGTTTTACCTTTGCTGTTTACATCACAACAGATTTTTTTTATGCAGAAAGTTACACCTATTTGTAGAAATATATATGTTTATGGAGCCAAGCTCAATGTGGATGCACAGTTGACTTAAAATTAACATCAGCAAATTTGGATAATACCAAAAATATTTAATTACTGAATCTAGTGATCCAGCTAAGTAGAAAAGAGTATACTGAATCAGAAACTTAAATTTTGTAATTTGCTGATTAGGTTTACTAAAATTTGAATGTGAAGAATTCAGGATATAAGCAGTTCAAGAAAGGAGGTTAATGAATATTCCCCCCTCATCCCTGCAGTGGATGCAATTAAGTATAATCAGTGAATTAAGTATAATTAGTGATGATGCATTGTTAAATTTTCCAAAATATTTAAATCCTTACAATATTCAGTTATTATGCAAATGTGATTGCTGAAGGATATATATCTCCTTGGTGGATTAGTGGATTCCTGTGGTTTTGATACAATTAAAAAACAATAATGGGGGGGCACTGGGTGGCTCAGTGGGTTAAAGCCTCTACCTTCAGCTCAGGTCATGATCCCAAGGTCTTGGGATCAAGCCCCACATCTGGATTTCTGCTCAGCAGGGAGCCTGCTTCCTCCTCTCTCTCTCTCTTTCTCTCTGCCAACTTGTGATCTCTGTCTGTCAAATAAATAAATAAAATCTTTAAAAAAAAACAAAAAACAATAATGGGCCAATAATGAAATAATGTCTGCTTTTTGTCTAGTTTTACACCAGGCATAGTACAGAACACAAGAAAACCTCAAGAAGCTTATAATCCAATTGAGGAAGAACAACACACAAGAAGTAATTCAAAAACTATTAAGGGAAAAGGAAAAGGAAAACATTGATGTAGGCTGGACCCGAGGTGCAATTAATGTGATCTTAGAGCACAGGATCTGAATAGACAGAGGGGAGGAGAAAGAATTCACTATGAATCAGGGAAAAATGGCTTAAGTAAACGTACACATGCAAGACTATCAGTGAAGAGAAGCCAGTCTAACTCCAAACCTAGAGTGTCAAAGAATGGCCAACCAGGGTCCTCCATGTCGCTAGTGCCACATGGTTCAACTTTCATTGTCAATGTTAAAGGTCTGCTATGTGTGTGTACCATCTCATTAGTACTACAAGAGACTTGAATATAAAGAAATTATTATCATTTCTTGTCTTGTACTATACTATCATTGGTTTATGTTCCCGCAACACTTCACTTTGTTTTAAGATTTTATTTATTTATTTGAGAGAGAGAGAGAGAGATAGCAAGACAGCACAAGCTAAGAGTAGAGGGACAAGCAGACTCCCTACTGAGTGGGGATCCTGACACAAGGTTTGATCCTAGGACCCGGAGATCATGACCTGAGCAGAAGGCAGACACTTAACTGACTGAGCCACCCAGGTGCCCCAACACTTTGTTTTTTAATGTTGAATGTTAATATTTGACATGTAAAAAAAGTATAAATAGTTGACCCTTGAACAACACAAGTATTAACTGCATGGGTCCTCTTACACATGGATTTCTTTCAATAAACACAGTGCAGTATTATAAATGTATTTTCCTTATGATTTTCTTAGAAACATTTTCTCTTTCTTTTTTCTTTTCTTTTTTCTTTCTTAGAAACATTTCTCTAGCTTACTTATTGTAATAATAGAGTACATAACACATATGTAAAATATGTGTTAATCAACTATTTATATTATTGGTAAGACTTCTGGTCAACAGTAGGCTTTTAGCAGTTAAGTTTTTGGTGAATCAAAAGTTATACTCGGATTTGCAACTGTGCAGGGGTTTTTCATATACCCTATATATATCCTGTACAAGGATTTTCAACACAGGCCCAACCCCTACATTGGTCAAGGGTCTATTGTATAACACACACACACACACACACACACACACACACACACACACACACACATACATGTGTATAGATACACATATATATATATATGTATATAATAGATTTAGTTACAAAGCATAATGGTGAGAATCCTCAAACCATCCTCTAACTTATGAATTAAGCCATTTCCAATAACTTGCATATACCTGTGAGCACCTTTCTTATCCCATCTCCTTGCTTCTCCACCCCCTGAGGAAAACCACCATTTTGAGTCTCCGTTCCTTTCTTCAAATATAGTTTTATCACTAATGTATATTTTCCTAAAGAATATATTAATTAGATTTGCTAGTTTTGAGCTTTATAAAAATGGTGTTCTATGACTTACTTTTGTTTAATCAATATTATGCTTTTAAGATGCATTCAGTTGGGAGCTGTAACTTGCTCATACCAGATTGGGAGACTCACTGACATTTTCAGATCAGTTGCTTTAAACATTTCAGATCAGTTTCAGATCAGAAAGTGGTAGTATTTACATCATGGGAAGCAACAACCTTTACAAATCAGGGCTTTCATTTTCAAAGAGTGGTTAATATTTACCAGCACACCTCTGATTTCATCCATCCTCTGTGTGTATTTGGAATGCAGTTTTCTATAACGGGACAATTCCACAATGTATCCATTTTCCTGTCTGCCAGCATGTTGACAAAAGTTATTCACATTTCATGGTACCTGAGACTTCTTTCTCTAAGATATTCACCCAGAAGTAGAGTTTCTGAGCTTTAGATTATGTGTATATTCAAGACTTTAAAATAATGGAAAACTGTTTGCAAAATTGTTTATGCCCCACCTAGAGTGCATGAATTTCCTTTCATCTCTGTCTTCACCAGCACTTACTTTTGCCAGATTTCCTAATTAATACCAAAACAAGGGTAGTAAAACAACTTTTCTTTTGCTTTTCTTTGATTACTAAAGTAGTCAAGCATTTTTCATATGTTCATTTGCCATTTGTGTTTCCTTTTCTGTGAAATATCTGTTCATATCTGTTATTTATTTTTCTATTGTTTGTTGATCTTTATAAAATTGTATATTGATTATGTATTCTAAATATTAATCTTTAATCAGTGGCAAATATATTGTAAATGTATTTTGCTATTTTGTGGCTGATTGATTCACCTATTTGTGGTACCTTTTGATGAACAGGAGTTTTTAACACTCTATAGTTGACTTAATTTTTTTGGTTATGTTTCAGGATTTTTTTTTCACCTTCTTCAATATATCCTTCTCTATCCAAAATAAGGAAAATATTTTCCCATAGCTTCTTTTCTAATTATCCCAACTGGATGTACTGACTGCATCTGGCCAGAACGCTGAATGATGAAACAGTGATAAATCTTAGATGTCATTGTCATGGCATTATATGTACTTTTTTATTTATGCAGGAAATATTCTGAAGTGCCCTGACATTAATGTAATGTGTGGTTTTTTTTAAGATTTTATTTATTTATGAGAGAGAGAGAGAAAGAGAGAGAGATAGCGCATGAGCAGGGAGAGGCGAGCAAAAGGGAGAAGCGGACTCCCCACTGAGAAGGAAGCACTACATGGGACTCATTTTTGGGACTGCAGGATAATGACCTGAGCTAAAGGCAGATGCTTAACCCACTGAGCCACCCAGGCGCCCCTTAAATATGCCGTGTTAAGGGGTTTGAATTGTGTCCTACAGAAAACAGGATAAAAGAAGCAGCTTTATTTTTAGAAAGATAATAAACTAAAAAGATTAGATAGTACAAGGAATACCTATGTACAGGCTTGTTCCAGTAGACAGAGAAAAAGGACAAAGCACAGAGGTGGTGTCAGGGAAAAGAAGAGGAGATTGGTCTGGAGAGGAAATTCACTGCCACGATTTGAGACCAATTTAATATAGGGCTGAGAAAGAGGGAGGAAAATCAAATATGGTGTGTTGACATTTCTGCTGAAAGTCGAAGGGATCTATAATGTGAAAATGGGAGTAGGCAATGTAAGTTACAAAAACAAGTTGCAAGTAGTGACAAAATTTGGGGAGGAGCCAACATATTGTTTCTACCTAAATCAGGCACAGACATTACGAGGCTGTGCCTCAGAATCCACAGGTCTTGCTTCCTTTTCTCCTTTGCCCTTAACCTTCTGACACACAGCCCAAGGGAGAGGTGGATATACGACTAACCGTTACCATGACCTGGAGCAGGGCAAGATGTTTCGTTTCGTCTTTCTTTCTCTCTTTCTTTCTTTCTTTTTAAAATTTTATTTATTTATTTGACAGACAGAGATCACAAGTAGGCAGAGAGGCAGGCAGACAGAGAGGCGGGAAGCAGGCTCCCTGCTGAGCAGAGAGCCCAATGGGGGGCTCGATCCCAGAACCCTGGGATCATGACCTGAGCCAAAGGCAGAGGCTTTAACCCACTGAGCCACCCAGGTGCCCCCCTTTCTTTCCTTTTTAATCTTCAGGTGCCATTCAAATATAGTAAATATTGTTGGATTTAAAACTTACCCAAAGAATCTGGGACTATTTCATCTGGAGAATGCAGTGTTTGCGATGTCTCCTCTGTCCTTTCTGCCAGGTTGTCTCCTTGAAGCCTACATAATTAAAAATGGTCATTGAAACCTTGAATAATGTGGAATTGTGAAATGTGAACTACATACTACTGGGGACGTGACTATGAACTTTTCAACTTAAAATCAGACATCCTTCTTCAAAGGAGAAATAAAGGTTTAGGAAAGCCTTTGTCATATAGTGTTTTTGTTTGTCTAGCCTTTAAGGAAACAAGTCTTTCCTCATCTTCTTTTTTTTTTTTTTATACACATGGGAAGATTAAGTCTAGGCAGAATCTGCTTTTCTTCTTAGCCTGACTAGAGGAAGTTTTATAAGCAAAGGTTTTCATTAAAACTGTAATGGGGAAGTGAGTGGAAGAAAAGCAGACGTCCAACACAGTGGATCGCTTTACTTCTGGATCCCGTGGCATGAGAGGGCTTCCATGGTTACGCAGAAGTTTATTAAACACAGTTCTCCAAATCAACCAAACTTGAGCTTAAAGGCCTACAGGTCAAGGTAAGTCTCAACAATGGAAGTTAAGATTTCTAATCTGTGTGACTCCCTAGAGTTCTCATAGACACTGGGTCTTCAGGAAGGGAAGACTTGGGTACTTTTTGGACAATATATTTCTGAACTTCCGTGTCCACCTTGCAATAGTGAGACCAGCGCTATCTAATTCAAACAGTCTGTATTTATCTTATACTGTGAAATCGCCCTGACAGGGGAGGTAGAGCTTATTAATAACTGCTGGAACTCTGTCCTAATATTGGAGGACAATATATCAAATAATCCAGAGATTGGAAGTTTCTATCAGTACCCTTATTTTTTTCTTGCATTTAGCTGATGGCAAGTGCCCTCATGGAGAATATTAATAAATGCATAACAAATAGCATTAATATTTTTAAAAAGACAAACTCAAGTACAATTCAACTGTACTGGGCTCAGAAGTTAAACTCTTCAACTGTTTTATTACATCTTTGCTTTTATATGCCACAGTAGAATCACATACTAATTTGCATTTTGCTTTTGCATATTCAAGCACATATGTATGACTCTTTATCTTTTGTATAACTATAAACACTATAAATTATGTTTTCATCTTTATTCTTTTAATACTAAATTAATATTAATATTAAATTCTGCACATTTTGTACATATATATTAATAGTTACCTATTACCTTCTATATACAAAACTATATTTACTGTATTATATAAGCTAACTAAAGAATTCTCAATAGTAATTTCCTGATAGTCATAACACTTTTTGGTCAAATATGTACAATTTATACTCCTTTAACTGATTTTATACTCTGGATTAATTTTTAAAAGTTTACTTTGAAAGAACAACATCACCTTTAAATGATTTAGCTACATACTTCTCAAATCTGTCCAATCATTTATTTTGTTTATTTTTAATAATTAGAATAAACACTTCACTAGTCTGCAATATCAAATAGTCTGCAATATCAAATAGTGTTTTCACTTTTCCTTTGTCTATGACCATTTCATCAAATTTTCGAAGGAAAAAAGTATGTAGAAATATGAGATACTGAAAGGTGCAAGCAAAAATTATCATAAAAAATTGACAAAGAACTCCAACACATTTGGATATTTCAAATTAGATTAAAAACCTAAATGGAAGATAAATCCCCAACAAAGGCAGAAGGGAAGAAGCAAAAAATAAAAACTAAGTTGTAAATTTCTTTTTGCTCATGGCAAGCTTCAATAAGAAAGATTTATTTTGTATTTATTCGTATGCTCAGTAATAAGCCTAATGTTGTAGAGATGTAAATAAATTACAACTGATCCTGATTTCACAGACTTCTCAATCTAGCTGAGTCAAAAAGACAAACAGCCATGAAAGCAACTCAACAAATTGGGTGGCCTTGAAGCTGGCTCATCTTCATCCAAATGCTGCCCTCCAGATACCGTAAGAGTTGGATATACCGTGACTTGGCGGCAATTCCACCAAGGAATGCTTCACAGCCCTGCCATCCTTGAGTGCTCTGCCAAGGTTTCCCAAACTATAATCCACACAGTGCTACTTCTGTAAAAGGTTAATAGGCACTATGCAAACAAGGGTTATGTGGGCAAGTCCAGGAAATACAGTCTTAATAAAAGTTAATTTTTTTTTTCCCTTTACACTACAGGAGTTGTACTTACACTCCCAAACCTTTTCTCTTTGCTTTCTAAAGCTCCTTTTCCATTTCAAACCGTCTCTCATGTTCTCAGTGCCTAAACAAAATGCTTCCTGCTTTGCCTTGTCACCACTGAAACCCTTTTCTAAGATTATTACCACTTTTTCCTCTGAGAACATGAGAGTGCCTCCTCTCCAAAGGAGGTTGCCTAATCCCTTGACCTCAGATAACACAGGATTAGAAATATTCACCTTCCTTCTTTCTGCCTGTGAAGACTTTGCTCAGAATCAAAGTTTTCTTCTTCACCTCAAGCATCATGATCACCTTGAATGATTTCCATGTTCTTGTGTATCTACCCACTAATTTCAAAGTCTCTTGATCCCAAATCTGGAGATCTTCCCTTCTACCTCACCTTCCCTTACCCAAGGACTTTCTCTTCAGTCAAATATGGATCCTAATTTCTATTTTCTCCCTCGCCTCCCTTCATTCCAGTTCTGCCCTACTCAGCTGGGTCTTGTGGTCTCCGCAGTTTCCATGTACCTATATCCTCCTGTCATTACTGCCAACCAGACCCTAATTCCATATTAATCTATCATTTTCCTACATGTTTGCCCCTGGAGCAATGCAGGAGAAAGTCGGACACTCTAGGATTCGTGAGTACAAGTCAACAGTCTCCAACTTAAACTCTGACTTCTTGGCTTCTTGGTTGTCTTTCTTCCATTCCTTTCAAAGTCTTTACAAAACTATTATCTCCTTTTTAGGTCACTTAGAAAAATGATATATTAAGGAAGAAAGATCTGCTACTCTTCCTCGCATAGCACCTACAGAATTATCTTCAACCCAGCCAGTATTCACCATCTTTCCAATTCACAAGGGGTTAGACCCTCTCTCCAGTGTAAGGTTCAGACAATCCATTTAGGCTGATGATTTGGATCCCCTCCTCTCATCTCTTTTGGACCTTAATTTATTTTATCCATTACCATTCATTCTGTTCATCTCCATTGCTCATTTTCCACAGCACAGAAGCAAGTTCATTTCTCTTTCAGCCTTAAAACATGCACACACACACATACACACAAACACACGCACAAAATAAAATCCCTCTCATAATTATCTCAAACATCTAACTGTTGCTTTTTCTTGCTTATTTATCTGAGCCAAACTCTCTAAATATTCTTCATTCATTGCCTTTGCTTCCATAGTTTTCACTCATTCCTCAGCCTATTTTAATTTGTTCTGTGCCTCTGCCATTCTGAAATGACTGACCTAATTGCCATATAAAACAGAAAATTTTCATACCTTATATTTATGTAACTTTCAACTGTACTTTGTATGAATACTCTTTACCCACTCTCTTTTACACTATCTCTCTGAATCAGCTCATCTACTCATTGTTTTAATCACATATAGATTGACATTTGTCAAATCTTTATCTTGAGTCCTCAGCTCAAGATTGGTATAGCCAAAGTTTTGTAGGACATTTTACTTGGATACACCAAAAGCATCCCAAAGGCAGCAGGTCCAAAAACAAACTCATTTTCATCAACACCCTGTCTTGCTAATCAACCCCAGTGTTGTTAAGTATACCTCCTAAGGAAACTTCCTGAATCCATCACTTCCTCTCTGTACACTCTACAAGTTTGTTGCTCATTTTTATTCACCTAGCTTATTACATAGTGCCCTCACTGACGGTCTTACTTAGAAACTTGCCCCTCAAAAATCCATTTTCCATATGGCTACCAGAATGTTCAGAACAAACCCAAACATATTACTCTTATGATTTAAATATTTTAGTGCAAGAGATCTTAACGTGAGTATTTTTAGAGAGTCTGTGGGCAGGTTTTAGGGGACTCACAATAATTTACAATAAATGGAATGAAAAATTTTTGGCAGATGTGCTCTTTTTGGACAGGAAGACAGTAACTTCAACCAGATTTTCAAAATAATCCTTGACTCAGAAAAGTTTAAGAACTACCATTTTTGCTGGCTACTCATCACCTGCAAAATGAGTTATGGTTTCCTTACCAAGTCATTCGAGTCTCTCTATTGCACAACTCCTACCTGTCTCTGCAAATTCATTGTCTTTGACTTCATACTCTATAAACTTCACTGCTTTTACTTTTTTGCAGATATTTTGTTATGAAGTCTCTGGACTATTACATAATTACCTCTGGCATAACTTACTTTCCCCCTTTTTAATATTTGGATTAATCCTAGTTTTTCATTCTAGAATCTCTTCAGAATCTTCTCTTCCAGAAGTCTTAGCACCTATGCAAAACTTTACCATTGCTCTTGCTTCACTAATTCTAATTGGCTGTTTAGATGTCTGTTTGTCAATACACTCCAAGTGTCTTAAAGGCAGGAATTTTATTTTTCATGTTTTTATGTCCCTAAAACCTAGCTTAGGTTGAGCTTGCTACGTTTTAAGTTCTAAAAGAGATTTCCTAAGGCATTTTTTTAATGATTAGCACACCTTGGAGATAAGGACAAGAAAACAGGGCACACCCTATATATGAGGAATTTTCTATAGCATCCTCTAATAATAGAGTTACATTTCCTTGAAAAGAGGTAACACTATCTGGTGGATATTTGAGGTTAAGTAGCTCTTAACCTGGTTGGACTTAATGTAGAACATGAGTCAGAGACTTATGTGCCAGTGCTTATATGATCTGGGGGGCAGGAGGGAAGGACATGGGAGTAAAACACTAAAGGAGAGAAAGCCAATACAAGTATGTGTTAGTGAACCAGCCCCTGTACAGATGGCTGCCACACAATCCCACAAGAATTCTGAGGATCCTTACAAAATGTGTCCACTTGAAGAACGAAAGTGTAAAGAATTTCTCCATAGGCTCCTGGTCAAGTGTGGTCCTTGAGCACTGATAACCCTGACCCTATAAATTGTATATACAGTAGTATTGAATGATTCTTATTGGTCATCCCAGGGCAGGATATGAGATGCAAAAGATACTAGCAAAAGTGGGATGCTAAAGATTGCAATGGCACAAAGCTGGTTGCTACAGTTAGGAATATGTGAAGATAACAGTTGCTAATAAGTATTTGAGATGACATACAAGTGGGGCTGATAACAACAGTAAACGTGTTCGGCTTTAAAACAAATCAATCAGATTTAATTTTATATTGACCAATGAGACCTGGTTAGAGGAAATGCTATTATTATACCTATTAGTAAATTCTAGCTCCAAGTTTCTGAGTCAACAATCAATTCCCATTGACTCAGTTTTTTTTTAAGATTTTATTTATTTATATGACACACAGAGAGAGAGAGAGAGGGAGAGAGAGTACAAGAGAGTACAAGCAGGGGGAGCAGTAGGCAGAGGGAGAGGGAGAAGCAGGCTCCCTGCTGAACAGGGAATCTAATGCGGGGTTAGATCCCAGAACACTGAGACCATGACCTAAGCCGAAGGCAGACACCAATGGAGCTGCCCAGGTATCCGCATTAACTCAGTCTTAGTAGTGACAAAAACAATGAAAGATAGCATCCTAAGAGATTGTTGTAATATCTATCACAGAGCCTATCATAGTACCAGGCACCTGTATATGATCAGTAGGAATACTGATCAATGTAATGTAATGTAAATGTTATCAAAAAGTCTCTGGGTTTTATAAAATTGATTTGAAGAAGATGGACCAGTCAAGAGAAGGAAGATTGAAGCTCATTTAGGATACTGGTAGCTATAGCAGTGGTTCAAATTTTGCTTGTTTGCAGATGTTTTGAGATTCAGTTGATCTCAAAGTCTCATTCTGTACGAAGAAGCAAGAAAACCAAAAACAGGGTGAGATAACAGCTCATTCCTTGCCCCAAATGGTCGGCAAAACCACATTACTCTGTATCCATTCAGAGGAGGAAGTTTTGAATACTGTATGCAGTGGGAGAATAGAAAAGATAATAAAGATGATTAGGGCCTCTTCTCTTATATACTTCAAAAAAATAGAAATCACTCAAAAGGGAGACATAGTTCCCTTTTCTTTAAATCTCCTTATTGTCCATCCAGTTGAATTATGTGATGTGATGAGAGAAGATTCAAATAAGTGAATTCTTACTTTTTCACTTTGGCCTAGAAGACATTCAAACTCGTGAGCAGCCATCTTTCTATTTTTATGTTATCATGCTATCCATGATGTGTTTTAATCTTCCTTGAATACTTTCTGAAAGAAAGTAGTATCTAAATATAACTAGAATGGGAATTTTTCCAATGTTTTCTTGAACCAAATTGAATATACTATGGTATGCATGAAATTAAATGCCAAGCTAACACTTCTAGCCTATATAGTTCAGAGGAAATGATAAACAAAATATGGATTAATTGGAGAAACATTAAGGGAGTAGGGGGTATTTGAACTGAGCTTTGATAAAGCTAAAGTTTGATTAGGCAAAAAAAAAAAAAAAAAAGAGAGAGAGAGAGAAAGAAAGAGGTATAGGGTATACCTAGGGCTAGATGAAGCAGGACTTTCTATAATGTCATCTAGAAATTTGATGGTAAAGTACCTAGTCTTCCTCCCTGATGAAAACAGAAGCCAGTGGAGGGTTGAAGCAGAGGACATGATCAGACTTCCACTTTGAGAAGCATGTGCTGCGCTGAGCATAGACAACGGGGGACACACATGGAAGCAGGGAAATTCTTCAGGAAGTTATTTCACTGATCTTGTTGAGAGCTGAGCACGGCTTGCCTAGAGGTGTCAGTGGTGGTGAGGGTAAGAAGTGGATGGATTATGAATAAATTCTGTAGGTGGAGCCCAATGGTATACCCGATCAATGAGATTTGGGGTGGGGGGAGAGAAAGGAATAAAAAATTATTGTCATTTTTCTGTCCCGAGCAACAGAAATCATCATGTTGACATTTGCTGAGATAAGGAACACTGAAGGGAAAGCAGATCTGTTGGGGATTAAGCTGGGGACATGGTAAGCGTAAATGCATTTTGGATATGTAGGTAATGGTGTAGAGCAGCAGCTGGAAATCCATGTGGAGATGCTAAAAAGACTGCATGGAGCTGTGGAGGGAGGCTTGCCCTTTCTGGATTCTGAAACCTCTACAGAGGACTTCAGAATATGATACACTACTATTTAGGTGAGCTGTTTTGAAGAATATGATATCTGGTTTCATGGGAAAATAAATAATATATCATAATAAATGTCAATTAGAGCAAGTCAACCACGATAAACAGTTCTAGTTTTTAGAAATTTTGAACCATTTTCTTCAAATGGTAAAAATTAACTCATCTTCCCCCTTCAAAGTCTGCTTTAATTCACAAAGCCTCTTTCATTAAATCAGTCATCCAGTCATTTCCAAGTCTCCTTCTAAACATTAATAGTCCATTTTAGGATTCCAGTATGTGTCTCCTGAATTACTTTTTGAGAAAAATTCTAATAACTTATTGTCACTCACTCACTTTTGACTTCTTAAAAAAGCCCAAATTGTCATCAACATCAAAAATTTATTGGGGATCTTCAAAGGCCAAGCTCTCCGCTGAGCCCTGAGCCCACAATCTGGCAGGAGATCTGCATGGATTTGCATGGTCTTTCTAATTTCTTTGCAAATTTTGTGAAGTCAGAAATCGGGCCTGAAATTCCTGACACTATCACAGCCTAGTACATTCCTTTACCTTTGTGCCCCCCTCAAATAACAACATAATTTGAATGGTATGTCTCCGAATTCACTAAACACTTTCCGTAATTCCTTTTCTATCCCACAGCTGCTGCCCTATGGAACTTTGTTGCCCTCCTCCCTAAGTTTTTCAGGGAATTACCTGGACATTCTTCCTCCCATACTCCTTTCCAAACCATGGACTCAACCCAGCATTCTCCCTTAGCCCTGGCCATTCCAGTCTGACCCTCTGGTGAATGGTCTGCTTCCTGTGACTTGGGCCCTTGGACACCATCTCTCCAACTCCTCAGCATCCTTCTCTGGACCCCAACACAGATCGACCTCCCAGAGCTTCCACCAAATACTCCTTTCAGCAATCCCTCCATTTCCCTTCTTATTTTAGCATAGCCATTTTAAAATCTTCCCTCATCCATCTAAGGCACTCCTGTTCGTTCTTGCCTCTGGCTGTTCAGGTCACATAAGGATAAGTAACAATACAGCAGGATGAAGCACCTTTTTCCTGAAAGCAGAAGGCAGTGGAATAACATCCTCCTTCACCAGAGGGCTTCCCTTAAATATGGCTTTGTAAATTCTCTCCCTTGTTCGCAAGAACCTCCCAACATGAACCTCTAAAATAGAATGATTGATGGTAACATAGAGATAAAAACCGTGCTCTTTCCTGCTAAATTTTCCTTTTAACTTCATATCTCACGAAAATGAACTATGGGTCTGCAAACTCTCTGTAGAAACTCTCTAATCAAATGTAGAGCTCTCTCTTGCGGGGGTGGGGGGTAGGGGTGTGGGGGAGGTTTGACGGGGGGGCGGGGGGGAAGGGGCGCATTGCAGACAAGTAGTTGCCATAGCTGGCCTCTTATCTGGGCGGCTAATTACTCTCCTGGCAGAGGCTTAAGAATTTCAAAGCTAAATCTGAGGAAAGCACACGTGGAAAATACATGTTTTGTTTTCAGTCTCTGCTTTATTTCAACTCAAAGGTAAAAATGTCAAAACAAAGTAAGCTAGAGGAGATCCGGCACCAAGCAGGATGGATTCTCAGACACTCTGGGACTATTATACAGTTTCCAGGCAGATGTGACCAGAATGTGGGCCACTGACTCCCACACCTTGGCTAGATCATTAAACACACGAAGGATGGCATCAGGTGGCACGTTGTTTATGCAGTAAACACACCAACTTGTCCCAAATCTGAGATGGCCATGAGAAAGGATTAAAATCAAATTGCCAGATGTCTCTGGACCTAACGAAATGTAGGAGAAAGCAGCCAAATGCAGAAGATCTGAACTAGAGGCAGCTCTGGGCATTGGAGGACCATTTTTAAAATCTATCTAAATAGAAATAGGCAGTTAAGGGGCTTATTTGACTTTGTAGATCTGTGGTTCTCAATTTCTGGTAGACTCCCCTAGAGAACATTAAAACCCAGATTGCTAGGCTCCACCCATAGAGTTTCTGATTCAGAAGGTCTGGAATACAGCCCAAGCATTTGTTTCTGTGAAGTTCCCAGGTGATGCTGATACTGAAGGCCAGGGGACTGCCCTCTCTGCAGTGCCTCCTTTCTTCACAGCTATGCAAGGACATGCCCCCCCACCCCCACTCCAACCATTCTCAAGGTTGTCCTAGCATTGCACCATACTGGAACACCAAAAATAGAGAAGGATCTACCAGGTGATATTAGTATTTTCCTTTCTCTAACTTGCTGGGTATTGACTTTTTTAGCTGAACACTAAATTTTCTTCCTAGGTACATATGATTCCATCTTATGTCCATCTCTTCCATAATAGAAGTTAAAAATCCAAGTTGGATTCCTCTTGAGCTCAGGATGCTATATACTTAGCCTGGTCAGCAGGCATCTTGCTCAGCAGCAGGTGTGAGAGATCTTTTTAAAGAACTGATTTCTAACAGGTTGAAAAATGGGATTGTATGGGGAACCAAAACACCCTTTTGGAAAACTGCCAAAACTTTTGTTCCTTCTTTAGCCATTCCTTCCTTTAATCAGAGTACCAATCAGAGTACTTTACTCACAGTACCAAAACAGAAGGCTGCCTCACATATGTACCTCATAAAGACCATCCCTCTTTCCTGTATCCCCTGGAAGCATCTGTTAGATTGCTGAGTTCTTCTGTAAAGAGCCATTCTCTCTCCCATTCTCTGGTACTTAAAAACAAACTCAATCCTGTCAGGCTTTTTTATGCTATAGTGCTGGTAGAGACAATGTATCTTGCTACCTTAGATGGTTTTGTAAGGCCTATTTAGCCAGAGCGATTCCATCTGGTTAAACAGTGATTTTGTTGTTTATGCAGTAAAACTTAAACAGACCCTGCCCCCCCCACTCAGGGACCTTACTTAAAAGCAGGTCTGGGAAACCAGTCCCAGGTAACAAAGCCCAAATACAAGGGCAGGTCAGGCCAGCTGGAGACATCCAATCAGTGGGGTGTGCATACTGTCTCCCTAGCTACCAGGGAGTGTGGGTCCTGCCTTTTGGGTGCCAATTCTGACCAAAGTGATAGGCTAGTTCAAATATCTACTAGGGTAAATTATAACTCAATTGGCCACCCGTGTGTGACCTAGCATGACTGTGCAGCTTTCTCTGTGTGTTACAATCTCATTGGCCACCTGTGTGTGGCCAGGCCCAACCACATGGCCTTTGCTCTATACAAGTTAGTCTGTAAGGCAGGGAGGGGTGGCCTGTTCGTAAGAGACAGCCCCAACCGATTGGTTGATTCTCGATGCTTGGCACGAAATAAAGCTTTGCTTGACCTTTGCTTTGTATCAGTCTCGCTCCTTTGATTACAGACCTATCAGTTTATGTTCCTTTTTTTTTTGCTTTCTCCATTTCACAAAATTTGGAATAATTGGAATTCAGTTGTGGTAACTAGTAGAATTATGGTATGCTGAAATTCCCAAATTATGATGCTATTACTCTGTACCAGAGAGAAGTTATGTTTTAGCAGGGTTCCATCTGCTCACACATGGTGATTGAGAAAATGTTGCCAGTGATAGGCAGTATCACACACTGAGCAATTGTTGCTAGGTATGGAACCAGCATGAAGGAATGAATCATGGGCAGCCCCATGGCAACCCTTCTTGATAAAGCTGTCCATTTTGGGGAGGAGTAAATAAAGGAAATCCCACCAAATCCTACCAAGTTTCACCTACTTAGGAGGGGTGGTGGATAGAGGACAGGGAAAATCGGAGAAGATTCCCTTAGAAATCTGAAACCACTGTGCCCTGAGGTTATAGCCTACAAAAGGTGAGCTAGCTTGCTTCTACATCAAACAGAAAGGCTCCTTCTGGGTGGGGATTTTATGACCTGACTTTCCCATAAAGTCAGAGTTATCATAAGGGTAACTCTCCATGTTTCAATAAAGGACAGTACAATACAAAATATTTAAGCATACAAACATGGTTCCCTTTCCTCCATGCTTTAATGTCGTCCTGATGTACCCATAACAGGCAATAAACAGTTGCTAATTGAGTGAATCAGTCTTTATCATTATCTCTAAGTTTGAGATCTCTTCTATGTTGTAAGTTTTTTGTGGGACAGGAAGCTTGGCTTGTTTAAATTTGTTTTTAGTAATGACCCTGGGTAATAAATGCAACCTTGGATAATAATTTTTTTAATCCTTCAATATTAAATTGCCTTATTTTTTAATATTTGGACAACATAATGAAATTTTCTGATAAGCAAGTTGGTGATCTGGCAAACAAGATTGATTTAGAAAATGTTACAAATGTGGGACCCCTAAAGAGATTATAATAGAAAAGATAAAGGCATTCTTTTGTTCTTTTAACAATGCCTTTAAAAGTCTTAAGAAAGAAGGAGAACACTGAATACAAATGTCTGGATAATTGGAAAAGCCAATAAGACATAAAGATATTAGGATGATTCATCTTTTGTGATAACATTCTATAAGAAGAAATACATTCAGTGACTTACTAGAGAATATAAATTCTGCTTTGTTAAATTTTAGTTACCTTAGTCTAGAATTTTTTTTTCTGATGTGCATATTGTTTGATATCTCAAAATGTTCACAGAATTTTATAGTGGAATTTTTTTTCTCTGTGACTTCAGCTTTAAGAAACAAAAATGTTTTGTATTAGTACCAAGACCCAGCTTGTACATGAGATTTTTCCAAGGGGTTTTAAGTATTTCTTAACTTATTGTTGTATAATTATCATATTTGAAATCATGTTAGTACTCCACAGGTTTTATTTATTTTTCTGACTTTTATATGGCATGGTTTAGATGCTCTAGAATTTCTGATTTCAAGTGAGAAAATAGATTATTATATTTAAGACTCTGAAGAAAATTCACTAAAAACCTCAAACAACCTTCCCTAAAAACACAGATTTATTAAAATATAATACATCATGGGAAGTGATATCAAAACTATTGGCTTTTCTTTTGGAGAATATCATCCTCTGTTTTGAGCACTAGTGTTTATAACTAAAATATTATGTATTCTAAGAATTTGGGGATTTATTCTGAAATGTTATCAGAAAATCCAGAATTTAATGACACAGTTTCTTTGTTTTAATAGTAATAATATTTCCAGTCTCGTTTGATTCTAAAATATTTCTTTTATATTAGTGAAGCTAATTAACAATTTGGCAATTCTGGAACTAGTTAACAGAAGACACTAATAGAGATAAAATTAATATAATTATATGTGTGATATGACTTATATAGGCTATTCAGGAATTGTGATCCAATTATGAAGGTAATTAGCATAACAAATAATTGAAAGTAAGTGCAATTTCAATTTTACTACAAAGTGTACCAGCAAGGTCCAGAATGTCAAGCAAGTGAATAAATAAGTTTTCAGATACAGATAATGATATGAAATATAATTTTTCACTTCTGTTCCTATTTCTTACATAGAATAATTTATCTTGTGCCAGTAGGGAAATAAAAATGGGGGGAAAACAGGAAGAGACATTTAAATCAATCTTCCCATATTATGACAACAAAATAAGTCCACAATGTTATTGTTATTATAGTATTAGAAAAGGTATTTAAGCAAGACAATATATTAGCAGACTTTCAAAAATTACTCTTATCACATCAGGTTTGGTATTCTTGGTTGTATATATATGCACAAAACTGAGGAATCCATGATTTTCTGTCAAAGCAATTTCTATGATTATTTTATCCATAGAAGTAGCATTCAAATAAAAATCCTTTCTCAACCAAACTGTCATCATTTATCAAATCACTTGAATAACATGTTTTTATCATGTGTCATTCTATCAAACACCTTCTTCTAATGTTCCAAAAGGGGAAAAAAATGCCAAATACACGTCAGGCCTATTACTATTTTCCTAAGTTTTTTTTTTAAGGTAGATGTTTTTTTTTTTTTTTAAAGATTTTATTTATTTATTTGACAGAGAGAGAGATCACAAGTAGGCAGAGAGGCAGGCAGAGAGAGAGGAGGAAGCAGGCTCCCCGCGGAGCAGAGAGCCTGATGCGGGGCTCGATCCCAGGACCCTGAGATCATGACCTGAGCTGAAGGCAGCGGCTTAATCCACTGAGCCACCCAGGCGCCCCAAGGTAGATGCTTTATCTAGGTAAATAATTTGCTGATGAAACAATTGCCCTCCCATGTCCAAGAGGGTAGTCCTTAGGAAACATCAGTAAAAACAAAACAAAACAAAACCCAAAAAACAAACAAACAAATAAAACCTTAGTTATTAGAGGCACTTAAAAAAAAAAAAAAAGGCTTGGGGTACCTGGGTGGCTCAGTGGGTTAAAGTCTCTGCTTTTAGCTCAGGTCATGATCCCAGGGTCCTGGGATCGAGCCCTACGTCGGGCTCTCTGCTCCGTGGAGAGCCTGCTTCCTCCTCTCTCTCTGCCTGCCTCTCTGCCTAGTTGTGATTTCTCTCTGTCGAATAAATAAAATATTTAAAAAAAAAGGCTTATAAAAATTGGAATTTCAGGGGCATCTCCATAAGAAATCAAGAGTTATTTGGGGATATTGCTTGTGTTGAAGATTATTTGAATGAAATAGCATCTTGTACATTGCAACATTTCTCTACTCTTGTGGTGCCCCTTCCTGATTCTCACCTCCTTCCTAAATGACTGTTGAGAGTCATTGACAATGGTGTGGGAACTGCAGTGTATGCTCAAGGATGCTCAGCCAGTAAGTAGCAAACCTGGGACACTGTTAGAGTCTGAGGTTCAAGGCCTTAACTATTTGTTTTGCTGGCTCATCCAGTGAGATGGATCAATTACCCAATCATAGCAATTCAATCTGAAAATAAGGGTTCCACCTTCATGACCTCATTATCACATCCCAATACTATCACCTGGAGGGCTAGGATTCAACATACGAATTTTGAGGAGATGCAAACATTTAATTAGAACACCTACATATTCTTTTGAATAGCTAGTATTTATGAGAAGAAGCATAAATAGAATTTGAACTTCAAATAAACCCACTAAGAACTAGAAAAAAAAAATGCTTTCTTCTAATCCCTGATAAGAAGCACAGTAATAACTAGAATCAAGATATCTATAAAATTCATAGTTCATTGTGTTTTCATTCCTCAGTAGCAACTAAATAATTTTATCTTAAAACATAGCTAGAATAAGGATGTTTAAATAACTGATGTCTCAGTTTGAAGTTCTTACCACATTGACTCTAAATTTCTAAAATAGAGTCTACATCACAAAGCTCATAACCTATAAAAACGGGATAGTTATTTCAACTCAAATAGCATGAACAAAAATTTATGTTTTCTTTATTTGTACTTTGTAGCCTGACAAATTAAGTTTTTAATTTCTTATAAATAACATGCCTGACTCTATCCCATTAGTTTTTTATTCTAACAATGGATTAGGCGTATAAATCATTTGAAAAATGTGCCTAATTCCAAATTAGGACCAACAATCTGAATGCTTTAAAGCGAGGAGGCAGCAACCACATAGTAACAAGAATTGGGGGATATCAAGTCCATTTGAGCAAAGTTCAAATTCTACCTGTGCCACTTACTGGCCTTCTGACCTCGAGCAATTTACCTAGTCCCTTTGAAATTTATTTCTCATCTGCAGAATAAGGCTAAAAATCACCCTTTTAGAAGACTAGCCTGTGGGCATCAGAGATGTTTCCAAATGCCTTCAAGGGGGTTGGTACACAGCTGGTACTTTGTATCTCCCATGACTTCAAAATGCTGTGGAGAAAAGGATACTTTTACCTTGCTTTTGAAGCAATTTTCAAATCCATGCTTCAATGGATTTTTGTTTCAATATTACATATAAGGCCATTGCATTGGTCAATTTGGCTGAGTTCATTCTCTGGGATTTTGAATGGACTGATCATCTATTTTAGCACTTTACAGACATAGGATGTTTGAGTCTGAGTTGTTTTGTAAGTGTCAGTTCTGATTCTGAATTGTTG
This sequence comes from Meles meles, assembly GCF_922984935.1. Lineage (NCBI taxonomy): Eukaryota > Metazoa > Chordata > Mammalia > Carnivora > Mustelidae > Meles > Meles meles. Next base: position 64,744,732 of record NC_060066.1, read on the forward strand.
CATCTTTACCTTTCCTCCCCACTTATTTCCTGATCACTGCACTTTGAGAATTTAACAGGCTACTTGAATTTAATCTGAACTCTTTATGCCTCTGAAGTCTTTGTGTTAACGATAATGAAAGTGATAGTGAAGAAGAGCTCTGGTTGTGAAAAACAAATAAAGGATACAGTGGAAAGTTTGGGATAACAATAGGTTTACACATTAAATATACATAGCATTCATTCATGGACTCTCTGACCACTTCCATTATCATAGATCATTTTCTTTCAGAACAGCGTGTACTATGTTGCTTATGTAGTACCTTAGTTTCCAAGGGTTAAATTAATAAAACAACTGGTTGAAATCTCTGAATTTTTGAGATTTACTAAAATAGGATATTTGAAATTTGTGTAATTATTTACTTAATCATTTACTTATTTAATTATTTACTTAAATAATCATTCTCATGTAACTACTGCATACTAATAGAATATATAGTTCTATAATATAGTAAATATAGTCATATAATATAATGAGTATATAATATAGTTCATATAATATAGTTCATTTAATATAGTAAATATATCATATAATATAGTAAATAATATATAACAAAACAGTAATTATTCTAAATTCATATCACTTATTCAAGCCTAAAAGATAAGAGGAAGATATAATGACAATTCATGACTTTGGAGAAAGGAGAACAGCTTGCTATCCAAATGACTGTTTCTTACTCAGAGCAATATACCCCTTTATAAAATTTAAGAATATTTCTTACAACTTGAATCCTTTTGCAATCCCAATATCTACCCAAACTGGCCCCTAGATCATTATACTTTATGCCTATTAAAAACTATCTTTCTGGGGGCCCGTGGGTGGCTCAGTGGATTAAAGCCTCTGCCTTTGGCTCAGGTCATGATCTCAGGGTCCTGGGATGGAGCCCCACATCGGGCTCTCTGCTCAGCGGGGAGCCTGCTTCCCTCTCTCTCTCTCTGCCTCTCTGCCTACTTGTGATCTCTGTCTGTCAAATAAATAAACAAAATCTTTAAAAAGAAAAGCTGTCTTTCTGTGATATGGAACCATTTTATAAAGAAGGTATCAAAGTCTTCTCCAAATTTCTTTTTCTTCTTTAAGTGGTAATCTTATGTTTTATTTTTGCCATGAAGCAGACATTTCCTGGCCCAACAGTCACACACACTGAGTCTCAGAAGAAAACCCCATCACACTCTATATTTATGTGCTCATTGAACATGTTAAAATAAACAAAAGTTTGGCTGGTCCCAGGGGACTTCATTCAGATGATGAAAAAAAGAGGGAAGTAGAAACAAATGAAATAAAGCAGATGAAAGAAATAGAGAAATAAGCAAACTTACTCTCCTTAAGATGTTACACATAATGCTTACTGTTCTTACGGGGATATTTTTTAGTTTGCTTTAAAAGTCAATTTCAAGACATTAGCCAGAGTCGCTTATGTGGTTCAGCTGTTTGAGCATCTGTCTTCAGTTCAGGTCATGATCCCAGGGTCCTGGGATACAGCCCCACTTCCCCACATCTCATCAGACTCCTTGCTCAGTGGAGAGCCTGCTTTTCCCTCTCCCTCTTCTGTCCCCTGCTTGTGCTTTCTCTAGCGCTCTCTCTCTCCCACTTTCTGCCAAATAAATAAAATCTCTCAAAAAATTAAATTAAATTAAACACATTTTTAAAATAATAAAATAAAGACGTTAACCAACCTTTAAAATAGTCCTGAAGGTAGGCAGAGCAGTGCTCCGCGTCTGCCCCCGCTATCTGCGAGTTCCATTGCCTGTGGGTACTGTCAGCATTCACTGGCTTGTACCCGTGGCTCTGCCCACATCTGACATTTGTGATTATTTTCATAATTTGAATGTGAAGTTTCCCCAAAGTCGCGGTATGAAAAAATAACATACGTAACCTCTTTTTTATTGTCAAACTACTTGCTATTTTTTCTTTTAATTGTTGGAAAAATTAGGTATAGATTCTGATTTTGTGCTATAATAAATATTTAAAAATTGTTGGGAGATATATTTTCTTTCTGAAACCAAGACCTCTTTCCAGACTGATCAAATTCATCCTTTTGATCTTTAAACTTGTATATGTCACAGTTTTTTGTTTTTTTTGTTTCTCTTTCTGTTCAGTATCAAGAGGGGCAAAGCAAAAATGGTGTAATGGCCCCTTTGTAACACCCTTTCTCCAAGCACTTTGAGAAACGGGTAGTTCCTAAAGAAACAGATCAATACTTCCTGCTACAATGGGGGCCTTTGTTCCTCTTCATAGGAATCAATTTTAAGCTCTATACCATCTAGTGGAGCCTGACTACTGGTTCCCTTTCTAAAATTTCAACAGTGAGGAAGATCGATATTCACAGATCAGTGCTAAGTCATAATTTGTCTAAATCTTACAAATATCCTCTTAAGCAAAAACCCACCTGTCCAGACAATGTTCCAAATGACATATGTCTCAGACATGGTTCTGAGAGTCCAGAGTTTTCCATGTTCTCACTATTGTCAAATTCAATTGTAAGACACCAGATTTCTTTCTGTTCAATGTGACTGTGCTCAAAAAACTTCTTTGGGTCCAAAATCAGTGCTAAATCTCCATAGCCACTCTTAACACTCAGTCCGCCTTGCTGGCACTTGGTTACAATGAGTCTATAAACTGTGGAATCTCTAGGAGTGTCTTTATACATAGAATGGCACACAATATTTTGTTTCTCCTGAAAACTTAATGGAAATATAATGGTTTGCTTCTCGATTTGTAAAAAGTAAACAAGATTTGAAAAAAGAATTTCATGAATTGATTATAAAATTCCTTTAGCCAGAAAATACTGTGAATATGTCTTAGCTTTTTAGATTTCCAAATTGATACTAAATGGATAAATTTAGTGCAAATTTATTTTATTTATTTATTTTAAAGATTTTATGTATTTACTGGAAAGAGAGAGAACATGATAAGGGGGGTAGGGTCTGAGGGAAAAGCAGAGTCCCCACTGAGTAGGGAGCATGATGCAGGACTCAGTCCTGGAATTCCAGGATCATGACCTGAGCCGAAGGCAGATGCTTAACCAACTGAGCCACCCAGGCATCAGTGCAAATTGATTTAATTCAACACTGCTTATTTCTGATTTAAACTGCCTCTGGTACAGTGATTCCACATGCTGAATATACTAGTCTAACTAGGTGAATTTCAAACCCCAAACTGTTTAAAGAGAAAGAATTCTCCTGAAGCCTAGCATCGATTTAAATTAACTTAAAATGTTAATGTAATAGGAAATAATCCATACTGTTAAGTCTAAACTCCTTAGACAATTCTTAATTCTAAAATTTTAAATTGCAAGTTAAATAAAATCAAAATTATAAAGTAAGAATCATTTACATTTTCAGCAATAATTTTTTTTTTTTTTTTTTTTTTAAGATTTTATTTGTTTATTTGACAGAGAGAGATCACAAGTAGATAGAGAGGCAGGCAGAGAGAGAGAGAGGGAAGCAGGCTCCCTGCTGAGCAGAGAGCCCGATGCGGGACTCGATCCCAGGACCCTGAGATCATGACCCGAGCTGAAGGCAGCAGCTTAACCCACTGAGCCACCCAGGCGCCCCTTTTTTCAGCAATAATTTAACTCAATTAGAGATGTAGGTTTGGCTGACACTAAGGTATTAGTGTATATGTGATGCCGACAATTGTAGCGTGCCTCTGCTATTATGCGTGTCCTCAGATGTCCCTCCACTTTCCACACTTGAACTACTGAGAAATTTAGTTCTTGAGTAAACTGAGACATATTTTGGCCTTTACTTAGCTCTAATATGTCCTGGAAATATAGCTGCAGCTGTTCTTCTTCTAAATAACTTGGAACTGGGCGGCACCGGTATATTTTAATTTCACCTGTGGGAACTCACATCGTGTGATGGTTCTCAGGGATCAGATGGCCAACCATATGTCCATATGATCCAGAAAATGCTCATAGTTTCTGATTCATCTTTAAAATGAAAACACAGAGTTAATTTTTAGTTCTTAAAGAAAATGTAAGGATCCAAAAAAAAAAACATAATTTGAAAAACCCTAGGTTCATCTAGGAAACTTCAGTGGCTGTCAGATTTCCCCCCTCAACTATCACTCATGATTTTAGACGTGGCCCTGGCTATCACTCTAGACACAGCAATTCCACTTGTGAAAAGTACTGGTGCCAGTTATCCATTTAGCTACTCAATACATTATTGAGCACATGGTATGTGGGTTATGTTGCTCTCTATTTGGAAAATAAATGAGAGAGCATGACAGACTCAGTCTAAATATTATATGAAGCTCACTTTCTAAAAAGAAGAGAAAAGCCCAATAACTAAGTGGCTGTTGTTATCAGTAACTATTGATTTGTCATAATCTTTTAAAGTCTTGTAAGAAGTCCTAGTGCTAAGTCACCTCATCTAACTGGGTGACTTCACCTGGTCAGGAAATTATGACAGCAAGATAGACGAGAGACGTGCTGACCAGGGAGGACAACCGCACGCCCTTGATCTAGAAGTTCCACAGTCATGAACGGCGTCAAGGCAGTCAGCTCAAACCCTCTATCCTGGAGGCAGGACTGCTCAGTGAGCAGAGGTAGGTGGGTTACCAAGCTCATGGTACTCGTCTTCAACAATGAAAAGCATCTTTCTCAATTCCTTGGGGAAGCAGAAACCTATCCCAAGGTGGGTAAAGGTAAAGTGACAGTGCCCCTGAGATGATAATTCACCTTGAAGAAAAGCTCCATCACTCCAATTAGTGGTTTGCATCTCTTCCTTGGAACTCTAGAACCCCCTACTGATACACTAAGGTGCCCACCCGGTTGGACTGGAAGAACTGGCTCAGCAAGTGATAGATGAGTGATTTCAAGCTCAGGTTCGGAGCCCTATCCATAGGTGAAGAAGACGGATAGAACATTGCCTTGGGCCATTCAGGCTGGTATAACAAAATATCACTACCTGATGTCTTATGAAGACCAGACATTTACTTCTTACAGTTTTGGAGGTTCTGCCTACCAGGTCATCTTGCCCAGTCTCTTACTCCACATGGACGCTCCACCAGAGTTATTTAGCTTCTGCTTGCACTTCAAGCAACCAAGCAGTCACACTTTCAGGAAGTCAGACCTTCCCTTTTTCTACTACTCCAGTTGTCCCAACAGTCCTTAAGTTGAGGTAAAGCCTGTGTGTCCTTTAGGTTAGTGCCAGTAATGTTTTTTCAGAGCGACAAAAATAAGTATGTTTTGTCTTCCATGAGACTGCCTTTCAAATATGCATAGCTTTATTTATTCTTTTCCAACATAAACTCCCTAAATCCACCTATTTTCTTGAACCATTGGGCTGAGGAAAATTTTATATTTCTCCTGTGTTGGGCAACTTGGTATTTAGATCCAAAGGTGATTTTTAATGGACATTCAAAATTTTTTTAAAAAATGCGTTTTTTAAGATTATTTATTTAGTTTGTTCGTTAGTTGTCGGAGAGAGAAAGAGAGAGAGCACAAGCAAGGGGAGTGGCAGGCAGAGGCAGAGGGAGAAGCAGGGTCCCGGCAGCTCCCCACAGACAAGGAAAGCTGATGCAGGACTCTCGATCCCAGGACTCTGGGATCATGACCTGAGCCGGAGGCAGATGCTTAACTGACTGAGCCACCCAGGCACCCCTAAAATCAGGCATTTTTGAGACTAACTATAGTAGATTTACACTGACATGTAGAAAAAAAAATGAGTGTCTTTTATATAAATTTATACTTTAAAATTAAGGTATAAAAGGAACTTCCTTGATTATCTATTAAATATCTAGACTATTTTCTAGAATTTCTTTTTTTTTAAGATTTATTTGTTTATTTATTTGACAGACTGAGATAACAAGTAAGCAGAGAGGGAGAGAGAAACAGGCTCCCTGCTGAGCAGAGAGCACGATGCGGGGCTCAATCCCAGGACCCTGGGATCATGACCTGAGCTGAAGGCAGAGGCTTAACCCACTGAGTCACCCAGGCGCCCCTATTTTCTAGAATTTCTGAACCTTCAATTATTTCTAAATTACTAAGTAGCTCTTACGTAAAATTTCTGCTTTATGTTCTTAAATATTTTACAAGGGCATTTCATGGTCTTTTCTGTTTTTACTTCAGAATTAAAGCTGTTGGAAAGTGATTTGATTCCATATCTTTTATGAAATCTCTTTCAAAGGGTGCTAGCTGATCAGTTGAGAGGGAGAATTCAGGTTCCTTCATGCAAAAGAGAAATATTTACCCTGGACACTGTTCTTTTCAAGTCCCTTAGCGACTAGAGAATTGGCTCATTGGTAAGCACCTATTCACATATCAGGAGAATTGACTAAAATATTGATGTAAAATGTTTTTCATTAATAATAAAAATGAGTGAAATTGGATCCAGAACGATGAACACTATTGGGCCAGTTTTTCAGTCCTTGTCATTGAAGTGTTTATTATATTCAGCTCATGTGACTGCATCTAGATGAAGTCTCTTTTTTTTCTTAGTACCACAGTTCCTTGCACAAGGTAGGCATTCAAAAAATATTGATTAAATCTAACCAGGTTGCTGTAACAACAACAGCTGCTCCCGGACTTAGCTCAGCAGGAAAATCTGGTATAGAAGAGAAAAAAGTCTATAACCACTGAGATAATAACTGAAGTGTTGACATTAATCTTCTGTTTAACAAATATTTCCTAAAACTGAAATTAAGGACTTGGAAAGTAAGAGGATATCAAATTTGGGCAGCTTTGGTTTTTGTCTGATTTGATTCATTCTAAAAAGAGAAAGTTAAAAAAAAATCTCTGTGAAGTTTTTTTATTTACCTTTTAAGGCATAAAATCATTTGGTAAACATTAAGGAATATACATAGTTTGATGGACAAAAGGAACTATAAACTTTTAAATTTGTTATTTTATTATATATATGCTATTTAGTAAGCCAGTAAACAAATAGGGAGGTATCCTTTTGTTTATTTGCAAGGAAAATTAATTACATTTTGGCTCTTAAAGTTTTTTTTTTATATCTTGTGATAGCTAATCTCTATGAGTTTTGTAAAATCTCTTTTTCACAGGTAGAATTATTCTTTCTACATCCAAAAATAAATCTTCAAACAAATGAACAATAAATCAATATCTTTATGAGGATATAATAACCCATACTATAAATAATAGATGTATTTATTTTCTTCATTAAAATTTTATTAAAACTTGGGTTTTTTTTTTTAAACAGTTTAAAAAGTTCATAGCTAAATTAAGGGGAATGTACGGATATTTCTCATCAATCCTAGTCCCCTCAAGTCCGCAGCCTCCCCCATGATCAGCATTCCCCACAAAAGTGGTACATTTGTTAAAACTGATGAACCAGCATGGACACATCATGTTCACTCAAAGTCTATAGTTTATGCCAGGTTCTCTCTTGGCATTGTCTATGAATGATGTATCCATCATTATGGTAGCAAACAATAGCTTTGCACTGAGTTAACATCCTTTGTGATTTGCCTATTCATCTGTTCCAGTCCACATCACCCCTGGCAAACACTGATCTTCTTATTGTCTCCATAGTTTAGTCTTCTCCAGAAAGTCACATAGTTGGAACCATATAGTGTTTAGTCTTTCAGGGTGCATTTCACTTTGTAGTGTGCGTTTAGGTTTTGTCCATGCCTTTTGATAACTTGATAGCTCATTTCTTTTTAACACTAAATCACATTCCATTGTCTGGATATGCCACAGTTTATTGATCTATTCACCTACTAAAGAACCTTGGTGGCTTCCAAATCCGGGCAATTATGAAAAAAGCTCCTATAAACATCCACGTGCAAGTGTATGTGTGAACATAAATTTTCAAGTCATTTGAGTAAATACCAAGGAGCACAACTGCGGATTGAACGATAAAACTGTTTAGTTTTGTAAGAAATCACCAAACTTTCTTTCAACTCTCTGTATGATTTTTCATTCTCAACAGCAATGAATGAGAGCTCCTATTCCACATCCTTGTCAGTATTTGGTGCTCAGTGTTCCAGATTTGGGTGCTTTTTAATTTATTGTTGCTTGAATTTGCCTTTCCCCAGTAACATCTGCTCTGGCACATTTTTCATATGCTTATTTGCCATCTTATATCTTCTTTGGTGAGAAGTCTCTTAAGGTCTTTGATTCATTTTTTAACTCAGTTGTTTATGTTCTTATTGTTGAGATTTAATCGTTCTTTTTGTACTTTGGGTCATAGTTCTTTATCAGATATATCTTAGCAGATATTTACTCTCAGTCTGTGGGTTGTCTTCTTTGTTTCTTGACATTGTCTTCCACAGAGTAGAAGTTAATTTTAATGAAGCCCTCCTTATCAATTATTTCTTTCATGTATTATATTTTGGTGTCGTACCTAAAAAGGCATCATTTTATCCAAGGTCATCTAGGTTTTCTTCTTTGTTATCTTCTAGGGGTTACATTTGGGTCTGTGATGCATTTTGAGTTCATTTCTGTGAATGGCGTAAGGTTTGTGTCTAGATTTGTTTTTTTGCGTGTGGATGTCCAGTTGTTCCAGTACCACTGGTGGAGAAGACTGGGTTTACTTCATTTTATTACCTTTAATCCTTTGCCAAAGATCAGTTAACTACAATTACATAGGTCTATTCCTTATTTCTAGGTTCTCCTTTCTGCTCCATTGATCTGTTTTTTCTCTCAGTGCTACACTATTGTGATTGGTTTAGATTTACAGTAGGCCTTATAGAAGATTACTATCAGCCCTCCAACTTTATTTTTCTTTTTCAATATTGTGTTGGCCGCTCTGTGTCTTTTGCCTCTCCATATAAATTGTAGAATCAGTTTGCAGATATCTATAAAATAACCTTTTGTGGATGGGATTTTGATGGGACTACAACTGAATCTATAGATTAAGTTGGGAAGAACTGACATCTTGATAATATTGAGTCTTTCCATTCAAGAACATGGAATACCTCTCCATTTATTTAGTTCTTTGATTTCATTCATCAAATCTTTGCATATTTCCTCATACAAATCGTATACATATTCTGTTAAATTTATACCTAGGTATTTCATTTTGGGGGGTGAATATTTAAATGGTATCATATACTGAATTTCAAATTTCACTAGTTTATTACTGTTCTTTAGGAAAGCAACTGACATTTGTGTACTAACCCATATCCTGTAACCTTACTATAATTGCTTATTAGTTCCAGGTTTTGTCAATTGCTCCACATATTCAGCATAAACAATCATGTCATCTGTGAACAAAGACAGTTTTATTTCTTTCTTCCCAATCTATATACATTTAATTTCCTTTTCTTATTACATTAGCTAGAACTTGAAGTTGAAAAGGATTGTTGATAGAGAACATCTTTGCCTTGTATGTGATCTTAGTGGGAAGACTTTGAGTTTCTCACCATTAAGTACCATGATTTTAGCTGTAAGATTTTGTAGATATTCTTTCTCAAGTTGAAGAAGTTCCTCTCATTCCTACTTTATTAAGAGTTTTTATGAGGAATGGTGTTGGATTTTGTCAAATGCTTTTCTGTATCCCTTGATTTGATCATGTGATTTTTCTTTTTTTAGTCTGCTGATGAGATGAATTATGTTGATTGATTTCTGAATGTTAAACCAACCTTGCATATATGGAATAGACCTCATCTGGTCATAATTTATAATTCTTTTGAAACATTGTTGGATTCAACTTACTAATATATTGTTGAGAATTTTTGCATATACGTTCATGAGAAATATTGGTCTGTAGTTCTCTTATAACATTTTGTCTGGGTTTTGTATTAGGGTAATGTGGGTCTCATAGAATGAGTTAAGAAGTATTCCCTCTGCTTATATCCTCTGAAAGAAATTAAAGAGAGTTGTTTCTTCCTTAAATATCTTACTAATAAAATTCACCAGCAATCCTATCTGAATCTGATGCTTTCTGTTTTGGAGGCTTAATTATTGATTCCATTTCTTTAATAAATATAGACCTATTCACATTATCTATTTATTCTTGTGTGAGTTTTGGTAAATTGAATCTTTCAAGGAATTGGTCAATTTTATCTAGGTTATCAAATTTGTGGGCATAGAGCTGTCATAGTATTCCTTTACTATCATTAATGTCCATTGATCTGTAACGACGTCCCTTCTTTTATTTCTGATTTAGTAATAAGTTGTGTCCTCTCTCCCTTTTCTTAGTTAGCCTGTCTAGAGGTTTATTTTATTTTTATCCTGGCAAGATAATAAAATAATAATAAAGATAAAAATATTCTTTTCCTCTTAATTTAAAAATTTTCTCTTCCTATTCCAAATTTAAGCCATTTTAAAAAGACAAAAATTATATTAAAGCCAAGAAAAATATTAATCTGTTGATTTTTTCTAAATTTGTTTCTACATGTATACAAGCCAAAAATATAATTTAAAATAAACCTACTTAAGAACATATACAAGCAAATTTTATTTCAAATCTACATGAGTCAAATGCAGTTTGGGTCTGTTTGTGATGACTTTCTGGTCATCCCATGAGAGGCAGACTCAGTGCCTTGTAAACCCTGCTACCAACACAAAGCCTAGCATAGTGACTCTAAAGTCTAAATTTTCTTTTTCACATACACATCTCTCTCTAAAGAATTACAATGAAGATTCTTGGTTGGAAACATTTCAAACTTTTTAATAACTCTGACTATCCCTTCATTCTAGCTTAAACAGTAATGTCTGTTTAGATCGTACACCGTAAGGGGGATAGGACCAGAACAGACACCTAACACTGGCCAATCACTTGTACTGATTATTTATCCTGCTAATGAGAAAATGACAGGATAACTTATTGTAGAAAATTCAGCTCACCATGATGGCACATGCCACATAGCCACATCATTCCCTCCCTTCCCAGCCTCCTCCCACACCTACCTCTTCCCATCATTGGCAGCAAAGGAAGAAAAAGTGCCTACTCTGAAGCAAGACTTCAGATTCCCTGCTCTGCAATTTACACATTAGGTATCACTGGGCAAATGACCCAACCTCTTTGATACTGTCAGGATTAAATGAATTAAACTATATAAAGCACTTAGAAAAACACCTGATAAGGAACACACTTTATAAAAATCAACAGTTATTCCCAATTTTAATAAGTAATGTACAAGTGCATAAGATACATTAATAAGATAGTGGCAAGTGCATAAAGCACATCAGGTACTTGTCACTGTCTTATTCAACCATTCAATAGTCATATGTGTTCCACCCACTGTTCTTGGGCCTGGAATTAGAACAGCAAACAAACAGGCAAAATTCTTGGCCTCATGCAGCTGATATTCTAGCAGTGGGAGACAGAGGAAGCATGCAGTGAAAGAAATAATAAGTGAAACTTAGAGGGAAAAAGTCAGGTAAGGAGTGAGAGAGAGTGATGGAGTTGGGATCAGGAAAGTCCCCTCTGATGGAGTGACATTTAATATGAATAGGAGTAGACCATGCAAGGTGTCCTGTCTGTCAGGGGACCTAGCAAGTGCCTAGAGCAAGACTGAAATGCACTTCACCTGTTGGAGGAAATGCTGGAAGGCCAGTGTGACTGCTGGTCAGGAGGAGCAAGAGGAAAATGGTACAAATAATCTAAGAGAGGAAGGTGGAAAGGGCTGGCACTGTACTTATAGGTAAGCAGGATTCAGTGCTTCTGGCAAATGTAGGAAGGAAGCCTTCGCTGCAACACCTTTTAGCCAGCTGCCTTTATTCAACAGTAAAGGAAAGCTGCAGCTGGAGGTAAGACAGCTGTGAAGAAAGGAATGTGGCATGCACTCTCACCTACCTGCTTCTCTGAAAGCTAGAGAATTCTGAGTGGGGCGGGGGGGTAGAGTAATTATCTCATGAATTCCTCTCAGGGAAGATAATAAAATGGAGTGATTGGATCCAAAGGACAATGCTTCCTCACTCCATAATAGGTACTCTCCTGAAATATTCAGATAATTGAACTCACTGTTGCACTATGCCTGTATACACAATTGAAAGTTGCCTTTCTTATTTCTATGTGTATTTTAAATAAAAATGGATTTACTAAGATAGATCACAAGTACCTCTATATTAGCTCACTTGAAGGAGTGGATTATTCATTACACAAATGTGACTGAACTATTCTGTTATTTCTTCCCAAACATCCTTATCTTAAACCCCCATTAGCTAACCCCCACTAACATTTCTGATTCTTATAACATGAAGTTCCGTGACTAACACAACCAAAAAAAAATATTTTCCTTAAAAATACAATAGGAAAGTAATTATATGTGGTTATTTTAAAGATACTCTGATTTGCTCTCCTACTATTCTTATAAATGTTTTCTTCAAGAAAATCTTAGTTTTAATTTTCAGTATATTTATCTAATGACCCCATTCATCTATTTCCATGAATACTTGTGTGTATGGATAGTGAAGTATTTAATCAATGAGATAACTTTAAGTAAAGATGATTGAATAAATTTATATAAAAAAACCTGCTGCTTGTGTGCATGTGCACACACACACACACACAAACTAGTAAGAGATAAAATAAATTTTAAAACTATTTTAAAAGATAGAACCATGCTCAATACAAGTTAAAACACAATCATGGACTTAAATGGAAAACAGTAATAGGAGGCTAAAATCAAAAGCTAAGAACATCTAGCCCCCAGAATTAGAAAGAGGCAGAAGAGGTTGGAAAGGAATGCAAAATATCCTATTCTTGAAACCAGGCTTACTGAGTGAGATGAAGCTGAATGAGATGCCCTATCAGTGAACCAAGGCTGATAATGAGCAAAACCACTGTAGGGCTATAGACAGGAGATGACGCAAGAAAGCAGAAACAGCCATCAGCGAGAAACCCAACCAAGACTTCTGGCTGAGAGCCCTGAGCCTCCAATATAAGATCTTGAATTCTACTAGAGTAGTATTAAACTGGACACCCCAGAGAGGGGTAGATGATGGAAAAGGTGGAAGAAACACCAGGAAACAGACAGGAGTAAAGAAGAGGAAGCAAGTTTAAAAGTTTAAAAACTTTGAAGTATAGGAATACAAGGCATCCCATAAAAGATCGTCAAGCAACTAAAAATAAAATGGCAAGGATACATCCATCCTAAAAACAAAACAAAACCCCCCAAGACTTTAAATAAGTATATTTAAGAATTTCAAAGAAAGAAAAAAAAAGATTTTAAAAATACATATTGCAGGGAGGAAAAGGAGTAAACTCTAAAAATATAGAGATTAGCCTAAATTGGACATAAAGAGACAATTTGGTTACTTGAAAGTAAGATCAATAAATTAAAAGAGAATTGAGCTAAGAAAAAGTGAAATTAAAAGACACAAGAAAAACGAGATCAAAGAGACATAAGAAGGTATAGCGAATAGTCTGGAAAGGTCTTGACGGGTGCCTGAAGGACAGGAGAGAATGAATAGTGGAGAGGAAAGAGTCAAAGACAGAGTGACTGAGCACCTCACTAAATAAGAAGAGCCATGAGTCCCAGGCGAAAAACATTAATTTTGATGTCTTACATTAAATGGTAGTTAAATATCAAGCAAAGAAAGAAATTTAAGAGTTTCCAGAGATAAAGAAGGATTACCTATGAAGAAATAACAATTATAACAATTATATGGAGAAACAACGGAGAAACAACCGTAAGTGGAATAAAACACTAATCACTAGATAAACCATTATTGAAAGAAAAGGAAGTATTCAATACATTTTCAGATACAAAAACTAAAATTTACTACCCACAGAGTCTCTGAAGAAACTGTTAAATGATTTCTTACAGCAAGAAGAAAGGTAAATTGTGGGGAAAATGTGAGTTTTAGGAAGTGATTTTTTTAAAATGGGAAAATCTCCTAACCTACTGAGATTCAAAGAAAAGTATTTTTGATATTGTTGTTATGGGGAAAAAAATGTACATGGGCTGGAGAACATGGACATAATACACGCTTACTCTTAAAGAAGAAAACAGCTGGAAGCAGGTGAATAAAATCAACAGATTAATAAAAATATGTGAGCACAATAAAGACAATTTCACACTATCAAATTAGAAATTTATACTCACTAGACCACTCAGTATGGAAAACTGTCCAACATTCAGGTTTCATCACAAATTTCTTATTTAGCTCTATTCTTCACTGCAGCTCCAACCCTCTCCCCTTTATTGTCCATATAGGCAGTGAGGCAGGAATGACAACCATTCCAAACATATCCCCCATAAGCTGCTGGAGCTCTGAATTGGATGGATACAAGATGAATCAACACATTATGTTGCCACCTTTCTTCTCTAAGAATATGTAAGAGTATATAACAACTAGTAAGAAAGTGAACATGGGCAGAAGTAAAGACAAAAAATTAAGCAGGAGAACAAAAAAAATTGTTTTCTGTTTAAAAGTACTGAGAGAACTTTAAAGGGAAGGAAGCAAATCAGAGCTGTGCTGGAAGAAGAATAAGTATTTGGATATGTTTGTGGGTTGTAAGGCAAAGTTCTTCCTTGCATAGTGAGGTGAGTTTATTTTAGAAGAATGTCTACAGGGTACGCACAAAGAACATTTATGGAAAAAGAGAGAAACCTAGTTTAGCTGGGACTTAGAGTGTAAGATAAAAAAATAAAAAGATAGAGACAAAAATTATTTTTTTAATGTGTTCTCACATACCTACCTTTTACTCTCCTTACTAAAATCCAAAAGAAGATTCCACTTTTCAGGACTTAACTGCTAACCTTTTGTCCTGCTGAATCTAGAGTCACAATATAAGAATTCTCATGTTTGAAGGGGATAAAGCTATCTGGAGTAGAGACTGGATCCAGGAAGGGAGAGGGATCCACAGGAGTGGGTTGAGGTAAAGACTCTGGGCACTTGAGAGAGGAGGAGGAAAGCATCACCAAGGTAGCTATGGAGAGCAACTCAAGTGTGTGTTGGCTGCAAAAGGAAACTTAGGGAGGGTCTCACGTGATGACAATGTTAGTGGAAAGAAAATCACAAAGGGCTATTATTAACCCTAAGGTAGAAAATGGAAAATCAGGAATGAGACCAAGTTTCAGGGAGATTTATAGAAGCAGTATATTATAGCTGAAAGAACATCGAATATTTAAGCACAATAAAGACAATGAAGCCCTGGGTTCATGCCCACCAAAGACACTTGCTAGCTGTGTGTAGAAGTTATTTAAATTCTCTGGATCAAGTTTCATCATTTGTAAAGTTGATATAAAAATTATGAGTATTGGTTTTAAATGAATTAATGTCTCTCAAAAAATTTCTATAATTTAAAGCTCTCTAGAAATAGAAGTTTATTGATTTTATTTTACTATTATGGCCATTATTATTTTTTCTGTAATGAATCTCTTTCTTTTGATAGATGCTTCTTCCCAACTTCTCATGATTCTGTTGAAACTGTCAAATAGGGATGTCTCTTCCCTAACATACAGGTGAGCCCATGACTAGAAATTAATTAGATCTCCTTGCCTCCATGCAGTGCTTAATCTCTGGCAGGCACATCACTTGGAAAGAGGTTAGCAGGGCCTTTTTAAAGATCATTATATGAACCCTGGGAGAGAAAGGACATAAGCTATAAGGATATTTTAAATATGGAGCCTCCAGGCACCAGAACCATCTACATGGAGCAGCCCAACAGAAAGTAAAATCTGGGGGTGAAAAATAGAGATGTTGATAGAGAGAAAGAAAGATGAATCTAGGGAGAGAGATGGAGATACAAATAGAGACATAGAGGGAGAGAGGGATAGAACAAAAGAGATTCCAGTTGATATTCCTCTAATCTTCTGTCCATTCAAGTACTTATTGACTATCTCATGTAGGTCAAGAATTATTTAAGGTACTGAGGATGTATCTGTAATCCAAGACAGATTTGGTCCCTGCTCTCATAGAGTTAATATTCTAATGAGACTGAAAGAATGATAAATGCTTTAAAAAGGAAAGTTAAACAGATTATGGTAGATCTTGGACCAACCATGCTTGGAGAGGTGAAGTGTTGTGAGACATGAGGTGATTTTTGATCAGTATAGTTGATTAATCCTAATGCCAGGGACAGTCAGTCACAAAACCTGTTCTGGAAAGACACAGCAAACTGTCTAATTTCTTTCATACTCCTGAAAAAGAATATAATCTTTCACTCTATTAACTACCAGTTCTGTTGCGGACAGATTTTGACCATGTATGTCTAAT